>NW_026542594.1:100277981-100607165 GCF_028750875.1 Macrosteles quadrilineatus | reverse complement strand
TATATATATGTCCGTGAACACGATAACTTGAGTAATTTTTATCCGATTTTGATCAAATTTGGTTTGAAGGTGTAAGGCGGGATAAACTTGAATGAGTTCGCAAACCAGCATGATCGGACCATGGGAACGGGGTTTTACGGGGGGTTTTATGGGGTAAAAATTGGTTTTTCTAATTTTTGACCCTCTAAATGCAAAATTTTCCAATTTCTCTTCAGACCTTCTTAAAGAGCTTTAAAAAACAAATAATTTAGTATATTAAAGTGTTTTTGTACTATTATTAGTTACGGAGAAAATTCAAGTAGTCGTTATTTTAAAATTCCCATGCTATTCTTATGGGGAATATTGTAAAATGTTGTAGTCTGCTTGTTTATGGATATATTTTGATCAAACTTGGTAAATTTATTCATTTTATACTAAGTTATTAATATTTCACTAAAAAACACACTTTTTTACCCTCCCTGTAGCAGCAAGCCTATGTACTCTTAAAATTTATGTTAATAAATACATTTAATTGAAAATCAATTCAGGCAACTGGAAATTCGCTTAGTCGGCAGGTTTTCTGCGGCGGGGGTATTTAAGTTCGAGACGAAGTCGAGAACTTAAATCGATCGAGAGCTGCAAAACCATTTCGGCCCATGGTACGAACGCTATTTTTCACCACACTATACCCTATTACCACTATTCACCATTATAATAATGCACACTGATAGTCAACACAACTACAACTTTAAGGTTATGTAAAGAAATAATTTGAGGAATCAGCAAAAATAAAAATAAATAGTTGCTAGGCAACGGTGACAATAAGGCAATTCTATTGCAATGCTATGGATACTGATTGTGTATTTAACATGCATTCATGTTTTAAGTAAGTAAGCGGGCAGCTGATTTTGCGGCCCTAGGGATGTAAAAACCTGCTCGATCCCCAAATGACGATGACAGCTGACATGGCCAGCAAAACGTAACTTTCAGCCACCAATTAACGTATGTAATACAGCCAAAAACATCATAGTGTGATGAAAAATAATTTGCATTTATCCTTTTTTATTAAGACTCGTGTACAGAGCCTCGATTTGTACTGTGGTTTAATTAATTTTGGTCTAAACTATTTTAAACTCTGGTCTAATTATCTCTACTAATCTTACTTATTTCCTATAATCAATGACCAAATAAGAGTAAATAGAATTACCTCATAGTTCCATAGTTTATATTAAACCAGCTGTTAGATTTTGGTCTAAACTATTTTAAACTCTGGTCTAATTATCTCTTCTAATCTTACTTATTTCCTATAATCAATGACAAAATAAGAGTAAATAGAATTACCTCATAGTTTATATTTAACCAGCTGTTAGTTCAAACAAATTATATTGCTCTAAAACAAATCGAGGATTACAAAGATTGCTTTAAAATATAATTTGAACATCCTAGTATTTTACTATGTATATTTAATTAATCCGTCATCCTCTTACAAAAGAATTGAACGTATCAATGATTAGCATTACACATAGTATAAATAAGTCAACCCTAAGTATGTCTTTACATTTTTATCCAAATGCTGAATTTGTGACACAAAAGCTGAATGTTTACAGCTGTTATGTTTAGCAAATTATTTTATGCCAAAAGCTAGTTTAGAATCTAAGCGTCGGCTGCTAGACTTTTTTAAAATTAAAACTTAATTTCTAAAAAACTGGGGCCCTAAACTAAAATTATGGCTTCGACATTCCCTAGTTCTCAAAATTATTCGTAAATCCGTCGAGTGGTTGATTCAGAATCGTGAAATAAAAAAACACTGTTTCGTTTTAATATTATAGATTATAAATCTGAAAGTTTGTGAGTTTGTGTGTGTGTGTGTGTGTGTTGCTCAATCACGCATAAACTACTGGACGGATTGGGCTGAAATTTGGCATGATGATAGCTCACATTCCCGATTAACATTAAAGCATATTATTATCCCAAAAATCCTTTCGGGCTCCGCCCCAGTGGCTCTGTAGTTCCCCATGTTAACCTTATGGTTTTTCATATTTAAAAGGAATTAATGAATCTTAACAGCTGTTTCAATTAAACAAGTTGGTTCTGTTCTATGATGTTCAATAGCATTAAAGTTACAAGGATTACCAACAGGGTGCAGCACTATTATTTTTTTTAATTTATGACAACAGCTAATTTCCAACCAAAAGTTGAGTGAGCGTAGCGAACGAACTTTAACCTGGAGGCGAGTTAGCATAGCGAACGAGCTAACCTGAAGGCAAGTGAGCGCAGCGAACGAGCTCCAACCTAAAGGTGAGTGAGCGTAGCGAACGAACTTCAACCAGGACGTGAATTAGCCATGCGAATACTTATGAAGTTAAACGGGCAAAGCCCGCGGGTATAGCTAGTATTACATAATCAAAAAGTTAATTTAACATTGACAGAACAGGATTTTCTTACGAAATTCCTACAAGAGTGTTGCTTAGGTACAACATAGTACATATGAACAGTGTATTAATGATAATGCAACTGAAATGCGGTATACCTATTGTTAATTATAATTTATTTGGGCTAAATTGTGTTAATACATTTGCTAGTCATTTCATTTTTTTTACTGTTTCAAAGCCTATAACATATTAATTGATGGATTGCATATTTTAAGTGTCCTTAAACGACAAATTTATTATAAAAACAAAAACTACCATCGTTATGATAGCTGTGAATAGTATATCAGATACTAAAAGAAGAATAAAACTCCAATCAACTAAAAGGATACAGGGACGGATTGCTGGCAGTGACTCATCATGTTAGATATTGGGCTTGTCCAATCATCAGCAGTACAAGGATCAATTTGTGCTAATACAAATGGGATCCTCCCCATGTAGAGCTCTCAGCCAAAATAATATCCGCAAGGGTCAAAGCTTCGTATCATGAGATATTACCAAATCAGATTATATTTCGCACAAAGAAAAACTCATTACAACCGTTCATTATGGTAGCGTGTGTTAATTTTTTTTCAAACTCCTTTAAAACAACGTTTTAATACAACATAATATTTATAATCGGTTTCTTTATTGCATACTTTAAAACGCAATTCTAACTATTTTTCAAATTATTCTTTTCTTCCTTATTCATTCTCTCCGACGAAAAATGCCTTTTAAGGTAAGAATAATTTATAATTTTATCTCTCAAACCTTTCGGAGGTTAAGAAGCAATCTTAATAAGGCCCCATCTAAATTTGCGAGGTAGTGCTTGCCCAATTCACCTAGGTGAAAATATTTTATTCTATTTCACCTTAGTCCAAGCCTTTCAATGCCATCTCGTATACTATTTATTGGGGGGTTTACCTGCGGGTTTATTTTCTACCTACAACATACACTTTATACGAACAGATTATTATTAAATAGCCAGATCTTACATGGCCATCCCCATAATGTGTAACAATAAAATTAGCTTCTCGTACCAAATTGTGTCATATTCTTTGTAAATATAAAACCATTATTCTAAATAAGTATTTCATGAAATGCAATTTGCCAGGAATAGTATGGTTCTGTCAATAGTACTGACTATATTCAAAAGAAATGTTTTTATCATTAATTGTTGTTCGATTAAATGTAAACTAGTGTGCCTGTTGCTCGAATTCAAGCAATATTATAAGTAGTATTACAGGCGTTATTTGAAAACAAAAAACAGTCATATTTCCCGATGACTTTAAAAGGGTCGACTCAAAAGCTTATGCAAATACTCACGATGTACACAACAGTTCGATATAAACAACATTTCTTGTAGCTAACTTATCAATTTTCAACAGCTGGTCTTGTTTTTTAGTGCTTTCTACAAATGTTTTCCCCGCTCATAGACGCATTAGGTTGTCCATAATAACGATTATAAATAAAAAAAAAAAACATTATTACTATTTCTCCTACTTGGTGGTGTTCTATGACTTTCCTATGTTTCCATAGTTTGCAAATCAGCTCTTTCAATTATTGCTCAAGAAATGCAGCCATTAAATTGTAACAAAAATATTAACAACAATTAAATTATCCATCTGATCATAATGTAAACAAATATGTTCTTCATAAGGATAACATGGGAACTTTAAAAGCCACTCGGGCAGAGCCCAAAGGACTTTTTCAAAGATGTAAGGTCAGTTTGCAAATCTAGACACCTATACGAACACTTTGGTATATAATATGTGGGGTTAAATCTTAAAAGCCTTAATGTTTACATTGTATTTAGCACATACAATAATATAGATTATAACAACATAAAAACAGAGTATTTTAAGACAAGCGTAAGGATTTCAATACGTTTATAAGAAGAAGTACTTAAATGTTAAAACACTTGATTGAAGTAAGAGGTCGTTCTAGGAGAAGAACTACAGTAATTAAAAGCGAAATTTAACAACCTCTCAGTGGTAGTCAAGACATTATTCATAAAGAAGATGAAATACGGCCATAATAACACGTTCATTATGACGAAAATATTGTAAAAACTTAGGTCCTTAATTTAGCTTGAAGAATATTACTGTTATAATTGGAATATTTGAAAGTGTAATTTGTCTGCATCCTCTTTTATGGCTCATTTTATTTCCTCGAAATAACTTTTACTAAACCCATAGGAAATCAAAATTATCTTGTTTTGATTAGTACGTTGTCTTTAATCACAAATGCAAGCTATATGAAAATAAGATGTAGGTTCATTGATACATGACAAGAATAAGTTTAGCAATGTAATGACCATGACGTTGCGCTGCAAGTTGTATTTTAAATATTTAGATACATTTATGAACTATCGGAAAGAGTTCTTAAGTTTTAAAGATTACGATTAAATAATGTATAATCACAACTTAACGCTGGATTTTAATTCTTATAGATAGGTTGTCAAATGATTTTTCTCTAATACTGTTCCAAATGTGTTGACGGTGTTTAACTTTTACTTAGAAATATTTGTATTTTTCTCACAACCTATTTTAAAATAAAGCCAAAGATCTCAACCGTCATAAATAATAAGTAGGAAAAAACTAATTTAGTAAATAGATAAATGTAATAGTTTTAATAGAACGACGCATGGAACCTAAGCAGAATGGTCATTTTTTAATACAACTAATATGCTGATAAAACCTAAATTATCTGTCTAGGTTATTACAAAACTAAACGCCTCTTTACTGATGTGTGGTTAAAACAATTTTCATACCTGTTTATTGAACAACAAAATATCATTCAAAGTGCATTTAAACAACCGATGAATGTTCAAAATATCTTTCCCCTTGGATTAATATATCTAAAAAGTTGAATCATTATAACAAGTATAAAACAATAAGGTGGAATGTTTGATCTGAAGTCACAATAATGATCAGCATAACAATAGTGCTGTTGTAGAGCTCTTGTGTTCAGGGGCGTCGAGACAACTTTTTAATGAGTCCTTAAACACTTTCCTAATTGTATTTCATTACGATGTTTTGAGTTTTTCACTGAATTGATAATTCATGAAAATTTATTCACTCGTCAAGAAACCCTAATGTTCCAACTGAGACTTCCTTTTACCATGTTTAAAGACGTAATTAGCTCTATCGCTCTAGGCAAAATAGAATTGTTGAATTATTTAATTTATAATATTTATTTATTTATAATTTAATTTATATTGTTATACATTTTATATTGTTTAAAACTATTATTAATACTGTTGCCCTTTAAAAGTAGCGATTGTCCAAATAAATAGGATGAAATATAGTGCTAAATATAGGACAAACTGTTGGAAAATCCCAAACTAGCAACAAACCATTTAAATAAGCAACTTATAAATTTTTCACTGCATTTATAAATGACTGGATGGAAGATGACGAAACCTACCTAACCTGATTGCATAAAGATATTTCTGCTGACACGTGTACTTTTTTCAGAACGCAAAGTTATTTTGAGCAAAGAACTGAGGATCATCTTAAAAGCCATAATATACCAGCCGTCCTTATTGTTGGTAAACCAAGTTTTGTAAATGTTATGCCAAACACTTTTCACTTGGTGTCTATTTAGTCTTTAAATGAATCCTATTTAAATGTTTCCTTATCAGCAAGGCTGGTTTAAGGTAAGAGCAGGCCAGATAGATAATTTGGAAACTTCATTGAATGAATTATAACGTTGTAATCTAAATGCCTTAGTTATAAATAATAAAATTTCATATACTTATCTTACTCTAATTAAAATTATTACACATTTTGAAATCATAACGTTAGATTGTTTATCACTGGAGAACGGATTGTGTTTGTAATAATTTATTTTCTTCTCACGTGCCAAATATCTTCTTATCCTTTATTCTAAGACCTTTAAGGTTTCTCTTTAGATCAGTGCCATTATTTAATTCATCAAAAGCGTAAAGGTAATTAGCACTTAAGACTCCCAAGAGCTAGGGAGAGGGGAATGAGTGAAAGAGATTTCAGCCTCCCTTACGCTTTAGAAGAAAGGGCGGATTAATGAATTAAAGTTTGGCAGAGCTTCAAAACCGTCAGTGTGATCTTTATTTGTAGGCGTTCCCTAGGCTTGGATTGTGATGCGAAGTTTGAACTTGCTGGAATTCCGACTCCATACACCTAACATATACAGAACCGTATCGCAAATATGTATTCTGTTGGTAATTTTTTTTTAAATCTGAAGTCTCTACTAAAAAGGTAGTTAAGTAATAATGACTTACTAGCTAGTAGTTACTCTACTAGATACTATACTAGCAAGTAGGATCATAATAATTAAAAACTAAAAGATGAAATAGTATTTTACTCTTTAGCACACACCAATCCACACATGCTCATTCTCGATAAGTGCATCATTAAACAATTGTTTCATATAAAATTGACTACAATTGGTCAAAATATATGTGATTTATGCTTCGGTATCCAAAGTATATGGTGCTATGGAAAACGCAGCCCCTAGTCCAATTAAGTACCTCTTTGTCAGTTAAGAAGTAAACGCTACTTACATCTACTCGCTGTAACAAGCAATATTAATAAAACGAATCAAATCGTATGGCATAAAGTAACGCATACATGCTATCTATAAAAACCTCTTATACATTTTACACATAAATGGGCGTGTAGCATTCATTGTATGAAGGGGCGAGCGTAACAAAAGGCATTCTTACTAATTACTCGTCTACGTTTTTAAAAATTCATCGCTGGATCGTTAGCTGCGATCTCACAAGGCAAAGCCCAAGAGGGAGCACTGCCACTGCCACTGAGTGGGAAACACGCCTCTACAAGACAGTTATTGAAATCTAGACCAACAGAAAATTACTACGATTGTTGCGATGAATGGAAAGATAAATTACGTAAAATTATGCTAGTTTAATAAATTTACTATCTGAAAAACTATAAACTCATCTCTTTATTTGAGTCATGAATAATTCTATTGAAAAATATGATTATGTATGGGGTTTTTTTTTAAATAGAATCAAACAACCAAACAAATCGAAAGCCATTATTTGAATCATTAAAATTTTGTAAGCACCCTTGCATCCCTCCACACCATCAGCAATACATTAAAATAATTGCATATGTAAATGAACTGTCATTCCAGGCAAAATTAACTGCAACTGGGTTTGATTGAATAATTAAATTCTGCTTAAAGTTCCTAATTACTGCTTTATTTTATTTACATTTACATTTTCAGTGTGTATTTAGCATTTTAGCGTTGTTCCAGAACCAGGCGGTTGGATATAACGCTTATATAAAGTAATATAATAACAATACCCGTAATAACGGTATTGGTTTGGTATCGGTTTGGTAATAACCAAACACAAGTCACATGTTTTTTTGTGTTAGCACAATCAAGTCCTTTAACCCCCAATCATTTACTCATCATACATTATCGGCTATGGCTATGCTGTGATTATCTGCCTCTATGACATGAGATGCCTCTATGACCTTCTTCAGTTGTGAACACGGTGCATTTGGATATAGAGAGCTATTTTTGATCATAATAATTTGTTCTTTTAGACAAATAACTTCTTACATTAAGCCCTTTCTTGCTGGTAGAAATCTCGGTTTTCGCTGCTCGTTGTTTAATGTACAGTATAATATATAACGTTGAATGTAATGTAATTGTCTTCGTAAAATTATGATTTTAATACATGATATGAAATGTATTTGAACTAACTTTAGGATACTATAGTACAATGAGATTCAAACAGAAGTGGCTAGTTATCAATACCTGTCTGCGACTGTCTCTCTAATGGTGTAATTCTGGGCTCAATGGGTCCAGTAATGGCGGCTCAACAAGCTAAGGGCTCCATTGAAGTCTCGGGACTTGTGACAATGCCTGATTGCGTTCTATCAACCCGTCTGTGTGTCTGTAGGTCCATCGTTACTGTTTCTGCTCAATCGAGTATAAAGTAGTTGTACACGATTATAAATTGAAATTTAATTTAACTATGTATGAAGTAGAATAATGTTTTAACTTTCAACTGATTTTACTTTATTGATATCTTTTATGAATATAGTTTTTATGCCGGCGGATAAAAGCTAGTTCGGCTTCAAAGAGAACAAATACATGGACGACATGCTTTGTAGCAGCTAACGCCAGTCGCCAACACCACGTTCGCTTATCTGTTCAACAAAGCATGTCTAATACAGGGGAGTCTCCCTATAACGCGTTTTACAAATCATATACTCTGATATATTTGGTCTTGTAGGGTGGATAAGAACCTTGTATGTTGCGGATAAGGGCTCGTTTAGAAGCGTGTAATGTTAACACGACTTTTCCTGCCGATTTATTGAACTTTCAAAGTCGATATGCCATGAAATAATTTTCGGTTGTATTAAAATACTAAGTTTAACAGCACTGACTTGTTTTAAATCTATTAAGGCATGGATTTCCTTGGTAAATATCACTTTTATCAAAGCTACAAGAGGCTTGATCAGGAGAGCTACGTGTCAACTTACTTTAAGTTTAAATATAGATAAAACATACTTGCTTATGTTTAACCAACCTCAAGACTATGATTACATTTTCTGTATATGTGGGCATTTGCCTGTTTTGTATGTTAAATATGAAGTAAAATTACGTCATACCAACTATCAACTTTTTTACAAACCGGTTTAGTTAGGTGAAGAACCAGTCTTGATCCAATGGCCGTGACAGGTTTTTTTTAGTGTTTAGTACTTAGAATAAATATATAACAAATTTTAGCTTGTATTAGACTAGCTATATGATGTTCAAATCTCATTAACTAGTTGAAAGAACCTAATTATTATAGTTCGGCCGCTTAGAAAATGACCTGCGCGGTAATGCTAAACCAATGCTGAAGGAGGTCGCTTTCTAAGCGGCCGAACTATAACACTATATCGTTCATACTATCTTAACTACTAATCATTCAAATGAGTATTCGTAAATAAGTGACAAATAAATGTAGAAAATAATATGTTTGATATTTAGTACCAAAAATTATACTACTTATTATTTTAATGTAAACGTCTTGTACAAAACACTTGCTGTGTTAATAATACATAGAAAGGAATGAAACGTTGATACGGATTGCATCAAATTAATTTATTGCGTTTACATTTTTAGGCCTGGTTTAACGTTGGATAATGATTACCAATTCGTAATAGCTTAATATACGATTAACTAAAATTTATATTTGATCTAATATAGTTAATCAATTAATTAGAATACTTCTACAACAAGCATGAGAAAACTATGATGTATTGCTGCTTGAAGACGTTTTAACAATCAATGGATGAACATTATCTTGTCAAACAATTGTAATTTATCAATCAACATTGAGCATTGAATGTGAAATGTCTAGATGATTGGGAACTACTTCAGAATGCTGATTGAATGTGTATTGATTTGATTCTTTATTGTAAGACGAGGTAATTACTAATAGCTGAATATAAATTGGTTTTACCGGAAGACGAGTACAGTGAAGGGGTGTTTTTGAATAGCCCTTGGGGTACACACCCTCCCGATGTTTAGAAAAGAAATCCTTAGAAAGTGAAGATATGGAACTGATGACTGCAAATGATCAGTAGGGCTGTATAACAGCGTTGTCTGTGTTGATTTACATAAAATACTTGATTAATTTTAGACTTTAACCATTAAAATAAAAATGCTTTTAGATGTGGCGTAAATGCATGCTTATGATAAAACAATAGGTTTAAATAACCAACCAGTGCGCCAACAGATTGCTGTGCCATTCTTTTAGGCAGTACAAGAATAAAGACTACTTTCGGTAAGGTCTCCTTTGACCAAATCAGCTGAATTTCTTCTATGTCGCGTTTTCCTGTTTTTGAGCTTGTGTGTTCAATTAGGTACTTTTTCGTTAGTATTTTACCGACCGTCTCCAGCAAAGATGAGTAAGGTAGATGTTTGTGTTGGTTCAGCCTGACGATGATGATTTATTTGGAGCTAAAGCTAGTTTCTACTCACCTTAGTTTAAACCACTAGTCGATGCTATGTTCGTTATAAAAGCACAATTGTGTGTGATAACTTGAAATATCAAAGAACACTTTATTAATACGCATAGTTTACACAATGCTACAATGAAATAAAATACTCGTCTATAAAATCAAATTACTATGAAAAGTAATAGAGAGCTTGTATAATCAAAGGTTCTATCTCACAAACAAATCTTTACTTTGTGCAACATGAAGAATCAGTGTTTTTCATCTTAGAGATGCGCGCGTGTTGTTATCGTTTTTAATAATACTAAAAGGAATATCCGAGGTGACATAATGTCCCCAGACCTGTGTGTAGAGATTGGGACATCTGTTCTCAGTGTGTTCGGAGATCCACCGCTGTTTTTGTCGCTGCTATGAGAAATGCATGGGATGGAAATGTAATCTACAATGGATCTTTGAACAGTTAACTAAGCAAAGCTAACAACGTAGCTGATGATATTAATTCTCAACTTCTTTGGAACACTAACGATTCTTAGGGTATCCGTAAATAGCTGCTAATGAAATGAAGAAATTAATCTTGTTTGATATTTTTAGTGCCAAAAACAATTTTACTCATTATTTTAGCGTAATATTCAGTACGTAATAATTGCTATCTTTATTTAATAATACTAAAACCAATACGTTTTGTTAAAGTCTTGTACGTTCTAAAACACCTTATGAATTATACTTCATACAATTATTATGTTTACGAAATTAAAATTTTGGGAGTTGTAATTTTTACTAAATTTCTGAATTAGGCTACGTCTTTAAAGCAACATTGTTTATATTTTGAAATTTTTAAATTATTATGACTAGTATCTAAACTCATATATCGATATCCCTGTATATCCAAATGTTGAAGTCCAGTTCGATTACAAAGTTAAATAAATTAGAAAACAAATAACAAAGAAAACTACACGTAACAGGCTAACAGGCTACAACTTTATATTTGTTGGTACTTATTTATACTAATATGAAATTACCGTTTGGTGTTTCTTTGGCAAATTTCCCAAATAGGGAATAATGTATTACCGTAGGACTTCATACTAAGAACTAAACCCGGGACGGATTTGCTTTTCATTTTGATGTATATTATAGAGGCTTAAAATACCATCAGTTCAAATTCATCCTCGAGAACTAACGTGATCGGACTATAGGGACGGGTTTTTGTAGGTTTTATGGCGTGATTTTCCTATTTTTCCCACTTAAAACATAAAATTTTATTAAAACATAACCGTGATTTCTTTCCAAACCATTTAGTATGACCTAAAAACAAATTAATCAGACATCTCTTGAAAAAAATCAGTATCCCCGTTGGAGCAATTTAAGTACTAATTAAAAGTAATTTTTTCATGTACAAAATATCTATAGGAAAATTGAATAAAGCAAATGGAAATTCACTTAGTCTGCAGGTTTGCTGCGATGGGGGTATTTTAATTTACGATATCTACTCACATGGATAAGTTCTCACAAAATGTTTGCCTTGACGAAAGACCTGACCCCCTCCCCCCAATGACTCATGTAGAGCTACAATACCTGAGGTCATTATTGCTCCATCACAACCCCGCTCCCCCGGAGTGAGGCTACTTACAGACAGGGAGCCTGTAACATACGGCCTGTCATCGTAGAACTCAATCAAGGAATTGCCTGTATAAACTATCGTATGGGCAGTGCCTATTTGAAATTGATACGGCTTTCTCCTCTAATCTCAATTCTGTCAAAAATGTATCCATTTAAACGATTACTGCTGATGAATATATGTTCGTTACACCACAACAAAAACTGTAGTTTAAAAAACCTTTTTGTAGCTAGCTCTTTTTTTACTATTATTAGGGCAAAATAGAATCGGTGTATGTCCGGAAAAAAATTACAAATTACCGAAATTGCATTAGTAAAATATTAGGAAATCCCTGTGTTACAGTGTTACCGAGGCTACACAAACAATACACACAGATTTCATGGAAAAGATAATTTTGTTTACAAAACGAATATAGGTAGTTAAAACAAACCACCTTTTTAAAGCCCAATATGCAATGACAAGTCCACTTTCCCACATGGCAACAGATGTTTGGTAGTTTTTAGGAGCATGCAACAGCCTCACATGTATCTCAAAATAGATCCGGAACAAACTAAATCAAATATACTACGATGCGATTGTTAGAATTTAAATGCGAGCCTTAATTTAGCCTAATTACCTAACAGTTTAAACATTATTAGGTTTCAACTCTTCCTGTATATACTTTATTTATTTATTAATAGCAGACACAAGCACATCAAATTTAAAAATACTCTCTATTAAATCACAAAATATCATCCTTCGTTGGATTTATTCCAAATATGACTTATAATTTATATATTTTATAAAACTATAAATAAACCTGTTACAGTCACTCCCCCGTGGTTCAGCAATCATTTAGCTTATCTACAAATGGACCTTGACAGAGGACTAGGGTGACTTCCCGGACGTTACGTTCAAACCATTTAATTGCATGTTTTCAGTTTGTATGATAGACAACAACTCAATAGGATGGAGATTAACATTTTAGTAACCATCGCTTCAATAGGGTAGTTAATTAAATACTAGTGTTTTAGATGAATAAATTTTAGTTGCATGAGAATTCACATACGTGAGAGGTTTCATCTATTAAGTTTGTAACAGGAAATGCGTTTATAGGAGACAGGCCCCCCTCCCTTAACGTCATGCTTTAATGCTTACCGTTTTGAAATATTAATTTTAAAACGCATAAACTACCTACTCGAATGTCATAAAAGGGTTTTCACCACACTATGATGTTTTTACTGTTTTACATACGCCAATTTATTGGCTGAAAGTTACGTTTTGCTGGCCATGCCAGCTGTCATCTTCATTTGGGGACCGAATAGGTTTTTACAGGCCGGGGCCGCAAAATCAGCTGACCACTTTCTTAAAACATGAATGCATATTAAATATGCAATCAGTATCCATAGCATTGCAATAGAATCGCTTCGTTGTCACCGCTGCCTAGCAACTAGTTATTATTGTTTTTACTCATTCCTCAATTTATTTCTTCAAATAACCTTAAAGTTGTAGTTCTGTTGATTATTAGTGTGCATTATTTATTGTGGTGAATAGTGGTAATAGGATATAGTGTGGTGAAAAATAGCGTTCATACCACGGACCAAAATGGTTTTGCAGCTCTCGATCGTTTCAAGTCCACGACTTCGTCTTGAACTTATTAACTATCTCGAGCTGGCAAAACCTAATTTTCGGCCCTAGGTACGAAATATACTATAAAGTAACTATACAAATTTACAAATAAATAGAGAAAGCCTTATAAAATATTGTTTTGAAATCAAATAAAATATGTTTTATTTGAAGTATGTAGTTTTGAAATATTTTTTGTGAATTACAAGAAATTACCCATAGAACAATCTCAGGTCAATTTTTAGAAACTCTTTACCTGCCATAGACGCAATGACTGTGGTCTGCCAGTGTTCGTTCACTTACCTGAAACATAAATAACAGTTACTTACTGTTATATCATGTTTTAATACGAGTAAAACTCGTCCAGTGCGTTTAAACATCTAAATTATTATCCTACTAATGTTATAAAAATGTGAAAGTATGGATATTTGTGTGTAACTACTGGACCGATTGAGCTGACATTTTGCAGAGAGGTACTTGATCGTCTTGAGGAATACATAGGTATATTAAAGTTGTGAAAATCCTATGGTGTTATGCCCCACGGGGGTTCAAAGTTTCAATCTTATTCTTATGAGTACATATTTATCTATAATATTAAAACGTGACAGGGTTTTTTTCACGATTCTGAATCAACCACTTGACGGATTTTCATGATTTTTGTGTTGAGAGAAAGATAATTTTGAGAACTAGGGAATGTCGAAGCCATAATTTTAGTTTACGGTTTCAGTTTTTTACAAAATAAGTTTCAAATTTTAAAAAGTCTAGCAGCCGACGCTAACATTCTAAACTAGCTTTTCCTACGATACCATTTGCTTAACGTAACAGCTGTAAACATTAAGCGTGTGTGACACAAATTCAGCATTTGGATAATAATGGCATACATAGGGTTGATTTATTAATACTATGTGTAATGCTATACTCATTGATACGTTAATTTAATTGGTAAGAGGATGAAAGATTATTTAAATATACATGGTAAAATGCTGGATGTTCTAATTAATTTTTTAGAGCAGTATTTAAAATTTTAAGTTTGTTTTAGTGCATTATAATTAGTTTTAACTAACAGCTGGTTGAATATAAAAAAATAATCTTCAAGTACGTTTACGTTTTTGTTGTAGTTTCAACAATTATTGTTGATTAAAACCTTTTTTCTAATGACAATAGGGATAAAGTTATTATATCAGACATGTTGTTTACATTTCTTGGGAAAGTAATAATTTATACGAATGTACATTACATATCCTTTAGAGGTACAATGAGTAAGCTAATTTCTTAACATCACCCACTAAAGACTTTTAAGGAAAGTGTATTTCAGAAATACTGTATAAAATATTAATTGTTATATCTTGATAAATTGATATTGAAAGTTGTAAATGCATATTTTATATTCATAAGTAAGGTACATATCTAAGTTTTCTTTAAAGTTTATTTGCGAGTACAATCTTTACTAACTGACTATTAATTCCAGACCATGGCGGCAACTTCATAGACGGTGTTTAGCTAATCTTAATTTATGAGACAAGTAAAAACAACGGGTTATCTAGGGCAGACAGGCGACCAATAAATCAATTCTCTACTTGATTGTGCAACCATACACTTCTCAATTCTCCGGCTGACTGGGGATTTGTTGACGTTGAATGGTTCCTAGATAATGTGTGCCGTTTCGTGGACCTATAATGGTGCATTGTAATGCCAATTTACAGGCACTAATAAAAAAGCAATAATCTTTATCAAAATTAAGGATTTGAAAACATCAAAAATTATGATATAAAACTATATATTCATTACTCTATTTATATCCAAGTCGTTTAATGCAGCTTTATGTTGTTTTCATACCATAACCAGAGTGGCTACACAGCGGATTAGTCCATTAATGTTAATGACAACTTTTATAGTCGAGCGGTTTATCTTTTTATTGCCCCGTAATGCTACAATTGGCTTTTGTTATCCTTTCGTATTGTTCTGCGTTCTGAAATAAGAGATTTTTTTTTTTAAATCGAAATGGCCAATAAGTTATGCTTATAATTAAATTACTATTCATCGAATAAATTTGGATATAAAGGTATACTTACATCTGTTTTATGGTATCGTATGATTTTTTCATTCCTGACTCATTTCCTAAACAGCATCCCCCCTCAAGACAATTTACATTTTTTTTAGTTAGTTAACATTTACCAAAGAGCAGGTTTTGTACTGTTTTTATTATATTCATATTTTTAAATTAATATTCATAATACAACAATACATACTACCATTGACTATAGATGTCCCATCTATATGGACCAGCTGTAGCCAATTTTTTTTTTTTTTTTTTCAAAAAAGAACGTAGTTGTGTGAGCCAGTCACAGGATGCGCTATTGGCTAAAACTCTATTTTCGTTACTGATCAAGTTAATGGGTCATAACAGTTGCTATAGCTTAGAATAAGTCATTCCATTAGGTCGAATTAGTAAAAAATATGATGTATTCAACATAAATCAGTAATTTAGATCAGCACAATCTGTCGGTGGCACACATCAACTACGATGATTTTGGTTAAAAGAACTGGCTACAAATTTAACATGGGGATGGAATATCTAGATAATACCTTATTCACCATTCGCAAGACGTTGCGTATATAATACATTCTTACAAACAGATATAGTAATTAACAAGCTGATAGAATGCTAACAGATATTTTGCCATATTAAATTTACCTTTGCAGGTGTTATTACATCCTTAAATGTATTTAAATGCGATAGAACGGATAAAATATAGTTGGGGAGCTTCATCCTACAAACAAGAGTGTCCCATTTCAATCCTGGTTAATTAAAAACCCTCAAATAATTGATATAGCTTTCTAAAGATAAGAGGAAGTTGAAATTTATTTATAAAACCTTCGCTGCAAGTATTCGCTGGAAGAGGTTTATCCTTTTATAAAGAAGTCAATGCAGCGCGCGTTTACTGATTAAATTAAAAGTTTAACGGAAAGGTAAGAGAGAGAAGCTTATTTTATTTTAATGTTTCTCAACTTAACGGAAACTCGCTGGATGAGTCAAGTTATCTTGGAATATAAAATCCTTTGGAATTATTCAATTGATTCTGAGCTTTCAATTAACTTATTTTACCAAAGATGACATTTAACACTGAGGCAATGGTTGATATATTTTATATATATATAAAGATAAAGTATTTTAGGTCGTAAAGTGTACTATACATATAAATATAATTATACATATAACACTAGATAAATATAATTCTGTATTGATTTTTGAATTCGTTCACAAATTGTATTATTTATCAAACAAATTAATAAACAGTATACTTACAGGGACAAACTACCAAAACCATCGGAAAGTCTATAAAACTAACGGAACGACAATAATTGTATGTATGAAAATTATTAATTTGCCCCCATTAAAATGTTTTGCGTATTGTGGGAACTTTTAAAATAAAGTTTTATAATTGAAAAACAAATTAAGTGGCTGAGCAATGTTTGTAACATTGGTTTCTGTTCCAGTAGTATTACATGAATAACTTTATCCCCATTGTTATATAAAACTGAGGTTTTAATCAACAGTTGTTGAAATTACAACAAAAACGTGAACGTACTTAAAGTTTATAAATTAATTTAGTATATAAACTTAACGAGGAACAATATGAGCAAACTGACAGGAACAAGTTATAATAAATGGTATCAGCAATCTGACACATACTTTCTCACATAAGCTCGTCAACAACCTTTATCATGGGTAAGCGGTGAGAGTAAATATGTTGTTTTATAGTTAAAAACTACATAAGCTGCAATAACTTTTGAACACCGCAATTGTTACAGCAATGGGGTGTTGTACTATTTTTTTAGAATTATAAGGACCACAACATCTTAATTTTGATCAAAACCAGCAAAACCAGCTTTTCTCCAAAAACATTTTTTGTTATAAGTGGTTAAATACTAAGCAACACCAGTATACAACCCAGCAAACTTATTGTTAGTTACTTTACACTCTTTGTTTCCCTAAATGAGCCAAAAGCCGACTAAGCCTTGTTCGCCGGGCCGCTGGTTCACAATGACACTTCATTTACATACGCTGTTGTTTGAACGGATTTATCAGAGCGGGGCGGATGCTGTGACAGGTATAATTGATTTGACCATTACATTTTTCCGCTTTGTAATTTAGGATAAATCAAAAAGTATATTCTATGTGACTTGTCAAACGTTGGTGGTTAACTTTATTATAATATTTTCCACAAAATAATATATATTAAAAGTTTGATACTTCTCAATGATACTATCGACGTGGACGGTATGCTACATACCCGGATTGGTCCTACCTAGTCTTTAAAAGAACGAAAAAATATTATAATTTAATTTCTTTGAATTCTAAATAAAAACAAAGAAATACTTCAACAAACCAAAATAAAAACTAATAAAATGGTTATGACGAGTTTACGTTACCAATCAGGCGATTTAAACCACTGAAGTATAGCTCAATCATTGACTATTCTCAACCTTAGATAGTGACGTATTTGATCAGTTTGTGACAGCTCTACCTTACTTGTGTTAAGTAGCCGTGATAAAATCAACTCGTCAAAACATCTGTTTTCAATGCCCAACAACAACAATTAAAACAACAAAAACGCCAGTTACATTATATTACTCCATTGCTTAGAATTTACACGAAAATAATAACTAGGCTTACAGTTTTAAACTTTTTGTTTTGTAAAATTCATTGAATCACTCTATTAAAATATGTTAAGAAGAGTAGTTTTAAGAGCTTTTAAGTCCATCCACCGGGCCCGAATGTCTGTATTTGAAGGTGATGAAAACGCGTTGAAGTTTGTGCGTTCGAAAATTAATGATGAATTCAAAGAAAAGAAGTTTGTAACTGACAGAGCAGTAATAGAAACTCTTATAAACTTTTGTAAAGAGGTTGAAAATGAGCTGGAAACTACAGTTGTACAGGCAAGGAAGGTGGCACCAGGCAGATACAGAGTTAGACTTACTGACCGAACTGTCAAAATAGACAACGAGCTATACAGAAACTTGAAGTAGTTATACTTGCCTATGCCAAATAAACTTGGCTTTATATTCAGTAAATAGTAACATCATGGTATTAGCTATTATTTGATGTGGCCTATATTTTAAAATAAACGTACCTACTAACAGTTGTTTCTTATTGTACTTTGTTATCCATTGTAATATTTAACACACTGAAACTATAATAGCTTACATCTTCTGCTGCAAACAGCTTTAAAATCGAAGATGGCAAACTTACTTGAAACCCATATCTTGTACGAGAAGCACGTATTATTAAGTATGTACTTAGCCCTTTATCCTAAAATATACCTTTACCTAGCCTTACTTGTGTCAGTTATACCTAGCCCCAATGAACCAGACGTGACATTTATTCCTCAATTATAGTATTACAAAACAACCACTTAAGCCTTATTTTCAGATATATTAATCAGAAAACAGTCGGAGAGTTACTAAGTGAGAATACTATTCTCTCCGCCAATGGATGAACAATAAGTATATAACCCAGAAGATGGCAGGAAAGTTAGGAACAGATTGGCTAATGGTGTTTCCGCCGGGAAATCTGACGAGCCTCAGTCTCCGTTTCCCGTTCTTGGTTTCCGGTTTCCTGCCACAACGTTGTTGATCGATACATCTGAGTATCATCAACAGTAATTGAATTTATTAGCTGATTTATGAGACCAAACATCGGTCAAAGTTTCTGTTCAGACGTAAACAAAAATCAAATTTAAATGTGATGTATCAATCCTTAGCTAGTGCGTACACGTGAATTACGTAACAATAACCTTTTTTAGGTTACGACCTACTAAATTGTTTGCTCCTTGGTTTATTGGCATATTGGATAGTGAAGTAGACAACCAATCTATATGGAACAGCTGTCACCAATCTTAAAAGAACATAGATGTGTGTGAGCCAGTCACAGATAGCGCTAGTGTCTAAAATTCTGGTTTCTACCTTATTTGTTGTTGCTGACGCGGTTGATGGGTCATACGTGTACGGTTGCTACAGCTCAAAATAGTTTCCATCACTTCGACTTGGTAAACATGTTTGCGTATTGAACAGAAATCAGTAATTTGCATCGCCTCAACCTGTCAATCGGTCACATCAACTACGACGATTTTTAAGCTTGCTACAACATTAACATGGGAATGGAATGTCTAATTGGTTTTGCATTGTCGCGTTTAAAACCTAGAATACTTTAGCAATAATAAACCTATTATACTGTCGTGTTTACAAAAATAAAATGTAATCCCTATTAAGGCCTATTTATTAAATAATGATTCAAACGAAACATGTATTTTGTGTGTAATCAGAATGACGTAATAATTCTCAAAGTAAACGACAAAAGTTCTATGATATTAAGGTTCCACGGGTATCACACTATGACCGTGACGGTTTCAAGACAACGGAGGTCAGTTGTGTCCATTGAGTCTACGAGAAAGTGAAAAACTATTATCTTAGGTCAACCGGGCCTAATGAGAGAATACTTTTTTGGTAGATATTTGCCTGAAGTCTGATAATGTGGACTAGTTTCAGAATGTAAAGTCAAGATGAAAAGTCTCTACAAAACGAGCATTCTAATCTAAAGCAATCTAAATGGTTGTGTACAATTTGTAAAAGTATTTTAAGCACGAAATTCTTTATATAACCTAGAGTAAATAGCATGTAGATAATATTGAATATATAAATACGAGTACGGGTGCTAAAAATGTCAAGGTCACTTATTTAATAATAAATTCCATTCTAAATGAGTCTCGAACACACGTGATAGCAACACAACTCCAAAGTTAAGTTAAGGCTTAAGTTAAAGCCTCTCATTATATTAAGAATGCTTAGGCAATCTCATCCAATCAACATTATGTTTAGAAACAGGTATTTGAAATACTGATTAAGATCCATGCAAAACCATTGAGGTTAATTATATGTTTTGAGTTTGTAGGAACTTATGGCTGGTTTGCATTTATTTCTATCAGTGTATTTGAAATAATGGCATTAGCATATTTTCAAGAATAGAAGTTATTGGTAGAAGAATAAAAGAAAAGACTAAACCATTAAACTAAATTTAAATTTATAGTGTTGCGCAGAGTTTTGTAAATCTTACTTTTATATGCTTAGCGCTTTTCCACTGAAGGATTTTTATGAAGAAGTAATGCATTCGTTGTTTATAGCCCAGTCGTTTACGGCAGTTTTATATTGTTTTCGTACCATTAGACCGAGCGGTTACACGGCGGATTAGACCATTAATGTTAATGACCACTTTCATTACTGAAGGGCTTTATCCTTCTATTAGCTTAGTAAGATCCAATTGGCTTATGATATCATGTTATATTTTACATCAAAGGAGCACCAAGGACAAAATTATTACCACTTTTTATGGTTAAGGGACTTACTCTCGAGATATAATGACCGTACGAAAATTTCTCACAACCGACTATCCATACAAATTACTTAATGCAAAACACACGTTTTCATAAGAGTAATACAAAATTGTATTATATAGTTCATCGTCTAATTTTATTCTCAAAATATGTATATATTCTACCACTTTGAGGGTTGAACATTTTCTTCTGTTTACAAAACAACGGCCTTTCTCTTCGATTAAGAAGTTATTTAGAATACAAATGAAGCGACTATACTTTTTGATTGGATTAAAGGTTAAACGTTAAACGGAAATGCAGAAGATAGAAGCTTTAGTACTTTAATACTTTTATTTTGAAGCTTATTTTATTTAGAACGATTCTCAATTTGACGAAACCTCATTGGATTAGCCAATTTATCGGATATATTCTCCATTGATTTAATGGATGAACGTTCTCAATCAAGCTAAGGAGCTCTTACGTTTAATTTATTTTTTATAAGTACTGTATATATAACAATAAGGTGGCAAAGTGTTCAAGCCATTATTTTGTATTGTTACCGTGAAAACTAACTGTAACCAGAGGTCATTGAAGCGTATTTGTAACTATCGCGTGATTTTATAAAATTATTATAAACTCCTACAGTATTACAAACGCGGCATATAATGACACAACAATGGTTCTTACTGAGCACCTATTTTGAGATTCAAAATTCTATATGATACCTACTTTTCGTTATAAGGTTAATAGTAGTTTGTTTTTTTGCATACAAGTATAGTAACAATACAGTGCGTCAAACATTCACATTGACAATCGCTTACAATGCTATCTTGCGAACCGAGAAAATAGACTACGATTGCAGGTTATTTTTACCGTTCTTAAATATGAGAGTCAAACATTCAAGTTAATGCTATTTTATACCAGACTTATCCTCATGCTACTTGAGTTTAGAGTTTAGTAGCTCGTATTTTTGCAACCATTGAAGAGGAAGTGTTCAATTGTTTTAACTGGAAATGCGTCAGTAGCTAAATGTAATTCCCAGTACTTTGAAAACGTGCCGGTACCAAGATATGATGTTTAAAGTTCTGTATCTTGTATTCTAAATCAACAGAGTATGAGCACGGACTATAGAGTAAACATTACATATTCTATAGTCTGTAGTATGGGTATTGGGGCTTGGTCCGACGACGACGACCCATTGGGTTAGTATAAAATAGAAAATCGAATCCGCCAGAACATTGAAAAAGAGATTGCGGCAACATCCAATATCATCTGTTGCAATTATCCCAGCAACATCACTATAATCACCAACGTTAGTTTTAACATCCCTCTGCTAAGGTACCGACGGCACCGGTTCCGATAACTGAGAATCGAGAATCAATTTTGGTGAGGCGACGCGCCGTTTAAGAAAAGGTGCTACCGACAAACGACTAGTGTTTAACCATACGACGACTCTTAAGATTACCTGAAGATATATTTTAATATATAACTAGGTGGAACCTGTCAAAATCGATGGTTACTGTTTAGGTTACAAGCAAAATCATTTAACTATCAATCGATGACAAATAACTCCATTTGGGAAACAATTTGGGTTGTTCGTGATTCAGCAGCGTGCTTTAGGTACTTCCGATCTTAAAAATAAATAACTCAAATGAAAGCTGATATTTCTCTAAAGGTTCTTAAATCACAAAATAATTAGAACTGGTTAAATCCATCTTTAGTTTAAGCAAGAATTAGAAAAAATAATAAATTGATGTTTTTTTGGACCAGTAATAACTGTGATAATGCTTGATGGAAAATCTGGAATTGGATACCTTTAGTTTAAGACCAAAATTATGAAAATCGGTCAGGTAGAAGAGCCAATCGAACTCGGAAAATAAAAACCAAATTTTACTCCAATAAGAAATGTACAGGTAGGAAGTTGCTTTTGTGCATAACTAGAAATGTACATGAGAACATGGATGACGATGCTTTATGGCAAATCTGTGCGAGAATACCTTTAATTTAAGACCAAAATTTGGAAAATCAAGTGCAAGATGTAAACAGTCAAGCATATAGACAAAGTAGAAGAATTGTAAGCCGGCCTCTTCACTATAAACTATCAGTAAGCACAAATAAGTAAAAATTGTGAAATATAAAAATTAAAAACACTTTCGTATATGGATAAACCTAAACTAACTCTACTAATAAGGAAATATGTTTTTGTTAGTCCCTGTCAAGAGTGTGATCGAATTTCTTTAAACTTCAATAAAAATATTCATTTTATTTTTCTTATTATATGCTAATCTCATGAAAATAAAGTACGTGTATTTGGTTGTATATAAATTGTATAGTATTGTTTTATTTTTTTTAACTGCTGATATGTTATCATAAACATTTTGCAAGTTCAATTAAACCACAGGGAAGTGATTAAACCATATGGTCAAAGACCTTGTTGTAATTAAGAAATTGCTGATTAATAAACAGCAATAAACAGCCGGTTACAGAATAACTGAAATATGTGAAAAAGTTACAAATCTAATAAGTTTCAATAAACGGAAATATCCCGGAGGTGAATTAGAAATACCAATTATATCACAATTGCGTATAAACCCTCTTCACCTGAGATGTTTTCTGAGTAAGCATTCTCCTTCCCAATTAACCACTTCAATGTTTTTATCTTCCAAGAAACCTCTTTTAGCAGTTTCGCTAATTAAATGACTGGAAGAATAATAAACATTCGTATTTATTATGTTTAAGAGCTATCTTCCAGAAAATAAACTCAATTAATTTATTTTTATTTTTCCCTTTGCCTGCGTTGGTAAAAATAATAACCGTTACGATTTTAAAACTAGTTTCTATGTAAACAATGACGTAATTGAAATATTATAATAACACTTCTACACGTGTAATTATAATATTGGAGACCCGTTTTGGAGAGGTTTTGTAGCTCAAGATCAAATGTATCCTTTTAAGTAAACGTCTAAACTTTAACTCTAAAATGTCTATTGTTTAGGTTTTTTTCCTAATACATATAACAACTTGTGTCCATTTTTTTTTTATAAACAATCAATTAGATATTGTGAACATTGGTAAAAAACTGACAATTCTTTTTGCTTAAGTGGCGTTTCTGATACAGTGTATTGTATCGCTTATTATTGATTATTTCAGCAATCATTTGACAAAAACCTCAAACCTTAAAACCCTGTTTAATAAAGACTTTTTTCTTCTATTTAAATTATCATTACGGCATTCGGTGTATACTGTATTTTGTGGGTTTTGTGTTGTTTTGTTCGCCAAAAGCCGACTAAGCCTTGTTCGCCGGGCCGCTGGTTCACAATGACACTTCATTTACATACGCTGTTGTTTGAACGGATTTATCAGAGCGGGGCGGATGCTGTGGCAGGTATAATTGATTTAGCTTTTTAATTTTTCCAGTGTTTAGACCGAGAGTTGTTGCTACAGTATATATTTTTTAACATTCAGCTGCAACATTGACAATTTGTATTACCCGTCGAGTTTATAGTATATGCGCGAGTAAAAATAAAAATATATGAATGGGTCTTGTATACCTGTTCGCTATAAGAA
This sequence comes from Macrosteles quadrilineatus, assembly GCF_028750875.1. Classification (NCBI taxonomy): domain Eukaryota; kingdom Metazoa; phylum Arthropoda; class Insecta; order Hemiptera; family Cicadellidae; genus Macrosteles; species Macrosteles quadrilineatus. Next base: position 100,582,651 of record NW_026542594.1, on the reverse strand, counting down.
CAAATATATCTCGGAAACGATATAACAATTTTTTCACAGCTATAGGTGAAAATTCTATACCTACGTATTGATTACATATGTATGAAAATAATAGCTACAGAAATGCGTATACGGTCTACTATGCTTGGAGATGACTTGATCTATGCAAATAGTTAAATCAAAACTACACGTATGTATTTTACTTATCTGCACTGAATAGAAAATATATTTCGTGCAATTACGACACTGTGTAATAAGTTACTTTTATTGATGTTTTACTATTTGAAACATTAGGCCTACGTATTATTCTGCTATGTATACAAAATTTACAGTGACAGTACCTCTTGACGATTTATAAACAAACGCACATTCATTTATTGTAAAACCTTTCGTCCAGTTATCAGCATGGCCGTTATTGGCCGAACTTGGCCCTTTCCGATATTATAAGGACTTTCACTTGTATGGCACTTGGATGGAAAATATTTTCCATCCAAGTGCCATACAAGTGAAAGTGCTTATAATAAAGCCGTTTCCCGCTGTTTATATTGTTTTTGTTCCATTAAAGAGCGAGAGGTCCACACAGTAGATTAGCCCGTTAACATTAATGAGTATTTCCATTACCTCGATGCTTTTATCGCTGTTTTAGTATCCTTATTGGATATTATTCTTCTATTCTGCCTCCAGACCACGTTTTCTTATATCACACATGCGCTGATGCTTGTGGTCACCGTATTTCAAGGAATAATATTAGTCGTAATACACCATGACTTTTAGTGCGGGGAGTTCTTAGGAACAGAGAAAAATCCTTTCGCCGCAGGGAATTGTTTTGTTTTGTATACAGTATAGGTGGACAAAATCTTACTGTTGGTTCCGAACAATCGGGTAATGAAATTCTTACATGTACAATCCAATACACGAGATTTGAATTCGGGCATCCAAGACCAAAGTTCCGTAAACAAAACCAGCAGCACCTTAAATTACCACCCTAATATTTTACTTTATTTAATGATGTAAAAAATATTTTTAGATCAAAGATCAAAGTGCTTTTAAGTATGCTTTTAAATATAATGATTCAATGCACTGTGAGACTTTAAGTCTCAGACAGACTGACTAACTGACTAACTAGGTCAAATCACTCAAGGTAACCCAAGTAAAGCAGTAAAGCGGTTGATGCCGGGTCGTCAAAGGGGAAATAAACATAAATAACCCTAGAACGGTTAAACACAAACGCAGGTTGTGCATTGACTCTTTACCGTACGTTAAGTAGCAAGTTCAGGCGTTAAAACTTAACATGTTTACTGTTACTGTACTTTTGCATGTTTATTTACCTGATATGTAGGGTTTTACTTTGCTTGGATTGTTCCTTTTTATTTGATATTTTTAGAAAATGTGTTATATTAATAAGTGTCTAGAATGAATTGCTATTGTTATTTCATCTGAATTTTAGAATGATTGTTGTTTGTTTAGGTCCAGACTATGCTATTAGGTTTTAACTAGCTGTCAATTTAGGTTTAATACGACAAAATTGTCAAAACTATAAACTGAATGATAGTATTTTAGCTTTGAGATGATTTTTTTTATTATAAGTAAAGCAAAGCCTACTATTAGCTATTTGAGCATCTAAAACTGTCAATCTTAACCTATCGAGTTAACAGGAACCTCTAAGCTATTGAGATAGGTATTAAAAAGTTCTATGTACTATACATTGGCTCAATATTATCCTTACAAAACTATAATATGCTTGTTTTTAGGTAGGAATGCCTACTTTGATAAATCCTGATACATTTTCTTTACTTTACGAGAACTGGGGGTTGTCTTCCGCGTAGCAGCAGACAAGCGCATTCGATTAAACTCATTTACAGTAAATGTAGTATTTATCAAAATAGTTAGTTTAAGTGATGTTTTAGTTTGGGGAACCAAATCCCCACCGGACTGAGGCTGTTCTAGGGCCAAGTCCTCTTCAGCCTGGAAAACATATGAATTTCCTTTGATTGTGAATAGCCTATTCGACCAACTAAGATTGTAAGTTAAATAGTTTTCGTGTTTGTCTTGGCTAGGAAATGTATTAATTTACGGTAGCCATCAATCAATGTGTTCATCTAAACTTTTCACAAATAATATTAATTCAATACGAACTGTATTAAAGTATTCGTTTTAAATTACCTGGATGATTAAATTAATATATGTATTTGTCATAGATTTTACCCTACAATGATACACAATTTTTGATATATTTGTACTTTTATTTTACTTAGTACCATGGATCTCATAGTACTAGATATCACACTGAGATAGATACTACAATCGTAAACAACAATACCCCCGCCGCAGCAAACTGCAGACTTAGTGAATTACCATTTGCCTGATTTTATTTACACTCAAATGTCTCCTTAAAATTATCACATTTATTCCCTATTTAAATAGATTTAAATGTATAATTAGATTAACGAGTACTTAGGTTTGCTGCAACAGGGAGAGTAAAAAAAAAATTTTTTGTAAAATAGTATTTCTGTAGTTTAGTCAGAAATAAATGTATTTTCCAAATTTAATCGAAATATGTTCATAAACGAGCAAACTACAACTGTTGCGTACTAATCACTTTTCCATACTTTTATTCAAAATTGATTTCAATATATTATAATTTTATTTCCTCTTTGTTCTAAATACAATTTCCTATTTTACTTTCCCATCCCAATTTCTTGACAGCTGAAAGTTATTTAATTTAATGTTTATTTACATCATATTTTTGATTATTATAAAAAAACATTGGGTTTCTATCTTCAATACAATCACCACACACAGTTTTTGTTCTCAATTTTATTTTAAAACTACATACATTTTTCATGGGATTCAAGCTAAATATTATTCATTTTACTTGTAAAACTACTTTATACAATTCTTATCATTAACATTACTAAATCCTGCATGAATGGAAATACATTTTAAGTGATACCTATTATCAACCAGCAAGACATTAAATGAACTTGGACTTAATCACTCAAGAAGCCAGTTATGAATCTACCAAGGCTATGTGTGACATCAGTCAAATTGTGAATGATTGACATTCTGAGGCGCCTCAGTGAGTTTCAGTATTAAGTTTAATGCAACTTCACTATTTACTCTCAAAACTGAACATTGTACATTAAATTGGAACTTTTCTTGTTACTTACTTCTTTTTATATAATTGATTTGATGTAAAATATTTAGCTGACAAATCCCAACAATATTGATTTTGAAGTACTTCACTTAACATTTTTCTTTGCCTAATTAACTAGGCTGGTCCTTCGATATATTTCTCTTATTTTTCTTATTCTCAAATACCTTTCCCTCACAAATTCTTGGTCCTTCGAGCCGGATTATTTTGTTACCAGCCCTGTGGCCTTATAGTCTATTATCGAAACAAGTATCTTACTTCTCATTCATTCTGTCCCTACGTGTCTGACTGTACGTAACACGCCCATTGCAATATGCCCGGCAACAGATCAACAGATTTCAAGTCTGAAACTTACATACATCTCACCAACTTGACTAGATTCTCTCATCTATCAGAGATTATCAACGACTATGACACACCTATTACCAAAGCGGACTTAAGAAAATTGACCAATTACCGTAATGAAATCCAAAGAAAATATGACGATTTTCTCGGCAACTTAGAACGTGTTGTTCAAATTCAGGAACCCGAGAATATCACTGAAGAGCGTTTGGTAACCGATCAAAACAGTGTATCGGACTTATTCATTGAGTTGACTTCTTCTATTGATGATCTATTGTCATCTAACGATGACCAACTTAGCCTACCTGGTTCGAACGCTGAATTAACTATACAGCATCAGTCATGTTCAGCGCGACTACCAAAACTTGAGCATCCTAAATTTAGTGGGAACTTCGCTGATTGGTCAAACTTCATCAATGTCTTCAATACGACAATCCACAAAAACGACACGTTAAACAAAGTAACTAAGTTTAATACTTATTAAGTGTTTTGTCATCAGAACCATTGAACCTAATTAAAAATCTTTCACTTACTGAGGCTAACTTGGTACCTAAAAAATTACTGTTCAATATTATTATCGAGACTGTGTTCGTTTGTTATTTATTTTAGTAGGCTACATTGTCTACAAAATGGTTTTTAAATGTTACCAAAATGGCAGACGCTTACGCCTACTTCATCCCAATATTATTCTTGACTTACCAGAACAACAGTTGACTTATTCTCCACAAGAATAAAATAGCAATTTTAAATTTACAAATTTTTGGTACTTTCTCCGTAACCATTAGGCGCATAAAAACGCTGCAATATACGAAATTATTTGTTTTTTAAGCTCTACAAAATGGTTTGGAAAGAAATTGTGAAACTTTTGTTTTCAGCCTATTGTGAAACCTATTTTTACCCCATAAAACCCCCCATAAACCCCCATAGTCCGATCATGCTGGTTCGCAAACTCGTTCGAATAAATGTAGGTTTACACGTTTGTAACAACTTTCATCAAAATCGGATCATTTTTGCTCGAGTTATCGTGCTAACGGACATACTGTATATGAATTTGAACGGATGGTGTTTTTGGCCTTTAGGGACCCCAAAACGAAAAAGAAAATCGGTCCCGCGTCCAGGTTTTACCATGAGTACTACGGTAATAGATTATTCCCTATAAGCGTAATTAGCTAAAATCAAATTTTTGACACGTTTTAAATTATACTGTTAAATTTATAACACTTTTAAGTATAACACAACATTGCTTGCAGCTTTTTAAAACAATATTTTTCGTTATTGGGCCGTCGATCTTTGAAGCATTACTTCCACGTTGTAAGCTAGAGCTATTGTGAGCAATTATTACAAGTCCTCTTGAGTAGATAGGGTTGCCTGATTTTTTCTCCGGCGAATAAAAGTGACTGCGATGTTGGGAATGAGTATACGAGTGTGGGCAGGGGACGATTTGTCCTCGAGCGAGCGACGACGACTTGTGCAGGTTAAAACTGTATGTTAGTTTGTGTAGACTGTAGGCACTAAGCACTGTATATATAAGAAGTATGTAAGTATTGGTTAGCAGACAAGTAGAGGTTACAGCAGAGCTGTAATTACCAGCCCGCTGTTGCGAGTATAAGTGCGAGGTGAATGTCATGGCTGGCTGTACAAGTGATTGCAGTAGAAAGTGAATTCACTTTCAATTCGGCGCACTAGGTCATGAATGCAACTCAGCGCAACCTGTCTGACCTAGAGAGCTGACACTAAGTTAAGTAACGCTTGCGTAAAATACACATGTCTACATCTACATACAGTACTTAAGACTAAAAAAGGACTGAATAAACTAAATATGTATTCAGTGAGCAAATATCAAACATTTATTGTTTCCAAATTTTTATATTCGGAGAGTTCCCGCTCATCCCCAAGTATTGAACCCGATATGCCTTGCTCTCAGCGATTTCCTTCAGTTCATCTGAACTCAACGCCTCGCTGAACCGCTTTGGTAAGAATATACAGAAGTCGGCACTCTTTTCTGGCACATGGATGTCTAGGACGATGGACGCTCCGTATTTGGTGTTTACTGCCCTCCCTGCCACAATGGAGTAGCCCTCTTTGTTAGTAAGCGCCGAAACGTCGATCTTAGGGAGGTATGGTCCTTTCTCCAGGGTGTTGAGTTTTGCTGCTAGGGCCATGATTATGATCTATAAAAAAATATCCTGTTTTAAAAGTCGTACTAATAGTATGCCATATTATAGGCCGAGTACTGATATAATGAAAATTTATCGAGTTAACTAGCTTAGCATTAATAGACAATGCATAAACAACTGGAGCACTACAGCATAAATAGTACAATTGAAGATTGCTGCGTGAAACAAGTATGTCACAGCATATAACGCAAGGTGTAATATCATAGAAATATTAGCGCAACGGAGGGCAACTAGATACATATAAAACGTTTAACAGCTTAGTAATAACAGCTAAATGTATAGAAAAACCGTTGCACTTAGAATATACAAATATAACAAGTAAGGTTTGCAGATTGTAACAAGTATATCGCTGCATATATCGATTAGTAGAGTGTAATACCATACACATAGCAGTCCATCGTAGCGCAACTATATACATATTACAAATAGCTCTAAATAGCTAAATGTGTAGCAAAACTGTTACACTACAACATATGGATATATTGTAATCAATGTTATCTTGTATCATGTGTCAGGAATACCGTTTCATATAACAAGTAGTAGAAATATTAGTCAGTATAACATGTAGGCAGTACCAAGACAGTATAGCAAACGCAGCAGTGTAGAGAAAAACACATATTGGGACAGACAAAGGGGGGAAACCTTGAGTAAGTGGAGGGTATGAGAGTAATGCATCATTATGCATTAACGCAAAACAAATATCAGCACAGCAACAAATAAGAATATACAACTAGCACTCTTAGAAAATACAATTATGGAGCTATAGTAGTAGTAGAAAAGTGTAAGCTAAATAAGCATATACAAACTAAAAGATCATACAAGTAAGATTATTCTCACAGTTAATGCATAAGCACACGAGACATACCTGTTCGGTTGCGTGCAGAGAACTGTGCAGCCATGTACGCTTATGCCGCTTATAAGCAATCCTGGCTCCCCACAATCACTGACCTCACACAAACTGTATAAAAGCAGCCCATTGGCACTGCAAAGTTGTATTCGACTCCAGCTTGCATTGTGAGTAACTCGTGCACCTCGGTCAGTTTGTGCGTCCGGGGCAGTACGTGCATCAGTCGAAGTCGTCTACGCTTGTGTGATGCCAGAACATCTTCTCCATAGTTGTAAGTACAAACATATCGTAGTTTGCAATATAGTTGCTAGGATTTTAAAAAGACCATAAGATTTAAGCTTTTCCTATAACTCCTTGCTCTCCTTACCATAAGAGCAACGTTAAATAGCTAGACTCAAAACTTACAAAATTATTTACAATTATTTAATGTCAAATCTGAGTGTTGTAAAACGTGGTAATGCTCGTTAAATTAGAAATCTGAAGTGAAGTATGTAGCTAGAATATTAAAAGATGTCTAAAAATCTGTTTGATTAGAAATACGTTGATCTTTAAAAACCAATTATATATTCAATAAATAAATATGACTAAATAAACTTCTAATAATACGATTAATATAGATTAATTATACAATCTCTGGCTATCGCATGATTATATGTTGAATATACACTTAATCAATACTATATACAATTTGAAATATTCTGCTCTCAAATCAATACAAACATTCTATTTCAAATGTCACCAAGAACTAGTTTGTGTAAAAAGAAATAAATAATCCGCTAGTGTGTGTTTGCATTTAATATTGTTCTTACTGGACAAATCATGACGCTAGCCAAGGGTTAAGGGTTCTTCCTTGTTCAAATAACTAGCTATTAAATATAAAGTACCCTAGTGACTAGGGATGTAGGTACATAAATAAAAGTCAATAAATATTTCTTTTAACTATATATCTATTAAAATATATATGTTCACTATTTAGTCTTTATTACTTAATAAATGATTTTTAACCTATATACCCTATAGAAAAAATTAAGAACACTTCTATACTACAATTTTTTGAAAGAAAACGTACTAAAAAAAACGAATTAATATCTATCAGAAAGAAAAATCATTAGGTATTATGAACTTAGCAAGCATGTAGGATTATTTTAGAAAAACTTGCATATACGCATTTTTTTTGTCATAAGTTAAGCTAGCAAAATAAGAAAAATAAATAAATAAATCATGCTTAGAAATGAGTGTAGATTTTGTCTTTAGAGCTGTAGCTTAGTATATGCATAGATTAAGCAACTTTAAAGCTCGTTCTTTGTGTCTAACTCTTGAGTGCTGTCTCTGTTTGCTAGTGCAGACACAACCATCTCTCTACCATGTGTAATTCTATGATTTCCGCATTATTGTTAGGCTAGATAACTAGTGAATGCATTATTGGCTATGAAAAAATCACTTTATTCGCATTAACAAAGTTTAAAATTATTAAATTGGCAAGAAAAAAAATTGTAAAGAAAAACACGAATGCTTAAAACTAAACTTTGTAACTTAAGTTTTGTTCGGTATTTCGATATTGTTAATATAAATTTTGTGTGATTATATTTTAAGCTTATATCACAAACGTTTTAAATATAACATATTGACACTAATCAAGTATGGATGGTGAATAAAGATATTTTGATTTTGATTTGACGATCTATGCAGTGGATAGAACTAACTGGCTTCAGTTGTTATATAACGATGAAAAATCTACTTAGGAAGGAGTATGCTTTATTTTTGGTATTGACGAAACTACTATATATGACAACTGACACTTTATTTTTACATTTACAGCGCTAGAAGTGAGCAGTCATTCCCCACGTGCCGTCTTGCAAAGTTCCACTTAGATGTTAAACCTTCAATGAGCAGTCTAGCTGTGAAAACTTCTACAACAATGTAAGTAGAAAGCCCTGTCAGTTTTATATCTTCTTGGTACTACGTTTAGTAAACTATTATTTGAGAGCTTACAACTTAATATAGTCGAATGTAAAGAGCCCCTTAATACCTCATATTGTCCTAGCAAAAACTACACTAAACCATGCAGCTATATAAGCAACATTCATTGTTGCAAGAAATCCACACAACTAAAGACAAAATGCGTGTAATATGAGCTTAAAGAATCTGAATTGTAAAATCTCATGCTGAACATGATAACATAGGCAATAAAACTTAAATTAAAATAATAAAATAGGTAAGTGCTAAAAATTAATGTATTTTTTCTAAAACTTAACGTAAACAATCTCAAACCAAATATAATAGAACTATAGCAGACCATGAGCAATGTACTTAATGTTTGAAATTAATGTTTTAGATGTATCTACAATGTGCCATCTGTCGAGAAGCCTACTTCCTTAGTGCATCCGCAAGGAGCCGTCACCAGCAAATGTGTTTGGCGTTGAACGACTACTTCACATCAGCAGTAGCGAGCAACAATGACAACAGACGAGAGACACACGAGGCAGCAATTCAGACACCTCCACAGCAAATTAAAGCAGTACCCAGTGGCAGTGGCTTGAAAAGAAAACTACCACCTCCAAAGGTGACTAAGCGTCCTGTGACTAGTGTATTGTCAAGTCCATCATCACATACAAGTTCAACAACAAGGCTGACGTGGTATTTAAAAAAAGGTCTTCAATCAGCCAAAGACTATGTTATAGAAAATAATGAAAACCTCTACAAGGACCTACCGCCATTTATTGAAGCTGCTAACGAAGTGGTGCTCGATATACTACAAGATGAGCTGCGTGTCACCAAATCCCTCAAGTACAACGTCGTACTGGAGGCCGTCTACTGCCATCCTGAAGGACATTGCGAACTTATGAACTTCAAGACCACGTCGAGGCTTATACACAGCGCCTGTGATGAGCTACAAGAGCTGCTGAAGAAGGACGCCAGCAAACTGCTTCGTGAGGAGTCTGAAGCGCAGGCGAAAGGCAGTGGATGGACTTTGCATGAGGTAAAGAGCCTCACACTTAGACTAAGCAAATTTTCATATGCATTGCCTGCTGGAAGTGGCTATCTGCCACTGCCCCCAAAAATTGCTAAAAGGAAATGCATTTTAAATGTAAAAAACAGCAATGATTGTTGTTTCATGTATTGTATATTAGCCAAAAGTCTACCTAATATACGTTATGACTCAGTGCTTACTGAGCATAGCTTTAGGGAGTGTGAAACACATTACAACTTTGATGGTATTTCATTTCCAACGCCCATTTCACAAATGAAAAAATTTGAAAAACAAAACATCAACACTAGCGTAAACATCTTCGAACTGGACGAAAATGCCCATATTACACCACTCAGGATAGTTGATGAGCAGCAAGACCATTTTGATCTCCTTCTCGTTAGAAATGATGAAGGAGAGGCTCATTTTACGTTAATATTGAATTTCACAAAGCTTATGCAGCCACAAATTACAAAAGGCAGCAACAAAATTACAATCTGTAAAAGGTGTAGCACCTTTAAAGAAAACAGGCGCTGTGTTCCGACACCTCAGCACTGGTTGAGTGAACATTTAATGCTCTGTGGAAAATCAAAACCAAGTGAAGTGATTTTGCCGGAGCAGCATAAAAGCAAACTTAGATTTGTTAGCTACGAGATGCAAATTGAAGTACCAATTGTAGTCACAGCTGACTTCGAATCAACACTATATCCAGTTCCCTCGACAGACAATGCCTATCAACGGCACGAGGCGAACTCGTTTGCTTATATCGTAGCAAGTAACCTTCCCAAAGAGCTGTTAGAGGAAGCTGAGATAAACACCTCACCCTACATACACAGATCGGAATCGGCTGCAAAAGAATTCCTTTTACAAATGCAGGAGCTAGCTGTAAAAGTGGAAAAGCTGTACACTAAAAATGTGAGCATGATTGCATTAAATGATGAACAACAGAAACAGCATGATGAAGCGACAAACTGCGAGCTGTGTGAAATAGCATTTGATGAGACATTGGTTCAGTCAAGGAAATGCCGGGACCACGACCATATAACAGGTCAGTTTCGTTATACCTTGTGCTCGTTGTGTAACACCCGCTGTCAACTTCCAAACTTCATACCAATATACTTTCACAACCTTTCTTCATACGACGAAGCATTCATTATTAAGAACTTGGCAGTATTACCCAACAGCGAAATAAAAGTGATCCCTAGTAATTCAGAAAGATTCATCAGTATATCGATAAAGATTGGGAGGATGTGGCTTAGGTTTTTGGATTCATTTCGCCTAATGGCGGACAGCCTTGCGAATCTCGCTTCGTATCTCACACCGACGGAACTCGTAGAGTCGTCCAAACTTGTGCCAGAACAGCATGTGGAGTTGATTCAAAGAAAAGGGATTTATCCCTATGATTATGTAAAAGACTTTGCTGTATTCAGTGAGGAAGCACTGCCACCACGTGAAAGCTTTTACAATGCCCTCAATGACTCGGAAGTTACGGATGCAGAATATCAACATGCCCAACACACTTGGAATACAATGAAAATGAAAAATTTTGGACAATACCATGATTTTTATCTGTTATTGGATGTTTGTCTTTTAATGGACATAATTCAATGCTTTCGCAAAAACTGTGTAGCCACCTATAACATTGACTGTTGTCATTCATTTACAGCGCCAGGTCTAGCATGGCAGAGTATGCTACGTATGACTGGTGTAACTTTGGAATTGTTGACGAACTATGACCATTTCTTAATGTTTGAAAGTGCGATTAGAGGCGGTTTGGTACAATGCTGCCACCGCTATGAAAAAGCCAACAACCCACTTTTAGAGAACAGCGAAGACTATGATCCAAACAAAGAAACCAAATACATGTTGTATTTGGACTGCATAAACTTGTATGGAAGCCAAATGAAAAAACACCTTCCAACTGGAAATTTTGAGTTTGTAAATGATGTTGATGATCTTAATTGGTCAAACTTACCTGAAGATTCGCCGTATGGACTTTTACTAGAATGTGATGTCACAGTGCCAGAGCACTTGCACGATCTAATGAACGACTTCCCCATTCTACCAGAACAAAAAGATGTGGATAATCAGGGAAAACTACTTGCTACGCTTGAAGATAAAAAACACTATATCGCTCACTATACAGTGTTCCAGCAGGCAGTCAAATTAGGCTTGAAAATTACAAAAGTTCACAGAGCGTTGCGATTCTCCCAGTCGCCGTGGATGGAAAAGTTCATCGACAAAAACACCACATTAAGAGCTGAATCTACGAATGAGTTTTCCAAAAATTTCTACAAGTTTATGAATAATAGTGTGTTTGGAAAGACGTTAGAAAACGTGCGCAATCGTGTAGATATTAGAATAGTAACTTCTGATGAAGCGTTCCAGAAGCTGTCACGTCAAGCAAGATTTGTTGACAGAAGCATTATCGCTGATGGTGTGATCGCGGTACATTTAAGAAGACAAAAGGTAGTATTAAACAAGCCAGTCTATGTTGGTTCAGTAGTTCTCGACAAAGCAAAAGTTCATATGAACTGGTTTCATTATATGGTTATGAAGAAAAAACTAGCTCCGCCAGACTTTGAAGTGTATGTTAACTATTCTGATACTGATTCTCTATTATATACCATAATTACCAAGTTAAACCTAAATAATGAATTGAAGGAAAGATTGGGAGATGTACTGGATAGGTCATGCTATCCCAAGGAGCATGAGCTGTGGCTGGAAGGAGCGATTCCTCAAATAGGCACATTTAAGGATGAATGCAAAGGAAGACAGCTATTTGAGTACGTAGGATTGCGTTGTAAAATGTACTGCTACAGGTTCAACTCCAGCCAACAGACAACGGCAAAGAAAAAGTGTAAGGGAATAAGCAAACGCTATGTCGAAAACAAAATTTCATTTGATCACTACAAGAAGGCACTGTTTGAAGATAAACAGTACAGAGCGACATTTAACCAGATAAGAAGCAAGACATTTCAACTCACCTCTAGAACAGTTGATAAACTCTCTCTGTCAGCCAATGATAACAAACGCATAGTGTTGCAGGACAAAATTAGAACTTTGGCGTATGGGCATTATCGAGCTCGTCAAAATGACGATGGAGGATCGTCAGAATATGATTGTAGTCAGTCTTAGCTCGATGGTTGATCAGCACTCTTTAGGAGTAGTCAGAATGTTGTATTCATTGAGTATGGATGCCGTTGCCCGTACTATTCCATATGAAAAAGAATACGAAAGAATCGAGGATATCGAAATGTTTTCGATACTCCCTTCCCTCATGCACACAGAGTTGAGAAGCTCTATTAAACGGACTTGGATAAAAACTACAACAGTCAACAGAGATTTAATAAAAAGTTATGAGTTTAGAGATATCGACTTTATGCAAATTGATAGTTATCAGTTTGTCATGCTCATGAACCATCCTCTGGAGGAACCAGAGTTTTGGAGTCGAAATTACTATGGTAATAATTGTCATATAAATGTGGACTACTATGAAACAATACAAACAGAACGTCCTATGAAGTATTGTCGAGGCTGCTTTTTTAACCTTTTTACACTAAAAGACGATAATGATATTGACTATCAAAGTTATTGGCACGAAAAGGGGTTGGCATTTGTACATGTTGTACAGCATTTTGAAGTTAACTCTAACAGGCTAATTGATGCAGTGGTTAAACAAGAAAATAACTGGTGTGACTACTGTGTATTTCGACCATTGTTTACATTTCTAAACTACTTTGACTGTAGAGACAATAACAACATGTTACATGATAGTGATGAAGACAGCCCCGCATCTCCAGTGACAATGTTTAACCGTACAGAACTTTATGATCCGTATAGAGAGTGACATACGCTAGTCCAGCATATTTGAACAATGAGGCTGTTGGTCAAGTTTTGTTTTTTTTTTTAACCATACAATTTCACGTTTACTGTGTTTGTTTTTTGCGTTTCTGTTTATATATTATGTTTTATTGTAAACCCTAGCTATTGTAAAATAATTTGATGAACTCATGCCTTTTTGTTGTCTATACTCTATAAGAGTTGTTTATCTACTTGAGAACTGAATTCTAGTAGTATATAGCTAAAATATAACTTAATAACATGATATAACAAAGTAAGATAATGCTTAGCATTATGATATTTAACACATGTATATTATTGTGCACATTTCATGAATATTTTGTAATGTACTAACAACCTTTTTCGATCTGTATTTGTTTTACTATTACATGTTTACTAATCTTAACACATTTATGTAACGCTAGAGTTGTATATAATAAATACATCTAAAATGTTTATGGTTACCTGTTATGTTGGTGTTATCTATATAGCATTTATCTTTCAAATAAACTTATGTTAAACTTGACTACTTTGTTTGTTGCTAAACCCATTATTTAAAAGTTTTCCAAACACCCTCTGAAAAATTACTTTAAAAAGTATTATTGCTATGGATGCTAAGAAAAGTAAAGTCAATCCTCTACTGTGTTGTTGCTAGCTTAGCTGAAGGAAAGGGTAAACAAATAAATAAAATCAAAGTTTGTAATACAAATATATTACCATAAGATACATTGAATACAGCAATTTTCTCTTTACCATTTTGACAAGTATTTTAAGTTCTCCATCACAGCTTCGGTAATGTTTGCTGCACAAAAGCGGCGTACCTCACTGTCTATCCACGGCATCATTGATGTCCTGAGTGCAGTCCGTTCATACCAAAAATCTTGAGTCTCTGCAGGCAACCTCCTTTCATTCAAGTCAGAAAGTAAACGTGGCAAATCACTTGTAATGTGTCGAACGAGTTGTTTATCCAAAGTCATTGAAGTCAAGTCATTTGTAGTGTTTGAAGAAAGCAAGGCCATTACCTTATAGTGTTTGGTAAAATATCGTGTGTAACGAGAGATCAGAAACTGCACAGTTGGGTTTATTTCAAGTAGGATATTAAAGTAGCTTTCAAGGGATGGGAACAAGCGTTTTAAAGAAATCCATCCATCATTTTGTAGAACCACTCTGGGAGTCTGTCGAATAATATCAGATTCACTAGAAGCTCTCGAAAGCGTAACAGAATTCAAATTGTGATTAACTGGCTTATTTCTCAGACGATAGTTACAAAATGATACTAATCCATTTGGTCTGGGTTCCAATATGACTGTATGTAGATAGAATGGATTGAATGGAGTTTCATTGGAGTAAAAGTTGTTGACAGAGTGGTGAACTGTAGAGCTTTGCAGACTTAAAAGATCTTCAAATGTCAATTCAATTGAGGTTTCATTATTCACTAAACAAATAGAAGGAGAAAAGTCTTTAATAGAATCAAGACCAACAACCGCATGAGCCTGGCTTGCAACTTTGTAAATCTGTCTGAGTAAAAGACGTGGTTCCCATGAGTTAGACTGCTGGTTAGAACGCACAGCTGCTTTGTGTGAACTATGAGAGTGACTCACCACAGATGTTGTCATCACAGGTGTTGAAGTAGACGTCGAAGAAGAACACACGTATGACACTGGTGGTGAAGTCGATAGTGTGGTCGGCGACGTAGATAGCTTAGGTGCTGATGTATTTGATAATAGTTGTTGCGAACGTTGAGGTGGTGGTGGTGGTGGCGGCGGCGGTGGTGGCAGTTGTGATGACAGTGATGGTAAAATCGAGGCATGAAGTTTTTCTTGATGACCTTTCTGACGAAAAACCTGGCTCGACCTGGCGCGTGTGCCAGATTTTGCCGAATTGGAGTGGGCTGGTATTTTCTGTTGTACGATTGACGGCTGTTCCGGTCGATACTCTTCCACTTCCTTTGAATCGTAATCCTCATCCTCTTCCACTGCATTACCATTTTCACTGCAAACTGTTGAACACTCGCGGGTATAGTAATTCGCTTGGATCGCACTTGCACCTGCTGTTGTGTGTACAGAATCAGATACGTCTTGTAGAGTCTCACCAGTTAGAGATGCAAGAAGCTGGTCAATGTCCATAGTATTTACATCGGAGTATATTACGTTATGCACTGGGGGTATAGGGGGAGCTTTAGTACGTTTGCGTTTCACTCGCGATAGATCTTTACGTGGAACTGGTGCCGACCGCTTCACTGACGCGTTCATACTGACTGAACCAGCAAACCAGTTCTAGGTTTTATATGCAGTGTATTTGCAGGTCTGGACAGGTCTTAGTACGATCATTGACCTTACGAGGCGGATGCTGAGCGCCAAGGACAAATCCATTGAACCTCTAGGATCTCTTTCTTTTTTGCGATTACATAACGTTGTTGTATAAAGAAGGCTTTGACAACAAGTCTAGACAGGTTTCCATTTATTTATACATGCTAGAAATTTTAAGAGATAGATAATCCTGTTGTCGTAAGTAATGCAGTGAGCTTTCTATCAATAGTTGCAAAAAATTTTAAAGTTTCGGCATCTGATCTATCCAACGTGTTTAGCCTTTCATCAATGGTCCTTAATAATTTTGATGTTTTCTCATCTGATTCTTGCAGCTTCTTTACCTCTCCATCTAAGGATACTAGCGATTTAGATTGTTTCCCGTCTGAATCATGTAGCTTCTTGAATCTTTTATCCAAAGACATCAAAGATGTAGAAACTTTCTCATCCGAGTCTTGTAGCTTATTGAGCTTATCACCCAAAGATACTAAAGATGCAGACGTTTTCTCATCTGATTCAAACAGCTTTTTGACATTTCTATCCAAAGATAACAAATGTGTAGACGTTTTCTCATCCGAGTCTTTCAGCTTCTTGAGCTTATCATCCAAAGATAATAAAGATGCAGACGTTTTCTCGTCTGATTCAACTAGCTTTATTAGTTTGTTATCCAAGGAAGCAATTAATTGTGATGATTTCCCATCTGATTCTTCTAAGTTGTTTAGTCTATCGTGATAGGATAACTGATTCTCCTTTATGTCTTTTAGCTCGGTCTTGATAGAACCCTCTATGGAGACTATTGATTGTTTTACATCCTTAACTGCTTGCTGGGCCTCTTTGAGGCTAACAACAAAGGTCTTTAACTTTCCTTCCACCTCATTCAAATCGTCTTTGTTCACATAGAAACGATTTAAATAGCCTTTAGACACCTTTTGTCGTGATACGTCAGGTTCCACTGCAGCTCTAAACCTCTTTGATCCATCTTCACTTATCACATATGCATCATCTTCGTCATCAGATAAGTGATGCTTCTGTTCTTGATACAAAGCATGTCCAAACTTATCTATAATGTGTCTTCTAATCATAGCTTGTACAATATATGTTTACAATAACAAGATCTAATCCAGAATGATGGGAGAAACAGGTTAATATACTATTTAAGCCCACGAGTTGTAGCGTGAGGGAAACCCAAGCCATTTGACATAAATCTTGTTTCCTTTGCGCTTTATAACCTTTTCAACCAAATACGTATCTGGGTAATTTGTCTTTTGTAATTCTGGTTCGTAAAATGCCCCTTTGATAATGTCCCCTTCTTCATCTTGCAGGTAGTACACTGGTGGGACAGATTTTCGCACTCGTATGATTTTAAATAATTCAGTACTCCAGTTTGGGGTGTAACCTTTTTCAAACAAAGTTTTATACTTAGAAACCCTGACTTTATCATTGACTCTTAGCTTTGGAATCCCTTGTACCTTGTTTTGATTTAATTTCCTCACCAATGCCCTCTCGTGAAACGATGTAACATCTCGTGGTCTCATGCCTGTTGTCCGATGTAGCCTTGAATTGTACATGGAAATTAAACGAGGAAGCATGTCTAGCCACCTATAATCTCCCTGTACAGCAAATTCCTTATACATCCAATTTTTAATCGTTTTATTCAGCCTTTCTACCACAGAGGCCTTCAAATGGGTGAATGTACTGAAATGATTTATCGCAAAACGTTGCATTAAGGATTTAAATTCTTTATTATAAAAATCTGTACCAAGATCACTTTGAATGTTTTGTGGTATTCTTCCGCTATTTTTCAAAACATTTTCCATAGCTGAGGCCACTGTCTTCCCTTTTTTGTTGTCTAAAGGAACCGCCCATGCATACTTTGAAAGAACATCAATTATCATTAGGATATACTTTTTCCCTTTATTCGCTTTTGAGTAAGGTATCATTTCTATCAAGTCGACTTGCCACAAATCGTCAATACCTCGAACAAAAACCTTTCTTCTGACAAAGTTTTTCCTAGCTGGTTTGTGTAACTCATTAACAATACCTCTCTTGGCAGCATCTGCTTGACTTGACATTGTCTTCTTTCTTTTATTCATAATGCCTTTATTACCTATGAACACTTAAGCGATAATACCGTTTAGTTGAAGCAACTCTATAATATAGTCTATTTCTTCGCTATGAGCGTTGTGACCGGCTTCTTGTGACAAAACCAAGGTTTTAAGTCGCTTCACCAGTAAATTCACATCAGATGTGTACCTGTCCACGTTTTCAACAGTTATACCACTTCCACTAGCGTGTTCCGGTGTTGTAACGGTCATGCCTTGCTTTGGTGGAAAAAGTACCGATATTACGCTTAAGTACTTTTTCCCCCTATTTGCATTTACAGGTTTTTCAGCAGAATACATCTGTCGGTGTGCATTGGTGTCTTGAAGGATCTTTTTGTACACTGTCAAATCCTGCCTTTCTACTATATCCTTATCAGGAACCTGCATGAATAGTAATTCAAGGAGTCCTGGAGTTGTTTCAAAGCTGTGATTCCTTACCTGTATCTTTGAATTTGTAATTTTTATTCTAGAATCACCAATTGTCGTATTACCCCTTCCATCAAGTCGAACACCATAAGTCGTGTCCATTTTATCTTTTGTTTGAGGATTGGAAAGCCTTTTTAAATACGTATCCAGCTGATTGGGTTTAATGGTTTGAGTAGACACATCTAAGGACTTATTGAAGTCATCCTCCTTTTCTTCGTCTTGTACAAAAGTTCTATCCATAGTTGTACTCTGATCATCTTTTTTAACCACAAAGTCTAGTTCTTCTTTTTTAACAGGTTTATAATAGTACTGCTGTTCCTTCAAACGTCTCTCTACTGTCTCTTGCAGAGGTTTGACTATGGGTTTAGCTTGCACTTCTAACAACCTCTCAACATAATCAGCATTATGCTTCAATTGTTGAAACTTTTTACGCACAGCATTTGTTAGTCTAAGTAGTTCATTTTTTACTATATGTTCGTGCTTGTTAGCACTGTCTTGGTTCCGCTCCTTCAAGTTTGGTATTGGATATTTCTTCACTATACGTCGGATTACTCGTTTTGCTCTTAGCTTTCTTTTCTTGGGAGCTCTAAGAGCCATCGGAGCACTGCCATACTTCTCCATCCTCTCACTGTCACTCTGATTAACGTTTAGTGTATTGATGCTGAAAGGAGCCCTTTATATATCGACAATAAAGGTATCAAGACCTAAACGGTAACGACCTTTGTTGATTTCAGAATCTTTATCTATGGTTACAAATCCATACTTGTGTTTGTTCCAACAGGTGTGACACAAACACTTAAATTGATCAAAAGTCATATCGCTATTAACATGATCATTGTATACATGTCTTAGATTTAAGTCATCCTGCTTGAAAAGAATTATTAAATTGGCGTTATCTCTAAGGAGATGTTTAGGGAGCCGCGTGTACGTCTGGATCAAGTAGAACGTATCTACATCTCTATGTCTTCCCATGCTGAAGTATGCTTTCATATTGTCTTGTTTATCACAGGCCACGTCATCAAATATCATTATTGAGTCCTTTTTAGCTTCATCAGGATTGGGAACATCTTCACTGTTAGTAAATGAAAAATAACCAATACATGACAGGTTTTGCATTATTTGTTCAAGCATCTTGTATTTAGGTTGCAGCAATGATTTACTAAACACATATACATTAGCATACTTTAATCCCTTTGGTTCAGTCAAAAGGCTAAACATCAAATTTGTTTTTCCACAGTTAGATGGACCACAAATGATGCCTCGAATGGATTGAGGAAGGAGTTCACTATGTTTTTTCACTTCTTTGGATTTAATTCCATCCGAAGTGGATTGAATGAGTTTTTCCACAGCATTGTCCACAACAAAAGTGTCACAGTGCTTTTTAAATTTCATCTTCACACACTGGGGGACAAAAGTGAAATGAAGAATCGTATATAAGGTGTTCATATTTGTAAGACCTGCTCAGTATGCGTAGGATCACTAGAGGATGTGGTCTGCTTAATCGTGCTATAAACTCTCTTCCGCTAGAACTTCACCTGCCTGGAGGATACCAATTTTGTGGACCTGGTACAAGATTGAAGGAAAGGTTGGAAAGGAAGGATCAAGGAATCAACCTATTGGATCAAGCTTGTAAACAACACGATATTGCCTACAGTAAGAGCAAAGATCTTTCATCTCGACACACTGCTGACAGAGTATTAGCAAACGAGGCGTGGGCAAGGTTCAAAACAAAAGGTGTTCCTATTGGTGAGAGGCTCGCTTCCTGGGCGGTTGCAAGCGCAATGAACGCGAAATTGAAGCTTGGTGCCGGAACAACCGAAGGCAGGAGGAGGAGGAGACGGCAGACTAGGCGAAGAAATCGAAGGAGGTTAGGTAGGGGATCGTTAGCCAAAGGGGGCACAGCAAGAGGTGGAAGTGCGCTAAAACGAAAAAGAAAAGGCACCACTAGAAAGTGCAGCAGAAGACTTAAACCTTTTACTTTTTCCGATGTATTACGACAAGCAAGGACGGCTGTGCGGGGATCAGGAATGCATCTTGTTGGCAGAGGTGGAATATTAAACAGAGGGAGTAGAAAACACATAACAAAGGCAGCATCATCAGCGTTGAACGCCATCAGATCTATGAAGAGAGGGAGGCGTAGTGCGTTCAGTCATTTACGACGTAGATCACGGATTCTATCACTTCCCAAGTCAGGAGGTGTGCTACCATTGCTGCCAATCTTTGCAGGGCTTAGTGCATTGGGAAGTCTGACAGGTGGGGCTGCTGGTGTGGCCAAAGCAGTGCTTGAAGCTAGAGATGCCAAAAAACGGCTGAGCGAGATGCAAAGACATAACGAAACTATGGAGGCAGTAGCTTTGCGACATGGCAAGGGCCTGTACTTTAGACCATATAAGAAAGGACTTGGTATTTACATGGCACCTTATCAGAAGCAGCCAAAAAACTTATAGATATTTTGCCCAGAAGGGCAATGTATGATTTTGAGTTAACACATTGGGCCAGGAAGCTTAAAATCCCCCATTTTAGAGGAGTGTTTATGCGTGACAACCTTCCTAAAAGTCCATGGAGGAACGAGTCTGCCATAGTCAACTTGGACAATACAAATGGTAGTGGTACTCATTGGGTATGCTACAAGAAGAGTGGAGACTACGTGAGGTACTTTGACAGCTACGGGGATTTGATACCTCCACTGGAACTTCAGAAGTATTTAAATGGGAAATATGTATCTTACAACCGAACCGCTTATCAGGATGTCAACACTTACTCTGAGATCTGTGGGCATCTGTGTTTGTATTTTTTAACCTCAATTTAAATGATATTACAGTGTACACATATATATATTTGTTGTTATCATTTCCACCCTTTAGTCATGTCTCAGACGTTCATGCTTTCAGGTAGAACTTCTACTCTTTCAGTAGACTACTTTCCTCCCATCGAACTTGAAGGTGGTTATGATTATGAAGTTGGTTTGCTTAGCTTCGAGTCTTATAACTCCATACCAAATGTCGACGAAACAAACAACCAGTTTCATTTTGATAATGGAAAGATTATTAAAATACCTACTGGTACATATGAAGTAATGGATATTGAACGTTTCATACAGGATAAGCTAAAGATGTTGGCTACACAGGAAAAGAAGTACTTTTTTCGCTTGGGAACAAACAACAATACATTGCAAACTACTCTGAAATGTAACGCTCAGGTGGATTTCTCTCAACCCAACTCTATTGGCAGCCTCCTGGGTTTCGATTCTGAGGTCATAGGACCTGGAAATGAGCACTACTCGAAGAATGTTGTGGATATTTTTAAGACAAACACGATTAGAGTTGAATGCAGCATAGCGGGCGGGTCTTTCGTTAATAATAAGCAAAGTCATACAATCCATCAGTTTTTCCCAGCAGTACCACCAGGATATAAGCTTGTTGAAATACCCAGTACAATCATTTACCTTCCAATCACCACGAGGGCAATAAGTAACATAACACTACGGATTGTAGACCAGGACGATAGGTTGGTGAATTTTAGAGGAGAACGTATTACAGTGTGTTTACACTTGAGGAAGGTCCCTAGTTGAACAGGTAGTAGGAGATGGGTTACTTATATTTTTCAAACTGTTTATCAAGACCAAGAATATCAAAGGGTCATATAGACAGAGTCAAGAAAACCCATAACTCCGACGACTATTTATTGGGTGCACACTCAACAGTACCAAGCAGTGTTTGTTTGTCACCCAAGCGACTAACACACACAAACCGAAGGTTTTTACGCTCCTTGGGCTATAAAATACTTCAATAATGGATGTACTGGATATTTTTAGTAGTGTCCCATTTGATGACACTATTTCTCACATGGAATTTCACACTCATTTCCCTTACTCTTCTACCACACTAGACAACAATGACGAGATAAGAATACCAATTCAACAACAAGATATATGCATTGTGCCTTCTATGAGTTATTTGTATGTTGAGGGAAAGCTATTGAAGTCAGGCAATACAGCAACTACAAAAACAAAGTTCACTCCAAACGCATTTGCATTTTTGTTTGACGAGATACGGTATGAAATTAATGGAGTTGAAATAGATCGCATTAGGAACCCAGGTATAACTTCTACAATGAAAGGATTTGCTTCTATTGGAGAGAACTCTTTAAGAAGTTTAGGGAACTCTGGCTGGCCAACCGAGGTGAATAAGTTGTCTTCCACTTTGGAAAGTCATGTGACTGACACTGATGGAAATTTTAGTTTTTGCATACCGCTAAGTAGGCTTCTGGGGTTCGCAGAAGATTATAGAAAGGTTATTGTCAACTGCCGTCATGAGCTTGTTCTACTGAGGTCGGCCGGGGACAAAAATGCAGTTTTGTGGACCTCAAGTGGTGCTACTGACACAACTCCTGAAGATATTAAAGTTAAACTAGAGAAACTATGCTGGAGGGTTCCCTACGTTTCTTTGAGTGATAGACAAAGAATTGCATTGCTTAGACATTTGGAAAGGGGAACGAGTGTTCCTGTAGAGTATCGAAGCTGGGAACTCTATGAGTATCCCTCTTTGCCACAATCAAACAAGCAATCTTGGTCAGTAAAGACGGCATCACAGCTAGAGAAGCCAAGATACGTCATAGTGGCTTTCCAGGAGAATCGCAAAAACAATATGAAAAAGTCTGCCGCATGCTTTGATCACTGCAAGATATCAAACATAAAACTTCATTTAAACTCTATTAACTATCCTTATGATGATTTAAAACTAGACATTGCAAAGAACCACTACGCTATACTCTACGACATGTATACCCGTTTTCAGGAGTCGTATTACAATGTTCCATCACAACCACTTTTGGACGTTAAAAATTTCATTTCTTATGCACCACTAATCGTAATTGACTGTTCTAAGCAAAACGAATCCCTTAGGTCAGCCCCTGTTGATATTCGTTTAGAATTTGAGGCCAGCGAAGCTTTCCCTCCAGGGACTGCTGCTTATTGTTTGATAATTCACGACAAGTCATTCAGCTATGAGCCAGCCACTAACCTGGTTCATCGGATAATGTGATTCATACAGAAAGTGTTGGAATTTGGGGTGGGGATAGGCTATAAAGCCCGCTCTTGTCGGTTTGGTTTCTCAGTCTCAACTTGAATTTCGTTGGAGTTAGAACTTTCAGTCATGATTAAACAGGCCATCATAGATTTTAGTGCTTTTATCGGAGAGGATAAGACAGTGGTTATCAAGGAATTGAGCATATTGGACTTGGATTCAAGATGTGTACAACATTGGATTTTCTCACCACCTAAGGATGGATCCAGATCTACTTTTCCAAGCACACAACATGATTGCGGAGGGTGGCACAGTTCACAGTTTGACAATCATAACAGGTGGTTGAGTAAACACTATCACGGCCTCGGATTCGGAACAGGAAACGTTGAATATAGCTCTCTCACGTCATCTCTGAGAGACATTTGCTGCAATGTAAACCTATTGTATGCTGCTTCAACTGAAAAGGCAAAGGTTTTGGAAAAGTTGCTAGAGAACAGAAGAGTTGTGTTCAGTCTTGAGCTACTTGGAGGCCCCCCTCTATCGAGCGATTTTCTACTACTTCCTCCCGTTGAAGAACTATCCAAACAAAAGAATCAGTGTTTGTTTCATCATTTACATGCTCCAGGATTTTATTGTTCACAAACCAATGTACACAAACTAGCTGATTGGTGTTTGAAAAACCCAGCTATGCTAGACATGAACAACCCTGAAGTGAGAGTAAAGACCTTTGACGAATGGAAACTTAAAACTCCTTCTGCTAAGCAGCTTGCCGATGAAGGCTTTGTCAAAATGGCTGCTATGAAGGACACCACTAAATGCGTTTATTGTGGAGTTAATCTTTTCAAGTGGGAAGAAGGTGATGACGCAATAGAAGATCATCGCTACAACTCACCGTTTTGCTCCTATCTTCGCTTCAAGGAACAGACAACAGACAAGGGCAGCACCAAGAATATAGTCTACTGCGAGGACGGATCAGATACATTGGGCCAGGATGTCACTGGGAGATATACATTGTCTCTGGAAGTCACTCATGATGATCTTCTAAATATGTGTAAGGCTTGAAATGTATTCAACTTCATATTTTGAATAAACAAATCTTTATTATTTACCAATGTTGTTTTTTACTAAGCTTAACCTATATATAAACTTACCATCTTTCATTATCATCCAGATACACAGCTACTCTTATTGACTTAAGTCATAAAAAGTTGCTCATGTCTCAGTTTTACAAATGTGAAAAGGTAGTTACCTTTTCTAATCCCATGAAGACAACTTTTTACTTTGCTGATAATGAAGACAGGCGCTGTACCGGCTCCATCGACAAGGAACGGTTTAAACTAAGAATTCTTCAGGTTGGAACAATTTTGCAAGACTCACTCTTATCCAAAGTGTTACACATTAACACATGCCAGTTTAGTGATCACTCCAATTGTTTTATAAAATTAAATAAACTTACTACTTAATTTAACAAAGACTCATAATTTCATATCCTAGCTTTCATACACCATAAGTCTTTACCAGCAAGCACTCTGCTGGAACTAACATACAGTTTTAACCTGCACAAGTCGTCGTCGCTCGCTCGAGGACAAATCGTCCCCTGCCCACACTCGTATACTCATTCCCAACATCGCAGTCACTTTTATTCGCCGGAGAAAAAATCAGGCAACCCTATCTACTCTCTTGGTATAAAAAAACATTCGATCTAACTTATTAAAAACAATCAAAGAAGAAACTGTTTTACCAAGCCAATATTTGTTATATTCAATAAATCCATCTCCGTAACTACATGCATATTGAAGCTGAGCTATATGAGTTAATTACATCGTACTTAATTGACTCGGTATGAAATCATACCCAAATATGTAGCTAACCGAACCGCCACTAAACCTTTCAAATACTTTAGCCGTGACAGGTGACAGGCAAGTGTCGTTGATGTTATGACTATAGACAAGAGAACATTACTTTACCTATCTGTGACATAACAGTAAAGAGCTAAACATGTAAGCTTGTTTTTACTTGCCTCTACAAACCAATAAAATATTTAATTTTGGGCTCAATAATTCTTCTACGTTAAACTCCATTAAAATTAGAAGTTTCAAATATTTTACGATCGTATACAATTCAAACGGTGAAAAATAACCCCATCGGTTGTATTTTCAATATTGCTTGATACAAATAGGTTGGATTATTTATTGGTTATTAAATTGTTGGCTGCAATAATAGCTTACATTAATGAGGAAATTATTAGCTCTCCAGGTACTAGAACATAATATCAAAGGACCATAAATAATATTAAAAAAAAATTGCTGCAACTAAATAAAAATTGTTCAATGTTATATAATTTTATAATGTATGTAGGCTAATAGGTGGTGTAAAAATTTTTTTAAGTTTATAATAATCATTAAAGGGGGCTGTTCACTTTTTATTTGATCGAAGAACTACATCTTTCAAATAAATTAATACCCTCAATTTCTAATGAAAGTTTTTAGGAATAATAATTGGTAGCAAATTATTACATGGCACTTTTATGTCGTAACTTTATTTATTCTATTCTTTCACCAAACTCAGCATTGTCCCTTCGTTCAGTTTCCATTATATTTTTAACACGCCTAAAATAATTTTAATTATAAAACAGTATATTACATTCCTTGAACCAATTACTTATAGATTTCATTTTGAAACCATGTTTAAAAGAAATACGTAGGTCTATATGTGTAATAACTTTACAGAGCTTAGGTATCATATTTAGATAGCGTCCAATAAAAGCGTTTTGTTTGAAGAATTACGGCTTAAAAACTCTAAATCTCAGTATTTGCACGCTTAAAGGCTTTAATCCGATTCAGGCTTCGTTTTTATTTCCCAGGTACTTTTATTGTTTCCATTTGCATTTGGTTATGGATGTTCGTTTCAAACATTAAATAAAAGTTACGGCTCAATAGCTCTATAAATGGATGCCGCTGGTTTACTTTTGTTTTGTACTAACCTAGCTAAACTATGGAAGTGTACTTTTAATGTAACGCAATAAAAAAACTGTGCGATAACATGATTATTTTTTTGCTGTAGTTTGATATGAGATAGCTTAAAGTTAAAATGGAATTTCTTTTTATAAACCTCTCTTCACAGAATAACGAGTTGTCTTAATTATGTGGTCTTTGGTAGTTCAAAAACTTCAGTTAAAAGTAAGCAGTGACATCGAGGTCAGTTTTCTTAGCATATTGTCATAACCAATTTCAGTATTTTTATCCTTGTTATTCTTAAATGTAAACTTACTATTTCTAGAGATAAATAAGTAATTAATTGCAATTTATCACAACAGACCCGCGGATTTTTTAAATAATATGTGAAACATCGTGATATAATACAGTTATTTGATTTTAATTTTAAAACTATTCTATTATGGAACGAACACGTGGAAATTTAAAAGGTAATGTTATGCTAAAAATATTTGCATATAATTGAGTGCGAAAACTCAATTATTATTTGGTTATAGACTGTATTGCATTGCGTGTAAGTCTTCTCAGTGGTAAAGCGTCATCGGGCTCAAGTAAATTAGGTGTATTAAATATGAGGGCAGATCAAAAGCTTTTGCAGGTAATTTTGTTTAAAAGCTTTAATTTAAATGGGAATTTGTACATTAAATCTAGTGCATCAAAATATGATAAAACGTTGGTATTTTTATTATTTTTTCGTTGCTATCAGTTCGAGTCATTTATGAATGAATAAAAGAAACATGCGACCTAATGATATCATTAGATTTATATTATTATTTTTGTTAGATAATCACTAGAAAATATTTTTAACGTACCATTGCATAGCAGGTTTGAAACCAGTTAAAATGAGAAGGAGATAACGTGACTTACAACTTTATTGAAGAGCGCCTGTCTAAAGGCCGGGGCCACACTTATAATTTTTAACCAGCGAGATTGGTTTTTCCGCTTTCACGTGCGACGCACATGGAACAGTTTGACCGTGGCCACACTCGTCTTACGAGATAGGGTTTTCGGGCTTAACCAGCGAGAATGGTAGAGCATGCCACACTGGCCAAAAAATTGTCCGTGTCCGTGATCCGCACTCCCCGCCCCCTCCACGCTCACTGTACAGTAAATCAGTCAGGGTAAAACTAGAAACATCCGTGGAAAAAGTTCAGCGAGATAAGATGAGTGTGTTCACTCCCATAAGCCGCAACGCCCCGCGACTAGTTTTTACGTGCAACGCCCGTGGAATGTTAGTAGAGAATACACGTGCAATTCCGTTTGTCAAACGCGTTCACGGACGTTTTGACTCTAGTGTGGCCTGCCCCATATACCGTAATGTATCTCTCAAACCCACGGGTAACGCCCGTGAAAAAAATTCAGCGAGATAAAATGAGTGTGGCCCCGGACTAGGGAGGTTCAGAGTAGAAAATTCTATAGAAGATATAACTAAAAAACATTCTGCTTTGTGAACCTGACTCGCAGCAGACTCTGGAGCGGTCCAGACATGTGATTATCTGCGTGTCAACCAAACAACGACTGAAGTGAGGTAATAATAATTGTTAATACTGTTACAGTAAAATAGGTTACATACCTTGTCATCAACAGTCAATAGTGCACTGTTTAGTGTTTACTACTAGCAGACAAACTGACAAACATCCGTACAAACATCCAAACATCAGTTTATTAGTGAATATTCTATTTTAGTGTACACTCGAAGCATAATGTTCTTTTAGGAAAGACCTAGAATTATCATTTCTCGATGTCAGATACAAAAGTAAGTGGTTCAATTGAATAGAAAAACTATACCATTTGATGTTAGGGTTAATAAACGAGTTGCACCTTGAGTATCACCATAAAACTTATGATCTACTGGGGACAATGAAGATGTGAACGCGTGTTTGGTGACTGAACACACCAAACACTACTGTGATGCGGGCTATGGCAATCCGCATCGATTGTACCGTATTAATTCAACGTCAATAATACAAATAGATAATACCCTTGTCACAGCAATCCTGAAGACTAATCTAATTTTCATTTACCTGATTTAATTGTCATTAAAATATTTCGTTGGATATCACACGAGTATTCAGGTACTAGCAGAGAACCCGTCCTTCGTACGGGGTGTGCATATAAGTATAAAATGCTTATTGCAGTTATGATCAAGCTTTAGTTTTCAATGGGGAGGACACAGTTTGATAAAATTTGCTTCTTTAAATTCACAGTACCCTATAGTATTACACATCTACCATAGTCATAAATGTTCTACCACTTCACCGTAAACAATCCTACTTTGACAGTTATCATCGCGTATCACAGTTTTTTATTGCTGCTTAGTTCAAATTAGCTGTTTTCATAAATTCAAAAAAATATTGTGCTGCACCCTGTTGGTAAATTTTATAACTTTTTAATGCTTTTACATATCATAGAACCAACTTTTTTATTTGAAACAGCTGACTAAAGTCTTTAATTCCCTTTTAATATAATTACTCATAAGGTTAACATGGGGAACTACAGAGCCACTGGGGCGGTGCCCGAAAGGATTTTTGAGATAAGAATATGCCTATATGTTAATCGGGAATGTGAGCTATCATCATACCAAATTTCAGCCCAATCCGTCCAGTAGTTAATGCGTGATTGAACTTCAAACAAACAAACAAACAAACAAATAAACACACAAAATTTCACATTTATAATATTAGTAAGTTAATGCGTTGGGCTCAATGAGTATCCATATACAGGGTGATTGATATAAGTGTGCCAGCCGTTTTATTCGAAAACCATAAGAGATATCAAAAAAAGTTAAATGGTAAGTGCCTTGGACTTTTTATTTAAAAATTTTTAGTTAAGTCGAAAAAATTATTTTATTCCCCACTTTTCCAATATGGCCGCCAACTTTGATTTTTCTTATGGAACACCCTGTATTTTATGATGTATTCTGGTAGAAAATGTAATTTTAAGACAATTTTATTCTTGTGATTATTTTCATAAACCTAACCGTTTCAAAGATAATAATGGTGTTAAAGTTTTGAAATTTCTGCATGAGAAAGAGTTTCGATAAAGGCCTAGCAAGGCAAGCTAAACAAGGTCATCTGTTTTATTCGAAAACCATTCAAAATTTCACAACTTAAACCATTATTATCTTTGAAACGGTTAGGTTTATGAAAAAATCACAAGAATAAAATCGTCTTAAAATTACATTTTCTACCAGAATAATTCATAAAATACAGGGTGTTCCATAAGAAAAATCAAAGTTGGCGGCCATATTGGAAAAATAACGGCTAAAATATTTTTTTTTACTTGACTAAAATTTTTTAAATAAAAAAGCCAAGGCACTTACCATTTAACTTTTTTGATATCTCTTATAGTTTTCGAATAAAACGGCTGGCACACTTATATCAATCACCCTGTATAGTATGGAATTTTCAACAATAAAGCATACGACAACGCTTTAAAATACAGTACTATTTTTTATTTTATTTTATTTTATACCACTGTTTACCACAAATACCAGAGCTCTACAAATTTGTATAGGAGAAATTGAAAAATGTATAACTCAAAGGACAAAGTGGTAAACCCCTATTTTTACCCTATCCATCCCGCCATTATGCCCCGTTTTCATGGTCCGGTCATGCTGGTTCACGAACTCGTTCGAATAATTGAAGTATTGGATACCAAATGTTATCCAAATCGGATGATTTTTGCTTAAGTTATCGATCTAGTGAACACACCTATATACACGCAAGCGCACATATATATTAATTTAAAATTATGGTGCTTTCGGACTCTAGGGACATCAAATTGGAAAAGTAAATCGGTTCCTGGTCTATATTTATCTTCAGAAATTTTTAGCCAAAATTCAGATATGTAAAACAAAATACCCCACCGCATAAATCTGCAGCCTTAACATTTGTTTTGTTTTTATTTCTTATTTAAATATCATTAATTTTTATGAATACTCAGGTTTGCTGCTACAGGGAAGAACATATGGAGGCTTTTATTGAAATATTGATACTTTAATATGAAGTAAACAACATTTCAAAATTCCGTTAAAATATGTTCATAGACAAGTAAGCTTTGTAGCTTGTATATATATATATATATACAGTTTATATATTCTCCATAAGAATAACATGGTAATTTTAAATTTAAATTTTTTTAAATGTATGTTTTCCGTAGTCGTTAGACATACAACAATGGTCTAATATACTAAATTATTAGTTTTTTTAGCAATGGTTTGGAAAGAAAGTGCACAATTTTGTTTACAGGGTGAAAATGGGAAAACTCCATTTTTACCCCATAAACCCCTGTTCCCATAAAGTTGATCATGCTGGTTCGCAAACTCGTTCGAATAAATCTAGGTTTATACGTTTATACCAAATTTCAGCAAAATCAGATCATTTTTGCTCGAGTTATCGTGCTAACGGGCACATTTGACTGTATATATATGAATTTGAACGAATGGTGTTTTTTGCCTCTGGGGACATATAAACGAAAAAATAAATCGGTCCCGGGTCCAGGTCTTACCATGAGACCTAAGGTAATAGTTTATTCCCTATATGGGAAATTCGCTAAAACGAGCTACATAATAGTTATCTGGTAAAGAAAATCATACCAAAATTTCATTTTGCATCCAATTGTCATTAATATGTCATATTACATATACTTAGGCTATTTTAATACTGCAAATTACCTATCACAATGTGAATAAATCAAAGTTACAAGGGAATATGCCTATTTTATCTAAATTTAATATATTTAGGTGAACAGACATTAATTACAAATAGCGACGGAGTTAATTAAAGAGAGTGGTCGGGGTTTATTGGAGGTTACTTGAGATAAACAGACGGAGAGTCAAGAGATTACAAGGAGGGTGACAAAGATGAGCGGGCTCTGAGGGACTTACCATTTACTTGATGGAGGACCAGGAGAAGCAGTAGGCACACATCCCTCACTGCAGCATCCTTCATGCTTGATGACTAGGTACACCACACAAACAATATGTAGCGTGACTCAGTTACAACGAATACATGTCTTCTACATGTCCAGAATATATCATGGACTTTTCTAGGCACATTACACTTGCGTCTTTATAAAAGGGTTACTTAAACATTGTTCAATTTTAAAATCAATTAAATCTCACATTATTCTGGATTAACTATTTCGGAAGATTGTTTAGCTTATTAATTAATTATTTTACAACTATATCTAGTCATTTAAACCGAAACAGGTTGTTCCAAATTAACTCTTCAGTGACTGATTAGGCAAGCATGATGTAAACATATTTTTGCCATATATCATATCAGTATGTCGGACACCATTATACCGCCGCGTTGTTTGTTCCTTCTCCGTGAACTTGACCGATAACACGCGGTTGTACACAACACTTGTCAACAGTATGTACACATGTCAACAACACGACGTCGCCACCCCGGCGAGCACCACACTCGCAGCCTGCGACGCTCGGCTTGTACTGAGAACTGATCATTTACCATCTGTCACCCCCTCCCGACGCCGCCGCCGCCGCCGCACGCGCCGGGCAAGTGCAAGGGTGATCTCTCATTCAAACCCCCCCGCCGCCCCCACAACACACAACCCCAGACTGGCTGTAACCGTCTGTAATAATTCTGTTAGTGATCACTGAAACTGAACGATTCCCCCTTTAGTTAGCTAGCTAGTTTATATCGATTTTTGCGGTAAAACCTCATCCCGAGATTCGGAGAACAAGTTAGGATGGATTGATAGAGAAGACAATCCGAACAAGCCCTTACGTTTAGATTTATTAATGTTTTTGCAATGAATCAAGGAAAAGGGTAAAAAATGTGTTTAAACACTAATTATGAGTTCGTATTGATTATTCTTAACACAGTTCAAATACATAGTTCAATGAATAATCTTGGATTTTATATTGCAACAATTGGCTAATTTCTAATTGAGAACCTTTATAAGCTTTAATCTCAACTTTCCGCTTACATTATTATATACATACACCTGACCAATACTAGTCTACTGTACTCAAACTACCCTATATTTTCATGTTTTTATTCCAAACGAGATTTGTATAATACAAGCTGTATATAAGTTGTATTTCCTCTATATGTATGAATACCTATAATAGGATTAACTTTAGTGGTTACAGTATAGTTCTCCTTATTTTGGTTCCAAAACATTTAAAACATTAGGAACCACCATTATTTTCAATTTACTGACATTTCGCCAGCAAAAGCCCTGATGATTGAATACCGTAGTTATTCTATAAAGTAATACATGGAATAATTCTTTGTTTAAATACTGTACCTCTAACTGTTAAGATATGTGATTAACTTATCTATCATTTAAAGAATTTTCCTCTATGTTTTTTTCTTTCTCTCAGCTGATGCAGTTTTGTATAATATGAGTTTGTAGATAAAAAAATAACAAAAATGTCTAAACCCAATTATTCTTTCCTCATCTTTAATTTCAACATGGTAGCAGAGCTTTGGTTTCGTTAATATAACAAACTGTTGATAGTGAAGTACTTATTTCTTTTTGTAACATATTATATTTACTGGAAAAGGCTAAATAATAATATGGAGTTTACAAAAGTGCAAATTGGACTTCTAAATGGAAAAGATAATTGGGCTACCTGGAAGTTCAAGATTAGTATTCTGCTGAGGAGTCAGTCTGGAGTAATGGATGTCATAGAGGGAAATCTACAAGCACCTACACAGAAAGAAGATCCGTCAACAGCAGAGGTAGCTGAGTATGAGTCATATTTAGATAAGTTCAGGAAGGCTGACAGTACAGCTATGATAATTATTACCACCAATCTGTCAGATGAAACCCTAGAAAAAGTAATTCGTTTTACAAATGCAAGAGAGATGTGGCTAGAGCTGCATAGGTTGTTTGATGGGGTGTCTGAGGACAAAGCCTACGAAATATGTCAAGAATTTTTCAGTTTCAATCGGGATCCTAGCATTGATATTTCTGGTAACCTATCTAAGCTTAAGAACTTATGGAATAGTTTGAAACTTGAAATATCTAAAGAAGGGGACAACAAATTTGTTTTACCAGATTTGTTTTTGATCTGTAAAATCTTGGGAATGCTTCCTGAGGACTATTTTGCGTTCAAGTCTAGTTGGATGATGATGGCAAAGTCTGAAAGGACTATTAAAAACCTAACCACTCAACTGTGTGCATACGAAAAAGCATTAGGGCGTAACTTTCAGGGTCAAGAAGCGTTATGGGTAAAATCGGAATCTAGAACCAAAAACAAAGCTAGTTTAGAAACTAAGGGAACTAATAAGAAAGTCACATGTCATTATTGTCAAAAGATAGGACACAAAGTTAGGCAGTGTACAAAGTGGAAAGCAGATGGGAGGCCGCCTAAACCACCCACTTCCAAAGTAACAGAGGATAGTAAACCTAGTTCAAATATGACTTTGTCGATTGATGTAATGATGACTGAAAACAACAGTGACTGTTGGTATGTAGACAACGGTGCCACTAATCATGTCACGCATAGAGGAGACTTGTTTCAGAAGTTTCAGCCGTTCGTCAACCAGGAGTCAGTGATGGCAGCCAATGGAGAGTCCATCAACGCGCTGGGAAAAGGAACCATTGAACTTGATGTGGAGGTAAATGGGAAGCCTAAGAGAGTCACACTAGAGAACGTGTGGTATGTACCGGGAATAAAAAGGAATTTATTTTCAGTACTTGCATCTCAGGACTTGCATTTACAAAGTCGGTTCACGTCAACAACGGAAACATGTCAACTTGAGGTGAATGGAGAAGTTGTCTTGGTGGGTTACCGATGCAGAAAAGGAGGTCTGTATAAGCTGAAGGTCCAAAATGTAAAACCAAGCGAACCTATCGAAGTAAACTTACTAATCAACAATGACAATCTTCTACAGGTGTATCATGAGCGGATGGGGCATCAAAACACGAAACATGTGAAAGCGACCATTGAGAGAGAGCTGGGAATAAAACTAACTGGGGATAAAGAGTTATGTGAAGGCTGCGTCTATGGAAAGAGTCACAGGTTGAAATTTGGCACTAGAGAACGAGCCACAACACCTGGGGAACGAATTCATACGGACGTGTGTGGACCTTTCCAGTCTTCAATGTCAGGCTACAAGTACTATGTTTTGTTTAAAGATGACTATTCTAGGTATCGACATGTTCACTTTATGAAGGAGAAATCGGAAGTTTCTGAAAAACTTAAACTATTTCTGGCAGCAGCTAAAACTACTGGACATGTAGTTAAAGAAATGGTGAGTGACAATGGTGGAGAGTTTGATAACGGCGTAGTTAAGAGTATGTTGCAGAACAGAGGAATCAAGCACACCCTGACGATGCCCTACACACCGGAGCAGAACGGTTGCAGCGAGAGGGAAAATCGAACAATCGTGGAAACAGCTCGTGCTATGATGCACAGCCATGAGTCCCTTCCACAAGGCTTATGGGCAGAACTGATCAACTGTGCTGCTTACATCCTCAATCGCACCGGCCCTTCTTCAGAAGCTGACAAAACCCCATACGAACTATGGCTTGGAAAAAGACCTAGTATCAAGCATCTAAGGATAATCGGAAGTGTCTGTTATCCGCATGTCCCAAAACAAAAGAGGAAAAAGATGCAGAAGAAAGCACAGAAAGGAATACTTGTTGGGTACGATGAATGTGGCTATCGTATCTGGGTTAAAGAAACCAACACACTGGTGAGATCGAGAGATGTCATTTTCAACGAAGAGCCCTTATTACAGAGAAAAGAATACCGAATCCCTTTGCCAAGTGAAATAAGTCAAGAAAACGACTGCCGAGGCTTAGAATACGACGTTGAAGATAACGTGGGGCAAGAACCGGAAGAAAATGAAGACGAGGAGGAAGCTGACTTACCTGAGAGATCGAACAGTTATGATCTACGAAACAGATCAGAAATCAATGTTCCGAAGAGGTTCGACGACTACATCATGACTGCAGTTACTAATGTTCAAGAACTGAATGAGCCTGAGTCATACAAGGAGGCAATACGAAGTGAAAAAGCTTCCTACTGGAAAGAAGCTATGGAAAGTGAAATGAAGTCGCACAAGGAAAACCAAACTTGGACCCTGGAGAAACTACCTGCAGGAAAGAAATGTATAACATGCAAGTGGTTATACAAAGTAAAGACTAATCCTGACGGCTCAGTTGACAGGTTTAAAGCAAGGTTGGTGGTTAGAGGTTTCTCGCAGAAGAAAGGAGTGGACTTCAACCAGACTTTCAGCCCAGTAGCAAGACTCAGCACAATCAGATCCCTACTAAGTGTAGCAGCAGTGGAACATTTGATTTTGACACAATTCGATGTATCAACCGCATTCTTATACGGCCAAGTGGATGAAGTTATTTACATGACGCAGCCTGAAGGATACAAGGATGGTACAGATCGTGTGTGTAGGCTGAACAAGAGTCTCTACGGTTTGAAACAGGCGCCTCGCTGTTGGAGTACCAGATTCAACAAATTCATGGAACTTCAAGGATTCAAGAAAAGTGATGCTGATCCGTGTCTGTTCATGAAAGAAGATGGAAAAAGTAAACTGATTGTAGCGCTGTACGTAGATGACGGGCTTATAGCGACAAACAACACAGGAATGCTTCAGAACTTCATGGATCATCTGACGAAGGAGTTCAAAATCACATCCAAACCAGCATCTTTCTATTTAGGCCTAGAAATAGAACAGAAAAGTGACGGAAATGTTAGAATATCGCAGAAAGCGTATACAAAGAAAATTCTTGAACGCTTTCAGATGAGTGACTGTAAACCAGCTCCAACACCTATCGTGAAAGAGAACGAAACGCAACCAGCAGGGAAAGCAGAGAGCTCAAGAGACAAGTTTTCATACAGAGAAGCTGTAGGTGCTCTGATGTACCTGATGACTGCAACTAGGCCAGATATAGCCTATGCTGTGAGTAAAGCATCGCGTACTCTTGAAAACCCGTCTCACGAAGACTTCATAAGGGTGAAGAGGATACTGCGATATCTGAAAGGAACGATCGACTACGGAATAGAATACCAGTCCAAAGAAAACAACCATGTTTTGGAGTGCTTCAGCGATGCTGACCATGCTGGAGACTCATCGACCGGACATTCTACAACAGGAGTAGTCTGCAATTTTGGAGGAGGAGTAATCGCCTGGCTTAGTCAGAAACAATCGAGTGTGGCAATCTCAAGCACTGAAGCCGAAATTGTTGCGGCCAGTGAAGCCTGTCGTGAAATCGTTTGGCTGAAAAGACTTTTGGAAGAGATAACTTCACTGAAGAGTGTGCCAGTTCTCAACATCGACAACGAAGCAACAACTCGGTTAGCTGAAAACCCAGAAAACCACAGAAGAACAAAGCATATCAAAATTAGACATTTCTTCATCAGGGAGCTTGTAGCGGAAGGACAAGTCAAGGTTAACCATGTACCAGCTGAGTTCCAACTGGCAGATTGTATGACCAAACCTCTTCACAAACCAAGACTTAAGACTTTGTGGCAAGCTATGGGACTTAACTAGTGATTTAAAAAAAAATCTTTAAATGAGGGAAAGTGTTAAGATATGTGATTAACTTATCTATCATTTAAAGAATTTTCCTCTATGTTTTTTTCTTTCTCTCAGCTGATGCAGTTTTGTATAATATGAGTTTGTAGATAAAAACATAACAAAAATGTCTAAACCCAATTATTCTTTCCTCATCTTTAATTTCAACACTAACAAATCCCCTAACCGACCTTGCAGAATTAATCAACTGCTGAAGGTTAAGCCACAACGTTTCCGTTGATTAAAACCTTACCTCCCTGAAATCTATCTTTGGTCTACCCCAACCCTTCGTATGAATAAAAATTTATGAATTCATTACCGGAAGACATCTGAAGATTAAACTTCTTCCTTCAAAATTTTAATTTGAATCCGAGTCTAAGGAAATTGCGTCCCTAATGCGGCAATAAATCACATCGACCGAGGAAACTTGGACCTAAGACTTCCCCGGAGTATAAAATGAGAATCCTCATTCTACTGCATTCATCACCTAGTCTAATCACCAAGTATAGGCTATATCACCTCATAAACGTAATACTTATCATTTTTATATTTCTAACTTTATTCTGTTCGAACAAAACATTATTACACTTAGTCTTTCGAATTTAAATGTGTAAAATATTTACAACAAAACCTTATTCAGGTGTTACACCATAGTTACTTTGAAACCTATGTTTCACATACTGTTTCTGAGACGCTATGTCGGGTACAGTACCGGGGGACCGAGCCTTGCTCGGTTGTGGTTAATTAGGTTTAGTAGTTTTACCAAATATTTCACCACAATAAAGGTTTAGAAAACTATAGTCAAAAATACACTTACTTAACTTTAAGGGATCATTTTTATAGTTTAGATTGTTTAGAAGAATATTTTTAATGTTAAATCGTAAGTATAAGTTATACTAACTTTAAGTTATAATAAGTTCCATACGTTTTAATAACATTTGATGTAGAATAGTAACGTTCAGTTAAACGCAAGTTTACCGTTACCTTCATTAATATATAGATAGTACGATATTGTCGATGTTTAGATACAGTCACCACTGTGTATTTCTACTTGTTCGTCTTGGTATCGAGACGTCAACTCTAACTGTACAAGTGTGCACTCTGGCTTACTGTTGTAATGAATATTTGAATCTTGCAATGTTGTGCACAACCGATTCCCATTCCTGCAAAAAGTTAAGATTAATTTGATTTATAATTGATGCATTTTGGGCTTTGCGTTCAATAATCAACAATCACAATATTATTTGTTAGACTTTCTAGACATATTAAGACATAATCTATATTTAGTAGTATACCACTCCTCAGAAAATTCCAATCTCGGAGCAGACCCCCGAAGCCATAACTTGACACAAGTGCTACTGTGAGGGCAACAATGGACTCGGTTTTAGAACATCTCCCCAAGACTTACCGGCAACAACTACAAATCTAACTGAGAGAGGGCGGTGGATTGGAAGAGATTTAAACTAGCTATTTTAGGCTCACTGTTTTGGGGATTTAGATAAAGGCTTTCCTTAATAGTCTACTGCAAACGTCCACTCTTAACACCAAGGGCTCACTGATAAATTAAGACACGTATTTAAAAATAGAGGCATTTTAAGCCATCCTTTTCCATAGTAAAAAGGGAAAAACACAGCTGCAGCATTACTAAATTGTTTAGTTAGTCTACTCGTACTAAATTGGGTAAGAAGCTTTTTATGCTGAGGGTTAGAAAGAATATTTTTAATATTGTAAGAATAACTATACAAATTTCATCAATACATCTAACTGAATGAAAATAGCTTTTAACAAATGAGAAGACGAGGTTCTTAATAAAACAATAAAGAAAGTTAGCAAGCGCTGCGGCGCGGTGAGTGATGTTCACATTAGGAATGTAATTTCCCTTAAACTGAGTTCTGAATTTTAAATTAAAATAAGAAAGTTAGCTTTTAATACCAGATATAAGGCAGATAAAACATTCTTTACTTGATACCCTACAGCTACAGTTCAGAGGACTGTGTACTGTAATAAATAATCTCTATTTTTATCATTATAAAAATAAGTAAATAAATATAAACATTCTACATAAATTTTTTCAGATTTTTTTCAATATAGCCTATACTTACTTAGGGAAAGTGGGGTTTTGTAGCATGGAATGTATGAACTGTATAAATGGTTAAATAACCGTTTCTTGACGGGCAATTAATAAAATAATAACAATTTACAAATTTACAATTCCCCAGATGCACAAAATGTATACTAGTTTGCTCATTGAGTACACAATAAATTAACCAGTTTAAGGAAATATTTTATTGCAAATAAAATTAGGCAAAAAAAATTTCTTAGTCTGCAGATTTTCTGCGAAGGTATTTAATAAGGCTACAACCGTTCTCAGTTTTCTACAACACTTGTATTACATACCTTTTTTACTTCAAGCTATTAAATGTACTCGAATGAAATAATAATTTGAGACCAAAATAAAGCAGAACTATATGTGTTCATCAGCAGAGTGATTGCTTCCCCGAACAGCCTTCATCAGCTGCTGATTGGCCATTGAATCGTTGGTAAAACGCGACCATCGCTCTGTCTCATCATCGTCTACATAGTTTATTAGTTAATACCATCAATGTTTCTTGCGTGGGACAATTATAATTGTAACAAATCTATAATAAACCCATGACAATTTGAAATGTCTGAGCTGATAAACACGCCCTAAATTAGGTGACAAAGAAAGAATTTGTTAGTCTGTATAGAGTATTGATCGAGTTATGTTTAATACTTTGTAATCTATTGTCTGCATTTTCCTGAAAATGTCCATGTGATTCCGATGGAACTATATCGGTACTGTAATTAAGCCTCGAATGGTAGGCTAATACATTTAATATAACGCAGAGGTGTTCCGCATGAATTTTGCTTGTAGCATCTGCTTTAAAATAAAGTAGATCCTCATATGATCAAGTATAATATTGCTCATTAAAAGTTTCATTAATTTGCTATCTTAGATACTAAAAAACTTTTGCATAACTTATGACAGCTAGCCTGACCATACTACTGGACCGAATTACACGCAGTTGGTACCAAATGAAAGATATATTCCTGTAGATGTGCAGAATCCACTTATAAATTAAAATGGGCTAACAAATAAGCACAAAAAATTATTTATATTAAAAAAAAATTACATGGGCCTTATAGGTTGCCATGTTGGTAACCAAATACCAACAAAATATAAACAGAAAATCAATACAAATGGAAGAAATTCTAATCACATGTTTTATTTACAGCGTGAGGTGAAGAGCACAATACATACTTTTGGTCGAGTTTTCGACCACGGGGCGAGCTCTCGTAACATTATCCATGATATTTCTTTGGATCTTACAGATCTGAGATCGTATATTTAGTTAACAATGATTTTAGGTCTATACTATTTTCTAATCATGCTGTGCTGTCCACTACATGTAGAACGTATTAGCCACAGACAGACACAATCCGTATAACACAATACAACTATTGGTCATTAGTGAAAACTGATTGCAACTATCAGTCGCTGATTGACAATTAAAACAATTAACTATCCAGTGCTGCAGTAGCGGTGGGTGAAATGTGAAAAATAGTGCTATGCTTGAAAAATATCCGTCTGCATTACAGTTGGACAGTGCCTCTAATATATATAACAAGATAAGCGTACATGCATTACGGCCAAAAAGTTCTAGTTTTCTTTTGTTGGACGACCAATGATAAAGAAACTAATAAGGTTTTTTTTGGAAGTTTTGTTTAAAAATGCACACTGAAACTGATCAATTTTTCTGCTGATACTGAATTCCTGTTTCGAATCTTATTGTTTAACACAACAATGCTACTCACAATTTAAAATTCCAAATAGTAAAAAAATATTATTTATATAAATAACTTGGTGTGTGAATCGTCATAATTATAAATAAAAAAAATTGCATAAAGATCTATTTTTATAGGTTTTAATATAATCTTGTAGCTTTTTTATTAGACAGTAATTTTTGAATTCCTTGGAAATTAAAAGGGATTTAATATGAATTTTAATTTTACATTCTTCTCTCTTCACTGCTTTACAGTAAATTAATGCATAACACTTTTGTCGAAAGAAGAGCTAATATAAATTATTCACTTAAGTCAACATGTTTATAGAATTTGATAATTTATTTTTTGTAAAATAAATAACCGATGCTTGTTTTAATGTTACGTTAGTTTGACTGTACATTTCTGACTCTATCTTTTAATAGTTTAGTAACAGCTTGATTTATAACTTATACAAATGCTACAAATATTGCTTGATATTTTTACAGAACTCGGCACTTTCCTATGACTAAAACTGTTTCTATGACTAACGTAACCACATCATAGAAAGTATAATATGCTAACCCTAAAAAAAGTGTGTCATTTACATTTTCTTAAATCAAAGATCAACACAATGCACAACCTCAGGTCGATAGTTCACTTTTACATCCAACACATTAAATACATTCGATTTGAGGGAAATTGTTAAGTAACAAAACAACTACAGTACTTAAACTGCATTACGCAATCGACCCGCACACTTTGGTTTCATGTTTTAAAGTAAATATTTTAACAGGCTGAAAGCAAGTATTAATAAGATTTATCAGAGTTAATGCCAGTTTTGTGTTAATTTCCGTAATCCATGACTGTGACTTATCTTCAGCTGAGTTCTTTTGAGCGGTTACATTATAGTAGTTTACGCAACGATCAGGTAAAATTGTCTTTAAGACACGAATAGAATATTTAAGATACGAGACTACGAGCGTCTTAAAGGCTAATTACGCTAGTTGCGTACACTACTTTACCTACGACCTTTTTTATTACAATCACTACTCATAACGAGAAAGGTTATGTTTTAGTTTATAACCTCTCAATGCCACTGACAGTGATACAACGACTCATTCTACCAACCAATAATTGCACTGATCATTAACAATTAAATTAGTAACCAGCTGATTAGTTGACGTTAAAATCATTTACATTTTACTTCTTTTCTCTCAAACCTTGAATCTCATTGGTCCAAACTTGTACTTTATCGTAACAAAACAATTCTGTAATGTAAGTAGACAATACTGTAATGAGAATGTTTTCAATTCAAAGAACTGAATTGAAAAGGCTAAAGGCTAGTTTAAAAAACAGTTGTAGGTAAAACCTTTTAAATCAATTAATTCCCGGGTTGCATCTCTCATGTGTTCAGTAAGTCAGGACGTTTTTGTGGCTAAAACTACTTCTCTTACACTCGGTTCTAGTGGCATAAAGAGCAACTGAGCATCAACTGCGAATTATTTTTAGAATTGACTGAATTATCTTTAGTGTATGTATGTTATGGTTGTATTAAAATACTTGAAACCTTTTCACTTGCAATGCGTCATTACACAGTTATTGTCAGAAGATGCTCTTTACCCAGCCCGAGGCAGGGACCGGAGCGAGCGCTACAAAGCTTCATGGTAATGTGACGTGTAAACAGGCGGAGGTGTATTTACACCCGCATCTTAGTGCTTAGCCTGTGATGTAGATTGTAGAGTGTCATTAACATAACAACCACTAGCTCCCACTCTCACAAGTCACCGATACGCTACCGTACAGCTGGATTGTATTTGATACGACTAATGAATTATTTCGTCAATCTTCATAAAATTACTTCATTCTGAGATTTTTGAAATTCCTGTATTTATAAAAAATATTTTCAATTTCTAGGATCCTGAATTAAACGCACGTTTTTAAAACGTGCGTTAAATATTTAATGCATTAGATACAAATGCATTTTTGACATCATTCCAGTCATGTTTACATTTTAGCGAATTTCCCTATAGGGAAGTAGCTATTACCGTAGGTCTCATGGTAAGACTTAGGCCCGGGACCGATTTACTTTTTCATTTTAATGTCCCCAGAGGCCAAAAACACCATTCGTTCAAATTTTTATATATGTATATATATATAGGTATATATATATATATATAGATTTATATATATATATATGTGTCCGTGAACACGATAACTT
Organism: Macrosteles quadrilineatus; assembly: GCF_028750875.1. Lineage (NCBI taxonomy): Eukaryota > Metazoa > Arthropoda > Insecta > Hemiptera > Cicadellidae > Macrosteles > Macrosteles quadrilineatus. The sequence goes on along the minus strand of NW_026542594.1, from coordinate 100,539,969 downwards.
GAGTAATTTTTATCAGATTTTGATGAAATTTGGTTTGAAGGTGTAAGGCGGGATAAACTTGAATGAGTTCGCGATTCAGCATGATCGGTCCATGGGAACAGGGTTTTATGGGGGGTTTTATGGGGTAAAAATTGGTTTTTCTCACTTTTTACCCTCAAAACACAAAATTTCCCAATTTTTCTCTAAACCTTCTTAAAGAGCTTAAAAAAACAAACAATTCAGTATATCAAAGTGTTTTTGTACGGTTATTGGTTACGGAGAAAACTAAAAAAATTTAAATTTAAAATTCCCATGTTATTCTTATGGAGAATATTGTCAAATGTTGTAGTTTGCTTGTTTATGGATATATTTTCATCAAACTTGGAAAATTTATTTATTTTATAGTAAGCTATCAATATTTTACTAAAAACACACTACTTTATTAGTTTCCTTGTAGCAGCAAACCTAGGTGCTCGTTAAACCTAATGTTATTTAAATAGAACAATTGAAAATCAATTCGGCCAAATGGAAATTCGCTTAGACGGCAGGTTTGCTGCGGCGGGGGTATTTTTTATTTATTAAAGCCAGAACATATTTTTTACTAGTATCACTTGAAGACGTATTATCCTTACTTAACGTTCTAGATAGATGAAAGTTTCCTCAGGCAGTTTTGACAGTTGGAGTTCGACACAAGTTGACACATCGGATTGGCAATGAACATGGCATTGTACCTTGTTGGCTTTTATAGTTTAAGTCAACAGCATGGGTGCTACCTATTTAACAGCATTGTTTTCCAAAGACACAGTATAAAAACTCTAATTTTAAAGAACACAGTCAAGGGATATTTACGATACGGAAAACCCTTAGCTTTAAAGTCACTTCTCAAGGTGTGTTGAGTTTCCCTATTCACTTAGAGAAGTTGTTGAGAATAAGAACAAGGTTTCATCTTGGGTCTTAACCACCAAACGGCATATTCTGAAGAAGTAATGTTCTATTTTATTGCATTTCCCCTCTTTGCATAATTTTGTAAACTTATTAGCTCTCTCAAACTTCCCTCCTTTTGGAAAAATAGCCGGAATATTGTGGCTTGAAGAAAACATTTCAAGCAAGTTTTTTACGCCAGGGCCTTTTAACTTTATTGATACAAATTTTTCTCGTTTCACAAATTAAGGATTGAACAAATAAGTTTACGTCAATCATTACTCCTAAAACTTTTAAATCATTTATAAATCTGAACACTAGTAGACTCGTCTTGGTTAGACAATTGTCTATGAATTTTAATTCTTTCGAAATTTAATGTTTTATTTGAAAATGATAGCTTTAATTTCAAGTTTAGTTTATTGTAATAGAGCGTTAAATTAATAACCAACCTAGTGGTTAGTGGTATGGTATAAAGGTTTCCCCCGTGGCACCACCTGCAGGGTTTAACAACTAGTCATTGAGTAACCGAGTCAAAGGTAACAGTAATAGTTACAATACTTCAGTCAACAGTCCGTTCCATTTAATATAAATTAAATACATTTAAAAAACACGAGGGTTAATTTTGTAAAGGCTTAATAATGACGACCAAAATAAGTAAAATGTAGATACCAGGTGCTAACCACAGTTAATCACTGTGTCTTATTATTTTATTTTTTCTCTAATTGTCAGTTTTCAATCACAGTATGTTGTCAGCGTCTGCCTGTACATGCACAGTGTACAGTGTACAGTGTACGATACACGATATTGCTCCACACCATTCCACCTCAGACAAATGTGTCTGCAGCGATTACTGCGGTCTCTGTTACACTTAATTAAGTCGACTTACATTCTAGCGTCTTAGTAATAATAGTATTATTTTCAGGAGGAAACTATACGTACCAATTCAAGAGAATTAACCAACACAAGTATGTTTTATCTAAAGTAAAACGTTCTTTTCAAACAACCTGTTAGTTGTACTAATGATGGTATAGAATGAAATGAAACAAAAATAAACAAAATTTGCAGAAAAATGCCTTCTTTGTGTGTTTTTGGCCCCGTCGTACAGGCGCAATCAAGTTACTTCATAATCACACTAAGTTCCTTGACATCAGGTTACTTGGTGATCTCTTTGCATATTCTTGCAACTACAGTAGTCCAGCTTTAAAGGATTTATTTCGTAGCCTTTAGGAAATAATAGTTCAGCCAACAAAAACTAAAAAAATGTTTATTGAAACAGGACACTATAATGACAAGGGACAAATTTTGCACTGAGAATTTGTAATTTATAAATGCTTGGGCGCAATCTTAAAACTTGTCAAAATTGCTTAAAATAACTTGCAAAAATACTTATAAAGTTATAAGTGAAAGAAATTAATGTTATCGCTTTAATATTAAAACGACATTTTCAAGAATATTACATTCCTGAAATCTTTTTTGCTTTATTTACTTTCAATGGAAGCCCAATTTTCAGGTGACTGTAGGAAAAATTGGGATCTTATTACGTACTACATTCAGTATCCAATAGTCAATGGGTACGGTGATCAATTTTGCCGAACGCCAGCTGATTATATCTCAAACCTGATTGTTAGTTCCTAGTCGGTGGAAACATGACGGATTTTGACAGTTTGTTCAGTGTAGTACGACACTCGTCCAAAATGTATTCGTCTCGCACGAGAACATCTATCTATACTCGACCGGTAAAATACCCATTTTACAGACAAGCAATGTAATATACCGTTACAAGTCCCCCACTAGCCACCCTCACTAGACGGACAGTTACTTAAGCTACATTGGCTAGCGATGTGGCTTGTAGAGTTACAGACGACTCCTGTTGCTAGTTATTGCACCGCATCTGAGCCGATTATACTGTCTACATGGGCATTCGGAAATTCCTTGTAACAGCTTAGTTTAATAACAACACTTATCTTTCGTAGTCGTATCATTCACATACGAATGTCATATAATAAAACTAAAATAAGTATATTTATTGGCGTGTAGTTATCGGATGTTTGTTACATAGTGACATGGTATTAAATTACGGAATATTTGTACACATTTCATGTGGTTTCATATAACATCGAAGATTATTTTTTGCGTGGCTATTAGATTTAATTCCAAGAAAAAATACCTGATCAATAATAAAAATATAATCTATCAAGTGCGATTTTCTCATATTAGTTTTAACAACTGGTGAATTTTATATGAGAACATGAGTTTTAATGCAACAAGATAGTTTTATCTTTTATGGTTAAAAGATAAAACCATCTAGTTTTCCAAATGTAATTTACGGGACGTTCTTCCCTACTGTATTTCAGGTCTATCAATGTTTGAAGTTACCATACTTCATTAAACGGTTAGGTAGTTTTTTAATCAGAAGAGTACATACTGCAAAACCCCATTGGGTTTCTATGTTCTTGCTGTAAGCTTATTAACGTTCCACAATCCACAATGTTACAGGATACTGTGATACTGTAGTACAATTCTCTTGCTTCAGACGATAACACCCCTAACAAATGTGTCTGCGGTCTCTTGCTTACTTGATTAAGTACTGCATCTTAATTATATTTGGCATTAAATATTTAAATATCAAATATTGGTTATTATTGGCTATTATTTTAAATCCACCCTAAATTTAACCTTTACTCGTTAGTTTAAAAACAGATAAATAAAACTCCATCCGAGGTTTAAAAACGTATAGTTTAAAGTTCGATCCCAAACGAATTGATTCAATTTTGAGGATATTAATGTATACTAAATGTAAGGTCTTGTAATATAATTTTTTAATATGTATAGCCTTCTTATTACCAATCTACAATATAAGTGGTTTATATACTTGTATTTTTTGTAATCCAAGTGGTTGTGGTAGCAGCTAGTTTTGGCTCAACACTGGAACCATTATAAGGTTTTACAAGGAAATTGTCGTTTCTTGAGAAGGTCTTCACAGTTCACACAATCACAAAACATCAAAACATTAAAAACACGACAGTCTAGACTCCCGCCGATTGCGTCGTATCTAGTCGTGCGTGTCGTGTTTTAATGTTTTTGTTTTTAATGTTTCGATGGTTTGTGATTTTCTTTGAACTGTGACGAGACGACCTTCTCAAGAAGCAACATTTTCCTTGTAAAGCCTGATGATTGTTCCAGTGTTATGCGAAACTAGTTGCTACCGCAACCATTTTGGATTACAAAAATGCAGGTATTTAAGCCACTTAGATTGTCTTGTAATATTTACATAGGGTGAAGCAGAACGTAAAAAGTTTTTTACTCAGTTGAAAAGCATTTTTACGTCAGAATCAATTGCTTTGTTTTTTATTTCATCCGCAAACATAGCGTAACTTCGATGTAGTCCGTTCCAAATCAGGATAGCAACTGACACGGCATGAGTAGCCGATAAGAACCAAACCAACTGTGTCCACTTACCCCCATCACTGCCTTAGTTCGTTTTATCACACTCTGTATATAAGAGCGGCAAAACTATTCTGCATGACCCAACCTCCTGCGGTTTGCTTTCGACACCGCCTTCTAGACTTCCAACAAACACTACAGCCGCCCTGCATAACTACATACTACATACCCTATTGTATTCGCTTCATCACAATCTACGCCTCCAGTACCAAAGTTTGTTTGTATAACTTCTAATTCAACAGAATCACCAGAACTAAGTACGACCCTTCAGAATCAAACAAGATTCCAATGACTTTAGAAGGTTCATCACACCCTTCTATTTTAAGTCCATTTCCGTCATTCAATCACCATAAGGGCTCGTAACCAACTGAAACTTTACGTCATTATCTATGGATACTGAAATACCTGAATATATGTATCGTGGTCTACATAAGATAAAAGGTTTAGGACTTAACAAGGTATGTGTTTAAGTTTATATTTACTACATCGGCAAACATATACACTAGTTTTAATTGTAAATAAACGGTCTTACGCTGAAACTCCACTGAACCTTATTGCTGACTTGATAATCACCGCGTCTGACCTTTCTATAAAAAGAATTTCTTCTGATCAGACTAATTGGTTTGCGACCTGTATTATCTTAAACTTATCAAGAAACTTGAACTCATAATTCTGTTAGAAAATCGTGATTAATTTAAATTCATTTGGAGGTTTTTAAAAGAATATTTACGTTATCTCTTCATAGTTGTCAAAAACCGTGTATGCTGAGTTTAAAACAAATCCTAACATATTCTGGTACGATATAGGAGTAATATCAACCACCTTATACTTAAAGGTCTAGGGAAATTACGGGATATCTCACAACGAATAGACAATTTATGTCTTGCAATTCTGTTTATTGATGTAAAGCCCTCTATTGGCGTTACAATATAGTGAAAAGGTTTTAACGAATTGGCCTATTAAAACTACATACTAGTAATTAATGTTTTACGTAATTAAAAATTATCCAGTAACAACTCTCCCCGAGACTTTTTCCTTCCAATATTTCTGCTAATAAACCACCACCCACCCCAGGGGGGCTGGGGTGAGTATATATTCTGTATACCAGAGCATGTAATCTAAATATAGATAAACATATATTGAAGAAAGAAAATAGATAACAAATTATTTAAATCCTAAACCCCCCTGTTTTAACATTTTTGTTCATCCCCTCCAAAGCTCAGGTGAAAGAGATTTTACACTTTCAATTGAATCGCTAAAACTATTTACTGGGTAAACTGGAGAACATCCCAGCGTAAAATTCATGGTTGAATTTTTAATCCACATGTTTTACCTATTTCATGATTGACTATTCCCTCTAATTATATCAACTAATACATGTAAGTTTACATCAAGTTTCAGATTTTAAATTGATCTTGAAAATAATAACCCTGTGGGGTCATATAAATGTGTTCAAGCGTCCCAAGTTAAGGAAAGTAAGATGATATACAAGTAACAAGCCGTGAAACCCTAGCCACATTTACATCTCACAAGCCGCCGATCTACATAACACAGAGCAACTCCAAGACTGACTGTCTACAAGGATCTAACTACAGGGTTGTTTATAAAATATAGTGTGACGTAATTTTCCTGGCGGACGGCAAGAGGTAAATTACGCCACCGGTAAGAAAACGAGATCCCAGGATTCGCCCTAGTCTGGTCGCGGGGAGTTTCCCAGGAGTCGATAGTGATTCGGATAGCCTAACTTTGATAGCCCTGGTTGTCAGAGCTCGAGACGAACGTTGCGGGTTACTAAACACCCTACTCGAAATCACCACTCTAGCCTAGGGCTTGTGGGGAAATAAATAATTTTGACTTGACTCTGTGGGCAAATATCTAAATGACACACTACTAGCTAACTTAACGAATCAACAAGTAAGCTAAGTAGTCACTCCGCTTACCTACGGAGTTACGTCGTCAACCTGAAACAAACAAGGTTAGAACAAGAATAGGCCTAACCTAGTCTAACTCCCACAGAGTCCGAATTTACTAAACAAGAAAACAAGTTGGCTTAAATTGCACAAGTGAGACACGAAACGAGAGAAAAACTGAAACTAAAAATAAAACTGCTCCTTGAGCCGAAAACGAAAAATTAAAACTTTAACTTCCTCACGTGTTCAACTTAAACCAACTTCGACAGAAAATGTCCAGCAGAAACCTGTCTGCTGGAACAAGCTTTGGGACGTTTGGGGAACTTTAAAAAGGGTTTTTAAAAATTAAAAAGAAAGTCCCAAGACGGGTTAAGAAACGTTAAGCGAAAATATATTTCACCAACTGCAATGCTTTACTCAAATTGTTGGTTAAGGCGTGTGACTAGGTCTGCGTATCAGGCCTAGTCTTCAAGTTCAACCAAGCTTCGTACACGAAAGCTGGTCAAGTAATATACGAAAACCAGAGAAGTTAACTACGAAACTCACCAGTCGACGAAATTATAACCCACTATGTTCCTGCACAAGTTCACTACAAAACTATTCGAACTTAAGCTTTCAGAGCTTGCCGAAACGTAACTTTAAAAACGACGAAGAAATTGAACGAAATCACTTAGAATTCAAGACGAACGAACGAACTCGCGAAAAGCCGGGAATACGAATGACATTTCTTCTCCCCAATCCTTCTTCTTCCTTCACCTTCGTCTCAGAATCGAGACGAAAGTTAAAACGCTTCCTGATTGGTCAGCACAAACAGAGTCAGCTGAGTCCCGTGTCAGCAAAGGCAGGCATATGACAGCTTTAACATGCTTTATAGCTGCCTCGCTCACAAGGTGGATCAGCTGCTCTTATTCTCTCCCGTAGTCCGCCCTCAGACGCAGTCGAACAACCAAACAACCAAACTGACACCAACGTCGTCTGCTGTCTTGGAATTGGAGGTTAGGTGAGATGTCAGTTTAGCGTCGCGACTAGGGCACAACAACAGCTTACATTCAGCTGTGTAAGTTTCGTGGTTTAGCCGTTATTTTACCCCCTACACATTTGACCCGTTACACCCCCTCCACACTTCGGAACGAAAAAAAAGAAAAACGAGAAAAAGAAAAAAAGCTGTTGAGCTTTCCTGCAGGTGACACATCAGTAGGATCGTGGGCAAGAAAAGTTGACAGAAGCTGATGCCGGACCCCGTTAGTCCGGCTGCTCCAGGGTGTTGACGACGAAAAGCGAACGAAGCCGGGTTGCCTCAGAGGTCTAAACGAAAACGACTCGGGGCGAAGGAAAACCGAAGATGGTGGGGTTGACGAAGGTAGGGTAGCACGGCAGGCTCGGAGTCTCGGACGCGCGGTTAAGAGCTGCTCACGATGATACGTCACCCCCCAGACGAGGGTTATCTATGGCTGCTCGTCGGCAGCTTGACGTGGCCGAAAGGACTGATGAACAAACGGATCGCAATACGTTGCTGCGGTTGCGGGATCCTTGCATATTAGTCACGTGCACAGAAAGGTTTTAAGTCTTTCACGTGCACGACGTGTACCGCAGCAGAATCCTCGTCTCGTACCTCGTAGAGATTAGCACCTCGACGGCCGACCACAATGCAGGGGCCATAATATTTTGGTGCTAATTTCCCCACGATGGCGTCCGCAGCGGAAGACAGGATGTGAAGTCTTCTCATCACCTGCGCGCCAACTTCGTGAGTCACCTCCCTACGACGGAAGTTATAATATGTCGATTGCCTCTCGTAGGCAGCCTTGAGGTTCTTGTGTGTCTGCGCGATCAGACGCTGAAACTCATCCAGTCGTTTGCGATGGGTCTCACTTAACGAGGGACCTTGGGGAGTTTCAGACACCTCAAACGAAAGGCCACGGACGGCACAGGGAGGCTTCAGTTCGCGTCCAAAACACAGCATCGCAGGAGTGAATCCAGTAGAGTCGTGGACAGCTGTGTTTAGGGCGTACTGAAACTCCACCAGGTAGTTGTCCCAAGACCTATGGTTGCCTTTCACGAACTGCGCAATCATAGTCTTCACCACCCGGTTCTGCCTCTCGACTGGGTTCGACTGCGGGCTGTAGGGGGCCGTCGTCTGTAGCGTGATGCCCCACTCAGCAGCCAACTCTCGAACCAGTTTACCGACGAACTGCGTGCCGTTGTCCGTAATCAACACATCCGGAGCTCCATGGCGAAGTAGGATAGCCTTCAGCTTCGTCACCACATTCTTTGCGGTTGCAGACGCAATGGAGGCGAGTTCCGTCCATTTGCTGAAGGTATCCTGCACCACGAGCAGAAATCGCTGACCCCGCTGTGATCTAGGCAATGGGCCTACCAGGTCAGCAGACACTGCGTACCACGGTCCTTGGGGTTGTCGGAAGTACATCTTCCCAGCTGGTTTCGTTTGGGGTACTTTATAGGCCTGGCATTGGGCGCAAGACCGTACATAGGCCTTTACCTCACGACGCCAGTTAGGCCAAAAGTACTCCCCACCAACTCGGGCTAACGTCTTCTTCACCCCAAGATGTCCTGCCGTAGCCGTGTCGTGGTTTTCGTGCAGCACCACGGATACTTGGTCGTTTGGCACACACACCCTCCATGTCGTAGGTCGATCCTTCCTCGAGACAGCACGGTACAGCTTACCGTCGCGAAGCTGGTATCTCGAGTATCGCCCAGGGTGTTTGCTGACCAGATTGCGAAGGCGGTCATACCAAGCACCGTGGCTGCCCGGCGGGTTACCATCGTTGTCCACGTCGGATGATGGGTCGTCAGTCTCCTGCTGCGTCGGACTAGGGGTTTCGTCGTCGATAACGTCACCCGCCGGATCATCACCGAGTGAAGGTTCGTCACCTTCAGCATCGGTTAGGCGTCGTAACCGCAACTGTTCCCTAGCACCGCGTCTGGTTAAAACTCCGACCTCATACGTAGGTTGATCGGGTTCACCAGACGAGCTGGGCACTTCAGGGACCGGCTGACGAGACAGGGCGTCTGCCACTCTGTTCGCTGTCCCCTTGCGGTACCTTATCTCGAAGTCGAATTGCTGCAACTCCATAACCCACCGAGCCAGGCGCCCACTAGGCTCACTGAGCTTAAGCAGCCATTTTAGGGCGACATGGTCGGTTATCGCAATGAAGTGGTAGCCTTCGAGATAAGCCTTGAATTTCCGAACAGCCCACACGAGAGCGAGACACTCCTTCTCAGTAGTCGTGTAGTTCTGTTCGGCCTCAGAGAGTAGCCTACTGGCATACGCAACGACCACTTCCCGGCCGTTTACACTCTGAGTTAGCGCTGCTCCCAGGCCATAATTCGAGGCGTCGACCTGGAGCACGAAGGGTTGGCTGAAGTCGGGACAGGCGAGAATCGGGGCCGTCACCAAGGCGTGCTTCAGAGCTTCGAATGCCTTAGTTTGTTCGGGTCCCCAGAGCCACTTGGCGTTCTTCTTCAGCAAACCTCGAAGCGGAATGGTTACTGAAGCGAACTTCTCGACGAATCGCCGATACCACGACGCAAGGCCTAGGAAACTGCGAAGTCCCTTGACGTTCGTGGGTGCGGGGAAATCCTGAATGGCGCGGACCTTCTCAGGATCCGTGGCAATTCCATCTTGGCTCACGATGTGTCCCAAATACTTCAGCTCCCTACGGGCGAAGTGACACTTCTCGGGGTTTAAACGAAGGCCCGCCTCGCGTAGGCGGCGAAAAACAACCCCTAGAAGTTCTAGATGTTCCTCGAAAGACGTCGACACCACCACAAGGTCATCAAGGTACGCGAAGACCTTCGGCTCCAGCTCAGGCCCGATGACTCTATCCAGAAGGCGCTGGAAGGTGGCACCGGCCGAGTGTAGGCCAAACGGCATGACCTTGAACTGAAAAAGGCCTAGGCCTGGCACAGTGAAGGCGGTCACGGGACGACTGTCGACGGCCAGTGGCACTTGCCAGTAGCCTTGCTTCAGGTCTAAGGTACTGATGAACTTGGCCTGCCTGAGCTTCTCAAGGATGGCGTTAATCCTGGGCAAAGGATAGGCGTCCTTGATCGAGGAGTCGTTCACCCTGCGCATGTCGATGCAAAAGCGGTATTTCCCAGTCGACTTCCGGATCAACACGATCGGAGAGCTCCATGGACTCTCGGATGGTTCGATTACATCGTCCTTCAGCATGGCAGCTACTTCATCGTTGATGACCGCTTGCATTGCAGGGTTACGAGGGTAGTGGCGCTGTTTGATCGGGACAGCGTTTGGTTTGAGCCGGATGACATGCTCAGTCAACGCCGTGGGTCCCACAACAGCATCGAAGAGAGGAAGTTCTTTCTCGAGAAAATTCTGGAGATGTCGTTCTTCCGTTGACGTCAGCGGTTCCAGTGTGCCCGTCGCACAAGGAAGAGTCGTGGTCGTGTCGAAAGTGCCATCGTGGTTGACGTTTATTCGTATGAGGTTAAGGTTTCGAATACACCTCATACCCAATACGACGTCCGTGGTGAGCCCAGGCACAAAATAGGCTCCGAGTATGAGGTTTTCACCTAAGATCTGGGCCGGGATGTGGTACTTCGTCTCAATCCGACAACGTGTACCATCAGCCATCCTCAGGTCCGCCGAAGATATCTCAGGTTTTACCCCACACTCGTCGAAGTGACGAACAACCTCATCCCCGACGAGGTTTACAACTGCTCCGGTATCCAACAGAGCTTGGAATCTCTTTCCAAGGAGCAAGGTGTCGATAAAAGGTCGGATGTCGGTTGACTCAGATGATTTTCCAGCCGACACATACGAGGTGCTCACGTAATTGAGCTCGGTAGAGGTCGTAGGCGGCTGCGCTGCGGGCTCAAGTGACCTCACTATGCCTGAACCCGATTCAGTGAAGGCCGTTATGTACTGGAGCCATGAGCTCCATTCTTCGGAGGTAGTGCAGCCAAGGGACGTGGGCTCAGGCGACCTCCTGCGGCCTGAGTCCGTCTGGCGTTTCCCGCGCGACAACCGCAGCTCGTAGTGGCCACTCCGACTTGTTTGCAGTAGTAACAACGCAACACTTTCGGCTGAGTACAATCCCGGAAGACATGTCCGCGTGCATCACAATTCCAGCAGATCGGAGGGTTGCGGTTATTCGGTGATCGAGGTGGGCTCGTAGACGGTAGGCCCCGGTTTCTATTGTTAGGAACGCTGGCTGTCGTATGCTTTGGATGGTTACCCCCGCTCCTCGCAGGGTTATCACCAGTGCGGCCCGTCTTTGGCGAGGTAGGTTGCGGTTTACGGTCGGGCTCAGAATAGTCCATCACCGCAACATCGACAAAACCGTCCGTTCGGCGTCTGGGCGTGTAGGCAGTCTCAGGTACCAATGCTTGAGCGACTGGAGGGGGAGGGCGGAACAGCTTGCGCTCCCGTAGCAGCTCCTCGTATTCGTCGGCTCGCTCGATGAGGTCAGGTAGCGTGACAAAGTCATGACGTCGTATCATGAACTTGTATTCCGGCCTCATGTTCAAGTACACCAGGTCGATGGTTTCCTGGTTAGAGAACGTGCCGCTCCGTCGGATCAGGGTTGTCAGAGCAATCACAAAATCTTTAAATGACTCTGTTTCACCCTGAGTGCGCTTCCGTATCTCGTCATCTAAGTGGCGATGATAGCCGGCAGGGAAGAACTGGACCTCAAATGCCCGCCTAAAATCGTGAAAGGAACGCCACATCATTTTGTTGTTCCTGTACCAGAGGAGAGCTTGGCCATGTAGAAGTGAAGGCAGCGCCTTTAAAACGTCTTCTGGCGACAAAGAGTAGGCCTCTCGCAGCTCCTCTAGACGCTCCAGGAATGACACTGCGTCCCGCCTGCCGTCAAAGCGCAGGTTCCACTTCCGCACCTTGTCGCAGAGGGCGGACGACGTTTTAGCAACGTCCTCATGTAGGTCATGACTCCGCAGGACGTGAGAAGACCGTACACCTCCATACGCATCGTTTGTCCAAGACGGGACGGCGTACCGAGAGGTTAGCTGGTCGACCTTGTTAGCTGGCGGGTCGGCGTAGTCACCCTCATATGTTTGTGGGCCCCGTCGTTCGAGGTTCAACACCTCGGCTAACGTGTGCTCCATGCGGTGCAGGTCGGCATCGGGCGATAGGCCTAGCATTTGGCGTATGCGGTCCAAACTTCGATGTATTGGGTCCTCGAAGGGGTATTCCCGAGGCAGAGACCCTTGAGCCGAGTCGAAGGTATGCTGGGCATCAGTAACGTCCTCTTGTCCGGCGAAGGACAGTTCGTGCGGTGCCGAGGTGACCGCAGCAGGTGGGCTCTGACGCTGGAACGTAGCCCTGGGTAGGCCTACGAGTCCATAGGTACCGGGTGGCCTCCACGCAGTAGGATGATGAATGGACCCCGTTCGGTAGTCAAAAGGCGATGGGCGTGGAGTAGAATCATGCATCGAAGTACGGGCCTGGTTATCTAACACCTGGCCAGTCATAGGCACCTCCTCCTGGGAGGTTGCGGGGGTCTGAGCGCCAGCGTTGATCCGCCAGTATAGGCAAAGGCGCCTGCGAAGTTCCTCTACCGTGCCATGGGTGGGTAGGTCGAGTCGCTCCACCTCAGCGATCAACTGTAGTTTAGACAACCGGTAGATCCATCCAACGCGAGGATCTTCCGTTGGGGCGAGCGGAGCGGAGTAGCCGGTCGAGGTCATCGGTCGTGTGTACACCGTCGATGTTGTGGTAACCGTCGATGCGCAAGAGCAGGTGGGGATAACCGATGACGTGCCGTGGTTAGAACTCCTGGCGTCGTACAAACTTCAGGGAGTGAGTCAGGCATAGCTGCAAAGTATTAGTGCACAACAAATCAAAACAAATGGCAACAACAATTTAAAAAGGCTGAAATTGCTTAACAATTATGAAAAATCCACAATAGGCCTATTTAAATTCAAACCTAACGTTGAACAGAACTATCTAAGTCCAAACGAGACAACTTAAAAAAAAAATTTTTTTTTTTTTTTTTCAGCCTAAGTCCCAACCAGGTACTCAAAACCCAGAAAATTTGTTAAAATAGGACCAAGTCCAAACTGCTCCAAAATCCAATAATAAAAAGGCTAAAATGCAATAGGCTACTGTAAAGTAAACGTTTTACCTAAAATAAATAGGCTATCACACAAATAGGCTAAAATATTTAACGCTAAACACCAATAGGCTTAGGCTAGCAATAGGCTACAACGACGAAACTAGAAAATATGTAGGCCTAAGCTACCTAATAAACTAGAAATGCTAGGCTAGAACGGTAACGTAGAATAAAAAATAACAGTAGGCCTAGGCGAATACTTGAAAGGCTAGAGCGGTTAACGTAGGCTAAAATCTTACAACTCGACGTCAGCTGCTACAGCGATCTTAGCTTGAGCTCACCAAGTACTATCAGACTATCCAATCACTGGTCCAACTGCTTCGGGCGCCATTTATGTGACGTAATTTTCCTGGCGGACGACAAGAGGTAAATTACGCCACCGGTAAGAAAACGAGATCCCAGGATTCGCCCTAGTCTGGTCGCGGGGAGTTTCCCAGGAGTCGATAGTGATTCGGATAGCCTAACTTTGATAGCCCTGGTTGTCAGAGCTCGAGACGAACGTTGCGGGTTACTAAACACCCTACTCGAAATCACCACTCTAGCCTAGGGCTTGTGGGGAAATAAATAATTTTGACTTGACTCTGTGGGCAAATATCTAAATGACACACTACTAGCTAACTTAACGAATCAACAAGTAAGCTAAGTAGTCACTCCGCTTACCTACGGAGTTACGTCGTCAACCTGAAACAAACAAGGTTAGAACAAGAATAGGCCTAACCTAGTCTAACTCCCACAGAGTCCGAATTTACTAAACAAGAAAACAAGTTGGCTTAAATTGCACAAGTGAGACACGAAACGAGAGAAAAACTGAAACTAAAAATAAAACTGCTCCTTGAGCCGAAAACGAAAAATTAAAACTTTAACTTCCTCACGTGTTCAACTTAAACCAACTTCGACAGAAAATGTCCAGCAGAAACCTGTCTGCTGGAACAAGCTTTGGGACGTTTGGGGAACTTTAAAAAGGGTTTTTAAAAATTAAAAAGAAAGTCCCAAGACGGGTTAAGAAACGTTAAGCGAAAATATATTTCACCAACTGCAATGCTTTACTCAAATTGTTGGTTAAGGCGTGTGACTAGGTCTGCGTATCAGGCCTAGTCTTCAAGTTCAACCAAGCTTCGTACACGAAAGCTGGTCAAGTAATATACGAAAACCAGAGAAGTTAACTACGAAACTCACCAGTCGACGAAATTATAACCCACTATGTTCCTGCACAAGTTCACTACAAAACTATTCGAACTTAAGCTTTCAGAGCTTGCCGAAACGTAACTTTAAAAACGACGAAGAAATTGAACGAAATCACTTAGAATTCAAGACGAACGAACGAACTCGCGAAAAGCCGGGAATACGAATGACATTTCTTCTCCCCAATCCTTCTTCTTCCTTCACCTTCGTCTCAGAATCGAGACGAAAGTTAAAACGCTTCCTGATTGGTCAGCACAAACAGAGTCAGCTGAGTCCCGTGTCAGCAAAGGCAGGCATATGACAGCTTTAACATGCTTTATAGCTGCCTCGCTCACAAGGTGGATCAGCTGCTCTTATTCTCTCCCGTAGTCCGCCCTCAGACGCAGTCGAACAACCAAACAACCAAACTGACACCAACGTCGTCTGCTGTCTTGGAATTGGAGGTTAGGTGAGATGTCAGTTTAGCGTCGCGACTAGGGCACAACAACAGCTTACATTCAGCTGTGTAAGTTTCGTGGTTTAGCCGTTATTTTACCCCCTACACATTTGACCCGTTACAATAGACATATGACACAGATCAAATCCAGGATTGCACAAGTATCTACACATATAGGTGTCTACACAACACATATAACTCTAAGGTTGAAATGAAATTAAATGAAAAAAAGTCTTTATTTAAAAGGCGAAGATAGAACTTGCAAGTCCTCTCTCCCACTTAACCTGTAAAACATAAATAAAACTATTCACTTATATAAATAAAATGACATAGGCTCATCTAAAGTATCATATAATATAGGTAAAAATAATAACATGATAAAATTAATTTTACAAATACTATAAAGGTCCATTCACACAAGCCACCAACAACCCGTCACACCAGCGCCAGAGACTCGCTCACGCCTGCTGCTCAATATAATAGATTTGATCTCTGCTCCAAATCTTGCACGGTTTTCTATAGATTTTCAATTAAATGGTCAGGAAGAGAATTCCACATTCGAATTGCAGACACTAAGAAATATTGATTACAAACTGTTGACCGGTGAATTGGTTTGGTGTAGATAAAAGGATATAGCTAAAAGGTTGTCTATACAGTATGCAGTGTATACACATGGAAAAGAGCAACTAAGGTATTCGCTAAAGGAACTACAATAACTAAAGGAAATAAATTACTGTCTCTCCCTACCTGTAAACTATTTCTATGACAATAACCACAGGACCTCAAATAATTATCAAAATATCGTAAAATATGAAGAACATTACCGTTTTTATATTTTTGTAGTATTTCTATCCGAATCAACTTCTAAAGTGTGTTTCAGCTCAGTACTTTAACTTGTAAAAGTGTCCAGAGCTTTGATCAGTGTTTTAACGAGTTCCAATATCAAAGGCTTCAACTTACGCTATTTATCATATCCTTAACTAGTCTCAGTATCCATACTTTCAGCTAATGCCTGGGTCTAGAGTTTTAACTAGTGCTAGTGTTCAGAGCTTTGCCTGATGCCAATATCCAGATTTTTAACTAGTGTTAGTATCCTAGACTAGTGCCAACATACAGTTTCAACACTGACCAGATTCGAACAATCCACTCTTTCCCTGTGGTGTTTCGCCAACTCAAATGTCAAACTGGAAGACGAGGAGACAGTCGTTGATTAAAAACCAAAGCCCTGAGGCGATCAATCTGAATACTCCTGTCTTCAGCACTCGTCGCCACTGATTGCTGATGGAGGGGTGGGAGCCGGAGCGTTGTTTAATGTGTCACTGGGTGGCCAATGACTCATCTGAATGTAGTCCCACGGACATTTTCACCCTTTACTAATAACAAATGTATCTAAAGGTTTGTTTGTTTAACGCTTGCTTTGAGCTTCGATCTAAATTCGACCTTTTTTGTGTGGTGGAGGAGAATGAACGAATAGCTTTTTAGCTTCTTATGGGTATTTGTTTATTGAATTAAGCAGATTTCTCTATTGAAATGCATGCTTATAAGTGGTAGCAAAAATTCTCCTAATTACCTAAAATACTCCAGATTATATGGATACAGATGAAAGGGGTAGTCATCAACTATAGTAAAATTATAAAATGTGCCTTTATAACCTAACTTGCGTAAGCACGTCATATAAAAACCACCCGGAACTCATTTTGCTCTACCCATGTCTTCCAAGGTATTCCTCCCACTTGGTATAATTTTACGATCCTATCTACCCCCTAATTTCTCACCCCCAGGAGGTTGTTCGTGTCCCAGGAACCAGACATTTAATCAGAGGGTGAACTCTGCCTGGGGCTGTGTGTATTGCTCTTTAGCAAACTGACATCTCAGCAGGACTCTTCTTCCTCTATGGTTGCTAACAAGTGTTTCGTTATCAGTTAAAAAAGTACTCAGACGGATATATTTGCAAAATGAAGAATCTGGTTGAGTTCACGATGTTGCTTGTGTACACACTAGATTTAAGGTTGAATAATAACAACTGTATGTTTACTTCAATCATTATTTTTGTTTTGGTGTACTACGAGTTTCTAAGGTTTGTCTCAAAGGAAGGCATATATGACGTAAATTAATTCAAGAATTCAGTCGCATAATTTGTCTTTGTTTTTAACTATCACCAATTAGTCTTGTCAAAGTGGGAGTGTTTTGCAGTTATTTAGGCCTAATACGAATAAATACGGTTCATCCAAAAGTGTTCACACACTTGAATGGTCCAAGTGGCAAGGCTGCAAAAATGGTAATCATTTGCTTGGAATACAGTATTTCTCAGTAGGCATTTTTGTTTTCTGGTAAATTATTGGTATTTTTATATTCATTCCCACGTTTCTAACTGAAAACTAGTATTATTGTTTAAAATCAGTGTTGTGTATTACTACCCACGTTTGCTATTTCATCGTATTATTGACATCGCTTTTGTCGATATTTCGACGTCTTATAAAGTATATAAGACGTCGAAATATCGACAAAAGCGATGTCATCGTTTCCATTTGTGTGAAATGAACCGTGAAATTATTTTACAGTAGGTATTCCTGTGATAAGTAGTAAATACCCCCGCTGCGGCAAACCTGCCGACTAAGCGAATTTCCATTTGCCTGGATTGATTTTCAATTAATCTATTAAATTAACATGTATGTAACGAGTACCTAGGTTAGCTGCTACAGGGAAACTAATAAAGTGTGTTTTTTTTTATTAAAATATCAATAGCTTAGTATGAAATAAATAAATCCGACAAATTTGATCAAAATATATCTATTAACAAGCCAACTTCAACATATTATAATATTCTCCATAAGAATAACATGGGAATTTGAAATTAACAATTTTTTGAATTTTCCCCGTAACCAATCACCGTACAAAAACACTTTCATACACTAAATTATTTGTTTTTTTTTTAAGTTTTTTAAAAAGGTCTGGAGACAAATTAATAAATATTGTGTTTCAAGGGTAAAAAATTAAAAAAAACCCATTTTTACCCCATAAAACCCCCCGCTAAACTCCGTTCCCATGGTCCGATCATACTGGTTCGCGAACTCGTTCAAGTTTATCCCGCCTTACACCTTCAAACCAAATTTTATCAAAATTGGACAAAAATTACTCAAGTTATCGTGGGGATGGACATATATATAAAACATTTGAGCGAATGGTGTTTTTGGCCTCTGGGGACATCAAAATTAAAAAGTAAATCGGTATATTTACAATAGTGTTTTAAGCCTTTGAGTGGTTTTAGAGTAAAGAGCAAAGAATAGTTTTTAAAACATTAAACCTTACATCTAGAATTAGTACTTGTTAAACACCCTTTTGTTGGGGGTCTTAAATGTTATTTTTTAAGCGTTTATATACTTACCTACAAAAACCCGGGAAGCTTTGCGTTGTCAAAATGTGCTCGCTTACCGAAATTATATTGCTTTAAGCAATATAGCAGTCAAACAAATACTTTAAGCTTCATAATTGAGTGCAATACATTAAAGTGAACCCCCACTAATCGCTTTAAATGGGTGTTATTATTTTAACAAGTTCAAATCTTTTAAAACGGACACTAAACCGGCTTTTATAAGACCAGTATAATATCCCAGTACCGGCTCTCATTTTTCACCACGACATTTTCAAGTGTCACCAAAGCTCTGACGATTTATCAAAGGTTTTTCTGCTCTTGGGGACAACAAAGGCTGAAATTCCGACGTCTGTCACATTAGAGACTTAAATTTTTACTTATACTAATTTGATTATAATACGTCTTTTCATACAAACTACCCTACTGTTAGCCGTGCTTAGGAAACGATTTAATTGGGACAGGGCTGATGACTTTGTAAATGGAACAGAAATAGTTTCAATGAAAACATTGTATTTATTATAGGTTGAGTATGTACATGTAAACATATTGTACTTGAAAACTATGATTCAATGTATAAAACTGTTTTAATATCAATTTTTGTATTCAACTCTGATAAATGATTACCGAGAAACCTCACAATTTCACAACAATCTTCCTTTACTCATCTATGAGTTTTCTAGGTAATTTTTTTTACATTTGTACAAACTCAGAAGCGTTTTGTAGTACATTAAAAGCGCGAGATTCATTTGAAGCTCCGCGGGTCACGAGACAGCTGAATGTAAATGAGAATAATTATAACAGATCACGTAGTGAAAGATCTTAATTACAATCATGCCCGATGCAGACAGCTCTTTAATATTTATTTTCCATTTGAGTTTATTTATATTTTTGTCTAATTTATTACTACTCTGGATATACTTTTATATTTGTTTCATTACATCATGAATTAAGGATGGGTATAGAAACGAGTGAGATGCATTGTACAGTTTATTTTATTAAATTTCCTGTTAACAGTGAAGATTATAAGTCTATGTTTATGAATAATGCACTAAATAAATACAATATATATACCCTTGTTATTATAAAAAGTGGGTAAAACTGTGTGCACTCTGCTTTGTATATTTGGGGAACGAAGAGGTGACTCAAAAACACATAGCATTCTCTAAAAAATCCCGTTGTTATTAGTCTATTAATCTTTTTTACATGACATGGGATGAAGGCAATATCTATGTCTTTATTCCTAGTTCTCTGGTACAATTATTATTTTATTACTTTTAAGGTATGAAAAGAACATTAACAAACTGACATAAATGATTTCACATAACACCCACATAATTAAAACTCAACCCTCTTCTTGTCCCCGCCCAATAAGTAACAAACGTAGTTGATGATTTGTTTTAGCCCGAGGGCTTGAGGCAACAATAGGCCGTACATCATCGTATTGTTTCTATCCCTCCAGCGACATTTGTGCCTAAGAGCCCTCATCAAAGACGTGTTTGTGTACATTACGTTTCGTCTGGTCCTGGTCCTGGTGCCCAGATGTCGCCGCGTCGCATCTGTCGCAGTAATGGAACTGAAACTTATAACTTGTCACCCTCCGACCTAGGGCAAGGGTCACCCCTTTTTCTAGGCTCGTTAAAACGGACACAATGGGTGCGACGGCCGCTAAATCAAAGTCAAAAATAGATTTCGCACGCGCCAACTGTGCGCGGAAGATTTAATATAAAACTTAACGTCCGCCTCGGTCCCACCCTCAGCTAAGTGCTGACTCAGCTAATCACTGCCTTTCATTGACTGCACACTGCTCAGGACCGAGGTGGAGAAAAACTGATCGGGGAGGTGAATGCTTCGTTAAGAAGTTTGGTCATTTGTAAGGGAGTTTCTCCCGCATTGAAGAGGTTCTTAAGTGATTCCTCATGTTCTCAAAAGTCCTTTACCCAGTTTTAGCAGCACTTTGTCCTGTTAAGAGACAACATAGATGAACATAACATGAATAGTTTTGGCTAAAGATCAATATTGTTTGAAATGCGTGTGCTTGGTGTTATCTTTTTTGTGACACCACAAAAGGTTTTTATTCTATAGCCTCTGGGTAAGTTTTATCATTGGTTTTACAAACACGTTTAGGCTTGTTCGTAATAATGGCTTATTTTTTGTCCACCACTTAAAATTTCTTCAATAAACCTTTATGTCCAATTACATAACATTTCTAACCGTTACACAAGTAATTTGAAGAAAGCTACTCGTATTGGCCACCTCCATTTTCAAACATATTCTATACAACATCTTGGAGGAGTAGTACGGTAGGGCAGACGGTTGTATTCATCTTGGAGCGTAATGTTTGAGTTATTGCATTACACTTAGCATAATTCGTTCAACTTATTATGCCCTCCTCCCGCGAGGGCTGTAACTCGGTTATCAACCATTTAATCAGCGAAATACGAGCACTTCTTGACGCCGGGGGGCTCCGTAAACCCGTCAAACTGCGGCCAAGTACTTGCTACTTTTATGTTGTTTAGATATTATTGTTACGGTAATTCTTTAGGTATGTCTTCTTTAGAGAAAGGAAAAGAAATTGCTCTTTCTTCCAGTCGTGTTACTGCTCGTTTACAGTAGATCAACTACTGGGGTGTTTGCTTATATTTGCATCAGATACCTGTAAGCTTTCTTTAAAGGAATATGTGTCATAAATAGATATACAGTATCTTGTATAGCTGTCTAGCTCGTCGTGCAGGGTTTTATATGTGGAAGAATAACCAAGCACAGATATCTTACTCAATTAATATATACAAAAGTTTAAGCATGGAAACGCATCGTCTTAACTAGTAATAGGAACAATTTTATTGTAAATTCCAATATGTTATTGCTAGTGAAATGTATAAATAAATTTAAAAGTTCAACAAGGCCAATATATAATAAATTATTTTAATCCACTGTGGATCCAATTAGTGGATTAAAATAATTTATTATATATTGGCCTTGTTGAACTTTTAAATTTAATTATACATTTCACTATTCATTGCCAATATCCCCAATATAAGTTATGTTATTGCTAATTTATTGGATGTGTGAGGAGGTAACATAAATATAACGGTGTTGTACCCCAATGAAACTACAAGTAGGCTATAGTTGGTAACAGCTATCCAACCTGTTTACTCTAATTATCAATATATTACAAAACATGAAGTTCGTATCCACTCTGTGTTTTTCTAAGCTAGAGTTAAATCCATCTCTACCACATATCTAATACCATTCTAATTTCGTTGAATTTAATTTAATCCTGAAAAATTGTATAACACTAATTAGGAAAATTTCAAGTGACTTTTTACCGCTGTTTTATGTAATCAATATAAAATATACAATCATATAATATATTATACCCAATATTGATCTGATCATTAACCTGTGACTATTACATTCAAAGATATTAAGCATGTGTCGCCGTGAAAATATCGCACCGCGTGTTGTGAGTATCCAAACACTTGATAAATCGTCTCGCCTTAAGACCGCCCGGGGAATGTCGTAATGAAAAATGAAACTGCGTTATTTTGTAAAGAGCTTGGGCGGGCAGCGGCTGAATTCAGCTTAGAGCTAACAATGGCTAAATATCCTGGCGCCGTGGGTTAAAAATCTTTCTAATTTGAAACATACAGTAGTTTAAGTGTGATGGTCGCGAATCACAAAACAACAGAAACTAAGGAAAACAGACATTAAAAAAATAAATTACTTTGTCTCGTAATAAGAATAATCATTATCAACCGCTAAAATATCGAATAAGGGTGTACAGTAGATTAGTGCCCCAATAATTTGACAAAAGTTATACAATGGTTACACTAACATTGTTATAAACTTAAAGACAATGAGCTCAAAAACATGAAATAGCGTGCGAGATTTCTAATCATAATATTAAATTATATTTCTGTTCTAAACTTTGACAAAAGTAATGCCCCGGGTGAGGATCGAACTCACGACCTTAAGATTATGAGACTTACGCGCTGCCTACTGCGCTACCGAGGCGGTCAGTTGAGCACCCCTTGTGTTGGGTAGTCAATACGTGTTGGTTATAATTGAAAATATAAAACTTATTAAATTTATAATAATTTTAGAGTTAACAAAATATTAAGTTATTAAGAAGTTAAAATAAATTCCGACATAGTTATGAATAAATTAAAGAAATTACAATTTCTTCGTCAAATAATGATCGTTGGATAGACGATCACATGTTCTCTTATTTGTAAGAATAAAATGTGTAATGGAAGTGCAGAACTCGTATTTTGTTGTATGTTTTTACGATACACTGTTGTAATTTATGTTATGTTCACGCTTTCGAAAGTTATAACATGATAACCAAAGATTTTTACAACAAATAATTAAAATAATAAAAATCAAATCCGTTGCAGAAATATTTCGTAAACAAATTAACGAATACACGTCAACGGACGAGATATTAGAATCGGACTTCAGTTTATTGGAATTGAAAACTATTATTTAACGATTACAAAATAATAAAGTGCCTGGTCATGACAGGGTACCTTCCGATTTTGTTTTAATGTTCCCGATTCTCTTCTTTACAAATAGTAAAAGGTATAAATATATGTACAATAGTGGAAAGGGGGCTTAAATCTTTCTTGCAATATATTATTTCATCTGCATAAAAAGAGATTGTGAATTTAGCGGAAAATTATAGGGATCTTCCCTTCATCAATTGTATAATGTACAATTTTCGCAAGTTTGTTGAATTTTAAATTGAACGATTGGATTATAGGAAATGCAATTTTATGTATCAATATTGTATCAATTGGACCTCACCGACAAGTTTTTTTTTACTTGGTGAGGCCAAGCTGTTGTAGTTTTCATAATAAATATATTTGTATTTGTATTTGTAATTATTTTGGAGTTCCAATCCGGGTTCAGAAAAGATAATTTGTACTTGTTTATTTAAAGATAAACGCCAATTTATTAGGCAATAGGATGAATATATAAGTACAAACCTCTTTTCGTTAACTTTACAGATTCTCAGACAGTACAACAGACAGAATTCATTAGTTTTTAAAATTTTCAAAAATATAAATAAAATTTATAAGGGTATTAATGTTTAAAAACTTGCTTAACACCTTTGTATCCAAAATTGGTCTAAAAATGGATTTATGTCCAGTCCAAATGTATTTTAATTTTTTATTAAAGACTTGCCGGAATCTTGGTATTTTGGTAAAAAAAAATGAGCAATTTAATGCACGTGGATGATGTTGAGCTGATAGCGTCTTTTTGTACGTAGAAATAGAAGTCAGTATCGTTTAAATCTTAGTTGTAATAAACAGTTGATATTCACAGACTCGTTACTCTATAGTCTGTGATAAAGCACTGTTCTATTCCATACACGAAGAGACAATACTTTGATCGTGTCACTTTTGTTGCTCGATAGAAACAGAAATAAAATACATGGTAGAATAGCATTGTGGGCTTCATTATCAGAGAAATCTCCCTCAACTCACCTTTACAGCATGTGCTATTGAAACAAACCACGTACCATTCATCATACGATAATCTAAATAAAAGATGATTTGTTCAAACTGTTGTTTTTAAAGATGGTGGTATATCGTAACACCTGTTGTGAAGATTTAAAATAATTATTCCAAACATTTTGTAACTTGTTATATACATTTTTCAGTTGTATAAAAAGTAGATTAGCAATCTTTTAGTAAGCTTAGTAGCAAATAAGTAAGAATAAAAGTAATAAAAATACAGTGTTTATCCTGTTAAGAGTTTGTAAATAAAAAAATAATAAAAAATATCTTATACAACAGCATACAAATATTTATTAGGTCAAACACACTTTTTGGACCATCTGAAACAATTTTTTTGAATAACATTGGTTAAATTTACATTACATATTTTTGGTAGAGTTTTCGACCACTGGACGACCTCTCCTCTAGTATACTTTATTGATTGCCATAAAATTTAAAATTAGTATAGTGATAAATTATGATATATTTATAGTCAAAGACTTACTAATTAAAAATTTAATGTTAATACATTTTAGCTCTATTACAATACCCACCAAAAGCTGTTCTACAGTCCAAAGTCAATGGTTTATCAATAAATGAGCAAATTAAGTATATTCAAATTATCTCTAGTACAAAATCAACGAAGAATACTAAATTAGCTAATATTTTATAAGCAAAGAATATAAATTATTAAACATAGTCTGTCATTCTATATTTATTTATTATTTATTTAGTTATTATATACTGTAAAAGTGTCAGGTTATCATAAAACAACTACCTATTATAATTCAGTGATGCAGTACTGTAGAGCTGGCGTAGTGGTTAGAGCGCGGGTCCCTGAGGTCCCGGGTTCGATCCCTGCCAAGTGACTAATGGATTTTATCTAAGTGATAGTGCCACAACCCCTAGGTCTGGCCTGAAGTAATGTGAAAAACAATCCCAAGCTCGTGCCTAGCGTCCTAGGAAAAAAACTGTAGCTAAGCAGGGCCGGCACAATACAGCCACCTGTGACTGGTATTTGCAGTTAGCAGTCTGCAGGCACAGTACAGTGTACAGTGTAGGCCTACAACCGTTGTATGGTTGCTTTGACTATTATCTACACTGTGTGAGATATACAGTACCACTGAGTTTGTCATGCAATACTGCAGCTAAGCAGGGCCGGCACAATACAGCCACCTCTGACCGGTGTTTGCAGTTTACAGTCTGCAGGCACAGTACAGTGTACATTGTAGGCCTACAACCGTTGTATGGTTGCTTTGACTATTTATCTACACTGTGTGAGATATACAGTATCACTGAGTTTGTCATGCAATAGCATATCAGCTAATCATACCACCCTTTCGGGGATCTTGAAAACTTAAAAAAAATCAACATTTTGCTACATTATTTCATTATTTGGGGTAAGACAGAGAAAACAAAATGTTATTTAAGAGTCTTTAATGACATTCTATATTAAACATTATTGTAAATAACAGTCACATTACATCAGTTATTTAACAGGCAGAACCCGTCGTGGCTTTGCTTGCAGCAATTTTAATTTAAAAAAGTTATATATTTTGTCTCAGTGAAATAATGTAAAAATATTACGGATATGATCTGAAAATTGACTTTTTTGTTATTAAATCCATTTATATAATAATCGACAAAGTTTGATAACCATTGTGTGACTACTGAAGTTAAAATTAGGAAGAATTATACTGTATAACGTGTTAGAATCGTAGAGGAGTTCCCCATGAATGAAAACTGCAGTTTCACACTTGAAATAACAATGTTTCATGTAGATACAATCAATCGTTTACGGAAATTATAGCAGTATTGATATGATAAACAAGGAAGATGGTAACGTTTTACAATGGTTTTACTTGAGACTAAAGTAACAGAAGGGCCTATAAAGGTATAGTTGAGTGGAGCGAGCGAAGTTCTAATACTGCTTTGGTTTTTACCACGATTACTAGAAAAAACGTGGTTTTTACATACTCTTCTTGAA
This sequence comes from Macrosteles quadrilineatus, assembly GCF_028750875.1. Classification (NCBI taxonomy): domain Eukaryota; kingdom Metazoa; phylum Arthropoda; class Insecta; order Hemiptera; family Cicadellidae; genus Macrosteles; species Macrosteles quadrilineatus. The sequence goes on along the minus strand of NW_026542594.1, from coordinate 100,514,124 downwards.
CGGCTGAAGCGATCCGCACGAAATTTAACACGTCATAGTAACCAACTATGGGAACGTATTAATCTGAAATGGTACAAATTGTAATAAAGGGCTTTGCTCTACGTGAGTTTAAATGTTTAGAATTTTATCATGGGCCTTATGGGTTTATTGGTCACCATGGTATTATTTACAAGATAACATTAAAAAGGTAAACAAAAGATTCGTAACTTATGATTGTAAACTAATCATCTAAAAAAGCACATTACAAATACAGAACAAAATCTAAGAACAATCGGATTAATATAGTTTGAGCACAATTTACTACTAAATTAATAACTAGGGTCGCTTGAATTAGCGCCCTTAGCGCTTGAATGCACCATTGAAACTAGATAGGCTATTCCATTTATGTGAACCATATACGATTGACTTTGGCTACAGCAAATAGACATTCCGTTTAAGTGAACCAGACCTGCCAGTGCCATTGACTTTGAATAGAAAATACTCGTCTCATTTTAGTGAATCAAATAGATTATTGACTTTGGATACTGAAAGAAGACAATTTATTAATGAGCATCAGACGGACCATTAAATTTGGATACTGTAAAAATGTATTCTATTTATGTGATCTAAATATATCATTGACATTGGATACTGCAAGAAGACAATTTCAATTTATGAGAACCAGATGAACCATTGGAACCATTGACTTATGATACTGCAAGTATACACCCCATTTACGTTAGCCAGATGTAGCATTGACTTTGGCAAAGTGTTGGATTAATATGCTAGCTCCGCTCATATTGCAAGCAGACAACTGCAAACCTAGTTTAATCTAACACACTGGAACATAATTTTTCAATTAGTTTTTTTTTGTGTAGTATCGAAATGAGAAATTGCATTCAACGTTTAAATAAAAATTAATTGAATCGTAAATAACTATAATTACAGCATTGATGTTTTCAAACCAAACATATTTTCTGGAACTGTGTATTAGCTCCTATAAAATGGTTGACAATTAAGTAATCAGTGTGGATGCGTGCGAATTTTTAATATTAATTAATTCCATTGATTGACCCGGAAAAAACAATCTACCTACAATGTACCGGTATTTAATAATATCAATCTACAATTTAAAAATAATTCTATTTATTAACAACTTTAAAAACATATCAACAATTAACTGTTACAAGTTTATCTTGAATGAAATATTTTTCTAAACCCTCTATTAAAATGCAAAACTTGACTTGTACATATTATTTATGAAAATACAGTAGTTTTAATATGATTCTCAAATCTATACTATTATATAAAAATCTAATATTTTATATTTTAGCGAATTTACCATAGAGGGAATTTGCTATTACCATAGGTCTCGTTGTAACAGCAGCTAGACCCGGGACCGAATTATTTTTTTGCTTTGATGTCCCAAGAAAAAAAACACCATCCGATCAAATTTATAGGTACATATGTGTGTGTTAAAAACTAACAATTGTGTGTGTATGACTTGTCAAATTACGCCAAATGATAAGGGGGGGGGGGGGATTCCAACAAGCTGCAAATTTTAGAAGAGATTATGATTGAATTTAAGAATTGAGATGTGAAAAATTGTACAACTGATTTATATCGAAATAATTTGTCATTTATGGAAACATTCTATCATTATCAAAATGCGTAAACAAGTGTATAGAAAAAGAAACGTTAACATTCTTTATAATCATTGTAGTCGATATCATCTATAAAATACAATTCATCCCTAAATAATACATTGCATAGTCTTGTTCTTTGTGATGATACCAATAACAATCACTCAAGTTGTAGCATAATTACATGCAACTAAGTTTACCCTTGGTAATCTTTTGGATGTTAATAGGTGGCTTTATAAATTCGAACATTTAATATTTAATATTTTCCTAAAAAAAGCTGAATTTTTCCAGGATTGGAAAAACTTTATAGATGTATTTATTGTATCGAACACTTCTGTAATCGAATGTTGAATACATTACAATGTAGACGAGGACTGGAAGGGTCTTGCAGGCAGGTGTCGGTGTTAAGAGTAGATGGATGATTAATTTATGTAATCGTGTCCCCCTCCTTACAACCTAAAACCTTAATAATAATGTAATCCTCTGACATTTCTCTTTTGAGTAATAATCGTAAAAAATTTTAAGCCTTTACTTAGAAAACTAGAATATATCCAACTAAGATTATTACTTTAAAATATTCATATATAATTACATAATTTTTTTTTTTATTGTGGTTTGTCAAATTTAGTTTCTCAATCTTAACTTTACCTCTAAACACAAGTACTTTTCCCGCCTGAGTATTGGACTCATTAATATCCCGGTACTTAATTTGAGCAAATTTCTCATATAGGGAATACGCTATGACCATTGGTCTCATAGACCCGGGACCACTTTAATTTTTTGTTTTGATGTCTCCAGAAGCTAAAACGCCATCTGTTCACATTCATATACATATAAATGTCCGTTAGCACGATAACTCTGGCAAAAGTCATCCAATTTCGATGAAATTTGGTACAAACGTGTAAACCTACGTTTATTTGAACGTCTTCATGAACCAGCATAATTGGTTTAATAGGGGGTTTTGTGGGTAAAAACGGGGATTCAATTTTTTCCCCTCAAAGTTTCAAACTGCAGTTACATTCCAAACCATTTTGTAAAGCTCAAAAGAACAAATATTTTAGTATCTCGAAGTGCCGTTATAGACTTTCGTCTAATAGTTAGGAGGAAAATAAAAAAAATAATCTATATAGTTTTTATTCAAATGTTAATTTGATAATAGATTCATAATAAGCCAAATGTTGTAGTAAACTAGTTTATGGATATATTTCGATCACATTTGGTAATTTTACTTATTTCATACCTAGTTAATATAACATTTAAACAAAAACCCATTTTGTGACATTCCTTGTAGCAGCAAACCTAAGTATTTACAACAATGTTATGTCTAACATGAGAAAATATTTCAGTGGAATTCCGTTCAGGTAAATAGAAATTCACTTAGTTTGCAGGTTCGCTGCGACGGGGGATTGGATCTTTTTCATAGTACGTTAAATGATTTAAACAACCTGGAAGCTCTTGCATGGATATAGGTTTCAAAATGTGTTAAGCCTATAAATGTTACTATAGTAGATTACTGTAGTTAGATTAATTAACTTAAACTCATGAAATTCATACAGAGTTAGATTAATTAACTCATTAAATTGATAAATATTTACATTTTAAAAGAGCAGCAGGAAGCAAGAGATGATTTATTTTGTCTACTCAACTATTGCACAACAATGACTCATTTAGACCAAAGATAATCTCAAATGCGTAATGACCCTCGCTGTGATGGGGCTTACTTGTAGGCTAATTGTACGATAAGCAACTCACATGAGTATTTATGATGAGCTCAGCTCACCCATCATTAAATAGATTTTTATGTGTTTGCAATTTTCCTCAAAATGAATTTAATTATTCAACAATTGAATGATAAATACCACTGTGATGTAGAATATCAAGTAAAGCTACGTATAAACGAAAGATTGAATGGACCAGACTCCTTCATCCTTTGTATTCAATAAGTATCTCACTTCTCCTGTGGTCCAAGTCCTCTCCTGCATTAATAATTTCTTTCATTAGAAATAATGCATGTTTAAATTCAGAGGTTTAAAACTTCTAAGCAGTGTATTTTAATGACTACCAACTTTTCAGGGAGGTAAGTTTTAAGTTTTAGAACAGATACCTTTTAAATACAGTTTAATATCAAGAGGATCCAGCCAAAATATTGAAGTACAATGTACGCTTGTTATCCTAGTGGTTAAAAATTTTCCTGATTTTTTCAATTGATACTAGTGCAGTAAATGAGATTAAACTATTAGACAATTTCTAAGTACTTGTAAATGTTCTCATCATGGCAGTTTGCACAGGACTCTACATTCCTTTAGAAACGCAGGAAGGGTTGAAATCAGGCCTGAAAAACAACCCCGATCATCCCCTACGTTATTGAATCCATAAATTTGAAGCCGCCCTCGCCAGCACCTCTGCCCCTAGGTAGTGTGTCCCAGGGGTGGGATGGTTGAGGTACAACGCGCTATTTTACACTGTCTCGATATTGGTAAATGTACTGTGGTAAATTAATATTTAGGTCAAAATAATAAACTAATACGTAAAAGAATCATGCACAGAATTCTTTCTGTCATAAATTAGCAATAAGGAACCTAGAAAACTTTAAAAATTTGGCTTCTGGTTTGTATGCATGATCATCTTACTATAACTATAGCTATAACTATAATCTGTCTTAACTTGTTAGCGAACTCCCCGTTTAGGCAATCGGCAATTACCGTATGTCTCATGGTAAGACCTGGACCCAGAACCGCGTTACTTATTTCGTTTTGATGACCCAGAGGCTGAAAACACCATCCGTTCAAATTCATATCGGGTAAAAATTGGATATTCCCATTTTCCCCTGAAAAAATAAATTTTCGGAATTTCTTTCCATGCCATTTTGTAGAGCTTAAAAACAAATAATTTAATATGTAAAGCGTTGTTCCGCGCTTTTTGGTTAAGGAGAAGATTTAAAACAACCTCTAAATTTTCTATGAGGTTTGCTTATGAATAGATGTTGATCAAATTTGGAAAATGTACATATTTTATATTTGACTATAACCGTTTCAATAAAAAGGAAAAAAATACTACCTTCTCTGTAGCAGCAAACCTATGTACTAGTTAACAAATGTTATTTAAACACTATAGAATAAAATTGTAAATTTAAATACCCCATGATATTCTTATGGAGAATCTGGTGTAGTTTGCCTGTTTATGAACATATTATGATTAAATTTGGATAATTAATTTACTTCATACTAAACTACATGTTTAAATTTCACAAAACCCCTTTTTTAACCCTCTCTGTTGCAGCAAACCTTAGTATTCTTTAAGCTAATGTCATTTAAATAAGGAATAAATGTGATATATATAAGGATATATTTTAGTACAAATATAATCAGGCAAATTTAAATTTACTTAGACTGCAGGTTTGCTGAGGCGGGGGTTTAAACTTGCATCAGTGACACTATAATAAGGACTTAAGAGAGAGTAGGGATTTTTAATTTTCTTAACTTGATCAAAAGAAAATAATTTTAACAAACTAAAACGGCTAAATAGGTTGTATGTCTTACATCGATGATGGATATGTAATATTTTATACAGCAGATCTGAAGAGCAACATTATCTCTCCCGAATCGCTCCTCTTGCCGTGGCGAAGCACAGGTACACCAGCTAGTTATAAAAATAATATTTAAAAAATTTGATTCAACTTTTTAAACAGTTTTACTTAATTTAAATTTTAATAGAGAAAATAAATAAAAAAGTAGAATCGCAATTGTTAATACAAAAGTTTTTACTATTAAGCGGAAAGATTACTATTGTTGCACAAAAGGTTTTTAATAGTTAAATTTTCTCCCATTTGAAAAATTTATTTCTTAGTCAAATTTAAGGAGTATATTTCTTAAAATTAATATTTACCTTTAATAGGAAAAACATAAAGGACAGAAATGGTTGTGTTGTTTTCTTAGCGCTGACTCTGTGAAAATGTTGGTTGGGCAACCGCACCAGTTTCGATTTGTTTCCTAATGAGAGAACTGTATATTTTTCTAAAGTGCCACATAGTTAGTCGGCCAAAAAACAAAACACTTTCATTATAAAATGTATAATTTTACAAACATTTCATCAACGCCTATTAAAAAATACTAGTGCCCCTGTTGCTTGAACTCGACCAATTGCAGCCACACACTCACACAGGATATACACTGTGGTGTACTTGGAGATATTACAGGCGTTATTTCTAAACGAATAACAGTCATAATTTCCGATGATTTAAAAGAGTTAACAATAAGATAATGTAATCAATCACTTGACTCCAAGGCGGCCGAGTCTCACTCCACTCCAGTAATCGAAACTGAAAACGAACTCACTCTCTGAAAATGTACGCTCTTATGTGTACCATGTGTTTAATATGAATAGCTGTAATTAATACAAATAATTCGTCTAAGTAAACAAAATATTTTCTTCATAAGAAATACATTGGGATTTTGATGGTCAGTGGGGCAATGCCCGAGGGCTTTTATACAGGAATTGGTCTACATAAAAATACTCTATTTTGACACGCCGTTTGTAAAAATCCGATCATTATTAACGGAGGACCATTTTTATTCGTAGAAATCGCCTTCACTAAAATATATCTGAAAGTATTAGTACATTTTCGACAATAAATTAGGAAATAAATGGTAAATCTGCGTAAGTTTGTTGCAGAGAGTGAAGTGGAGGTTAAGGTGTCAGGGCGTCAGTGACGGATGATTAATTGATGTGATCAACCCTCCTCTTATTGATTCAAACGCCACCTTCTTGAGGTTAATGAATCATTAACACGATTCTCTCGGCTCTGACAGATTCTAAAATGATAAATTATTCTAATGCTGTAATCTGTAGCTCTTCAAAATCTAAAAATACACTTGACTACACTAATGCGAGGCCAATCACCAAAAAATGAATGAGCGTTTCCTCCACTTCATGTGTAGGAATGATGCTGTATTTTGAGCCTTTAAGCGAGCCACTGAGGATTGGTTTAAGAGATTGGCCAGAATTACCCAACCAATTATCTCAAAATTTGCTGGACAGCTTTCTCAGTCCTAGCACAAAATAGGCAGCGAGACATAAATAATATTTAATATTTAATAATAATAATATTTAACCTTTTTCTTCTGTAAAAAGTTAAAAAAAGATGTTAAAAGAATCTATGAAAAAATGAATGCAGAACCGCTGACTCAATTTGAGCGGGCTAGAAGCGTTAATGGTTGCAGACTCACAACTCAGATAATAGTTGAGGTCATCGAATGATAACCTAGACATTGATAACGATAACAACAGAGGATATGACTTACTTGAGCATGAAGCTGTGAGTCACCATTCATGTGGGCGGGCAGTTATCGCTGCTAACTTTCTGTGATAAGAAGTTTATCAGGGCCACTAAGCCGGGTGCTTATGGCTATGCAGCTATGCTAGGCACACTGGTGATCTGCCAGAAAGAACATGTCTACGATGCTATTGTCATGCGATTGTCATTAAACAACACTGTATACAAAATCTTAACATACTATGTACGAGAATCAGAATATTCTTTTATAAATATATCTATTTATTGAATATTCGGCTTCGAATATGTACTGTATTTTGTAATTTTCTGGTATACTGTGATACTGTGATGGCTGGTTGTAAACACATGCTACAAGTATTTTGTTTACTTTTCCTTGTTTTTTTGTTCGACCAACATAGTTACTTAGCAACCCATTAGACTAATGTTTATTTTATAAATTTGCAAATGAGTTGTGTAGCGAAATACGAATTTTCCTGAGGTAGTGGCCTTCACCAATCGCGTTTTAGGGCTATATTAATCATGAATAATATCCATTCCATACAGCCTATACTGGATGGAATGGACACTATTATGGCTTGTTATGGTAAGCCACACCTTTATGGCTTGTTATGAAGTACTTTTTGGGCATAACCACCACTTGGTGTACATCCTCAAAATGGGGGATTTTGGGGGAAACTCAAACATTTCAAATACAAAGACCCATCGAGTGACCCCTCATTTTGAAGGTCCTGGTATAAGAAAACCAGGAGAATAAAGAAATTGAAAATTGAAATTGAAAATATATATATATATACAGGGTTAGTAAAAAGTGTGGAGACCCCCTGTTATTTTTTTAACGGCCCATACTAGAAAAACTAAACTCGGCACACCTTTATGGCTTGTTATGAAGTACTTTTTGGGCATAACCACCACTTGGTGTACATCCTCAAAATGGGGGATTCTGGGGGAAACTCAAACATTTCAAATACAAAGACCCATCGAGTGACCCCTCATTTTGAAGGTCCTGGTATAAGAAAACCAACAACGCAAACTAGATGTCTCTATCTCAATCCAGTAAAACATGGCAGCCAATTGAAATTCTCTGAAGTTAAATTTAACCTTCAGCTTTCCAAGTCTGGAGACCCCATGTAAATTTTGTAACGGCTCACACTAGGCAAACTAAGCTCTACACACTTTTTTGGCATGTTATGAAGTAATTTTTAAGCCTAATAGCCACTTGGTTCCCAAACCCAAAATGGGGGATTTTGGGGGAAACTCAAAAATTTTAAACGATAAGCCCCATCGAGTGACCCCTCATTTTGAAGGCCCTGGCAAAAGAAAACTAACAACGCAAACTAGAGGTTCCTATCTCAATCCAGTAAAAAATGGAAGCTGATTGAATCTTTAGAAATCAGAAATAACTTGTAATTTTATATTAAATTGGCTGCCATATTTTACTGTGTTAAGATAGAGACCTCTAGTTTGCGTTGTTAGTTTTCTTTTATCAGGGCCTTCAAAATGAGGGGTCACTCGATGGGGCTTATCGTTTAAAATTTTTGAGTTTCCCCCAAAATCCCCCATTTTGGGTTTGGGAACCAAGTGGCTATTAGGCTTAAAAATTACTTCATAACATGTCAAAAAAGTGTGTAGAGTTTAGTTTGCCTAGTGTGAGCCGTTACAAAATTTACAGAGGGTCTCCAGACTCGAAAAGCTGTAAGTTAAATTTAACTTCTGAGAATTTCAATTGGCTGCCATCTTTTACTGGATTGAGATAGAGACCTCTAGTTTGCGTTGTTGTTTTTCTTTTACCAGGACCTTCAAAATGAGAGGTCACTCGATGGGTCTTTGTATTTGAAATTTTTGAGTTTCCCCCAAAATCCCCCATTTTGGGGATGTACACCAAGTGGCGGTTATGCCCAAAAAGTACTTCATAACAAGCCATAAAGGTGTGCCAAGTTAAGTTTTTCTAGTATGGGCCGTTAAAAAAATAACAGGGGGTCTCCACACTTTTTACTAACCCTGTATATATATATATATATATATATATATATATATATATATATATATATATATACAAATCCCGCAACTTGTATATTTATTACATAGACTTACATAATTTGTAAAAGAATTGCAATATATCAAAATTTCATAAAATATAAGTTAGGGGAGACCGGGACTGGTTGTCACATGGGCTGGTTGTCACAAGGGTTGTAGTTCCTCTAGTTTCCACTAGAATGTACCGATTTGTGCTTCAGCCTATGCGGCATCCTTCCGTTGTTTGTTCCAAGTATTATCAGACCCTTAAGTAAACAGGTGGTTGTGTTATGTCCAAAAATCATTTTTTCGACTGGCTGAGTAAAATTTTCTTAATTGACATTACAATACTGTACTGTAGTACTTAAGTCATTTGTTTATTGCTAAGGTGTTTATGAAAGCTCACATTTAGAGGTATATTTATGTGTGTTAGAAACTAGGCTTAGCAGATAGGTTAGGTCTGTAGAGCCGGCTTTTTAAAAAATATGGCGCCGGGCCTGGTTGTCACAAATTTACGGGGTCTAGTTGTCACATGTGACAAGCAACCCCATATTCGTATACTATTTTTATTTTTGGAGAAAAACATATGCAAAGGTCTATTTAAATCTAAGAAAAATTTTCTTGGACGCTACAAATACAACACACTCCGAATCCATTTCTAAAAACATTCTCAAAGGAAACGAGATAAATAAAAAAGAGGTGCGCAAAAAACACAAAAAATCAAGGCGGACGGAGGTTTTGAAAGTGAAGAAGACGACTCAAGTTTTTGTATAATATTTTTGGACTCCTTCACAAGTAGCCGTCCGGGCGAAGAATGGGTTCAGTGCATGGAATGTAAACTTTGGGCTCATAGTGCTTGCACAGATGGATCAAAAATTTTGTCTGTTGAAAATGTGAAAGCAACTTTGTTGATGCAGATAGTGAATGACGACCCAACCTTAATAAAATGGACAGAATATGTTAATTGTTGAATAATTCTTCTATGAATACTTCTAGCTACTTACAGTGTTCATAAAAAGTAGGCCTTGTACTTAACAAATATCATAGCAAAAAATATTTTGTTATTTTGACTTTGACACAATTTTCTCATATAAAATGTATGTGAGAAACAACCCCAAGTTGTGAGACAACCAACCCCGACCCAGGGGCTTTTTGTCACACTTGCAAAAATATTAAAAATATTGTTTAAATATACTTTAAATCACAATAACGTTTTGAAAATTGAAGCAAATGTACACAAAAAGGAAAAAAATGTAAATGGGATAAAGTTCAACTCATTTACTTAAGTAGAAAAAAATTAAAAATTAAAATTTAAAAATTGTGACAACCAGTCCCGTCTCTTCTAATTCAAAATGAGTACTTAAGGAATCAAAATTCAGTGAGCACAGATCAGACCATGTTTTCAACAAGTCAGTCTCTTTAACAATAGACTCATGTGAACATTCAGATAGTGAGTCTGAAGAGAGAAGGAAGCCATACTGTAATTAAAATTGTAAAGAAGCACAGATTTCATCCAATTTAAATTAACTTAATCTCGTCAAGAAAATCCAATCGATAATTTTATTAAGGTTAATTTATTAAAGTTAACCTCAAGAGGACTCAATTTCAACGTTATTTTCTAAAATAAGTGCATTTTTTTTTTTACTCACTTATTAACTTAGTAAATTCTGTGCACATTTGGACTTACCGGTTGGACAACAGCAAAATTTGATTTTCATTGTTGGAATGTTGTAAGTTAAACAATTTAATTATTTGGACATTATTTAATTCATCCAATCTTTGCATTCAAGCCAGCGCGACACCCTACGCTGAGATAGAGCCCATTTATTTAGACTATTGCAAATTTGAACCTAATAGGCATAAATTTCAAATTAGTCTTCCACTTTATTGTAAGCCTACATTCCGTTGTTAGTCCTTTCATTGTAGCCTTTTCGTTACCGGTTTGTTAATTTTGTTTCAAATAAAATACCTTTTTCTTTTTTTAAATAGTTCTGTGATAAAACATAGAATAGGCCTAACCTGAAGGAATATTGTGTGGAGGGATTACAATTAATGTAGTGTGAAGCTGCACCGTTGACACTTACCACTGACCACTACCACACAGAACAGAACAACAGAACCACCATCGGTTCGGTTGTTTTTGTTTGTGACCGGGACCAGCTGCTAGCTAACAGCTGTTGATCCGTACTTTACAGTCTGGGTCCGGCCCAAGGTCATCGTCCACTATCGCGCCGTCGGCACCGGCATTGTCAATATTGTATCATTGTCTCGTCTGTATTTTACCAGTCTAGACGTTGGTCTAGTCTTTAGTGTCGCCTTTTGGGGGTTATTTCGTCTTTACTGCAGATGTTTTCTTGTTTTAGTTGTCATCGCAGTTAAGGTTTAGAGTTCTTAGAGAAAACAATTACCACTATGAAGATTTTATTGGTTTACATTTTGTTTTGTGTAGGCTTGAATGTTGCAGAGGAAACCCAACTCATCAGGTATGTTTTTCTATTCTACTGTAGGCCTACTACTTTAATCCCTTTTAATACTTTACTTTGAAATTGCGACCATACGAATGTAGTTATTTCAAGCCAAGTATGAATGGAGATGAGTACTTGGCTTTAAACTGTATTTCGATTTAAAATTTAGTACGGTACCTAACTAAAACATACCTTAATCTTATATACGTACTCTGATATAATATAACATTGAACTTTCAACTTATTACTTATGCTTCCTCTCCATATGATAAAGAGGCAGGAATAAGTGTTTTGTACTGTGATAAGCGGATACAGCCATATTTTTGCTATAGCCTAGTGGAATCTGGAATATATTTTGGATGGTTAACAGGCCAACTGGCTTCTCAAATTCAATATAGAATCAGAAAGTCAAGCATATGTATCCTCTGGTAAAGCAGCCTGAACTAATTCCAGCTAAAGTATTCATTCTTTCTTAATTTTAAAGCTGTTTTTATTTCTAAATGTGAACACTTTGCACCCAATGATGAAGTTTCTCTCATAAAGCTTTTACTCTTAAGATAAACCGTTTTAAGGTGTTTAAAAGACAAAAACCATCCTCTCAGGCTAGGCTTTGCCCTAAAGGCTTTCAAATTTCTGATTTAAATGTCATGTACCCTAGTTTCATTTTTAATTGTTTTAACTTACCGTACTTCAATTCGAGCAACTGTTTGACTTATTAATTTATTGAATTTTATATACAGGGTTAATAAAAAGTCTGGAGACCCCCTGTGAATTTGTTAACGGCCCATACTAGAAAAACTAAACTGTGCACACCTTTATGGCATGTTATGAAGTATTTTTTTAACATAACCGCCACTTCGTGTACATGCCTAAAATGGGGGATTTTGGGAGAAACTAAAAAATTTCAAATAGTAAGACCCAGCATCAAGTAACCCTAATTTTGAAGGTCCTGATAAAAGAAAACCAACAACGTAAACTAGGGGATCTCAACCAATTAAAAAAGGAAGTCATAATTGAAATTCTCAGAAGTGAAATTTAACATACAGCTTTCCAAGTCTGGAGACCCCCTGTAAATTTTGTAACGGCTCACGCGAGAAAAACTAAACTCTACACCCCTTCATGGCATGTTGTGAAGTACTTTTTGAGCCTCATTGCTACTTGGTTTGCAAACCCAAAATGGGGGATTTTTGGTGAAACTAAAAAATGTCTAATGTTAAGCCCCGTTGAGTGATCCCTCATTTTGAAGGTGATAAAAGAAAACTAACAACACAAACTATAGGTGTCTATCTGAACACAAAATATGATGGCAGTCAATTAAAATGTTAAAAGGAAAATTATAAGTTAATTCTGATTTCTAAAGATTTCAATTGACTGCCATATTTTATAACGACCTTCAAAATTAGAGGTAAGTTTACTCAATGGGTCCTACCATTTAACATTTTTTAGTTTCCCCTGAAATACCCCATTTTGGGGATAAACACGAATGGCGGTTATGCCCAAGAAGTACTTCATAACATGCCATAAAGGTGTGAAGGAGTATAGTTTTTCTAGTATGGGCCATTAAAAAATTGACAGGGGGTCTCCGGACTTTTTATTAACCCTGTATACTAGCTGTTACTCAGGGTCTTCACCCCATTTGACTTCATAAGTATTAACAAGTAGGTAACGTATTAATAAAACTACTATAGTGTACATGTTGCTCGAAATCAAGCAATCGCAAAGAAGTACGGTAAAGGAGTTATATAAAAACAAATAACTTATTTAAAAACAAATATAAGTCATGCATACTCAAAGATTACGTACCGGTAACTAATGAATTTTTCAAAAGCTGATCTGGCTTTTGTATTGTAGAAATGTTTCCCACTTATAGCCGCAATAGGTTGTCCATCTTTGTCTTTGTCAATGAAAATGTAGTCTGCATGGTATCACCCATTGTCGCTAGTACGTTAAAAAATTTCAGTTTTTATTTTAATAGCACCCAATCCAATAATCATTATCAACCTGGTTTTCTGCATAACCTCTCTGTCACAATTATACAATTAACACAATGTTCTTCTTCTCACTTTTAATTTCTGACAACAGCTGGAGTTTCATATCAATGTTTGTTTCCCATGTTAATCTTATGGAGAAATATCAAACTTAAAAGGGCCCCGGGGTCTCACTCTCTAATTATTTCCCTAAAATGAAAGTTTCCTGCACAACTTCACGTTAAGCTCTTTCCAATGACACAAAAACATGTCAATCGGTTCAGTAGTTTCGGAGGAGTAATTGTCACAAAAAACCTGCTTGCGTATTAAATAAGTAATAGATTGATAAACTGAAATAAACAAAACGGAATACAGTAATTACTGGTAATACAAACAAATATTAACACCTGATTTTAATAAGGCAATGAATTTAATGAATAAAACCAACAAATGTACATCTGAGGTTTAACATTAGGTATCAGCCCATTTGACTTCATAAGTATTAACAAGTATTAACGTATTAATAAAACTACTAGTGTACATGTTGCTCAATTCCTTCACTTTTAATAACTTAGTGATTATATATGGCTTGGTATTGGGTAATTATATATGGAAAGTTCCCTTTAGAAGGGAATTACGACCTTAAAGGGCAATTTATGAAATAATGGATAGTTTTGCACAAGGTTTCTTGCATGAAGAACATTTTAAGTATTGTTTATAGTGGTGTGACTTTTAGTTTTCTAAAAAGTTCATGGGTACTTTGGGATTTAAATATGTATTTGGTTTTATTAAATTTCCAGAATTCCTATGGAAAGAATGGAAACAGGTTTGGAGAAGTTACTGAGACGCGGAGCTGACTTAAAGTTGATCGAAGGTATTTATGACATGCAACGCAGAGCAGCCAAGCCAAGCCGACTGGTGATGCAAAACGGCAAACCTATACCAACCAACGACACTCTGCCACTCTTCAAATACTTTGATGTAAGTCTTTTTTTCTTTTAATTTAATTATATCACATTGGCTTGCTTGTCAATTGCAGATAAGAGGATTTTCAATGCAGTCCCAAAGTTGCCAGTTTGATTCTGAGAAAGGTTTAATCACTTTAAAGCAGGGCTGCGTTAAGGGTCGGTGGAGCCCTGGGCAAACTCAAAAGCAGGGCCCCCTTTTTTCCCAGCGCGGGTGGGCAGTAGTTGTACGGCGCATGCCAGGCGCCCCTCAACCACCGGCGTCCCTGGACATATGCCCATTCTGTTCGTTTATAAAAGCGGGCTTGCTTTAAAGAATCAAAACTTGAAGAAGATAAGGTATATTTTAATGCTTGTATGTATAACTTAATGCTTACGTTGGCTAAATCAGCTGGTTTTGATCAGTGATGTAGCACGACCAACTTTAACTCCAGGCCACGGCCTTCGAAGTGGCAACGTTGCAAGTAGGGTTGGGTTGTAACAGCTGTTTTGTTTGGAACCAGCTAATGGTATTTGTGTAACTTATTTACAAAAGCTTGGTTACTGGACTATGAAAAAATTGACTCTGCTTTAAATGTACAGATGTAGATTTTCAATTCAGATTGTTCTGGTTTTCAATTCTGTATGTTTTATTTTCAAAATTTAAATAAATTTATGTTCATAAATTTAAATTTAAATCAATAAAGTGTGAATTAATGGGCTGATGTCACCTGTCTGCCATGTTATCTTATGGGACGTCTGACACTAAACAACCCTACTTGCGACGTTGCCAATTCTACCAGGCCACGGCCTGGTGTTAAAGGTGGATGTAGTCGTAAATTGACCAGTACGGTAATTCTCATCATCAGTTAGGAAATAAACTGTCAGCAATCCGACACATATTTTCTCCTACCACATTAGTTTATCAACAACCATTTAATGGAAGAGGTGGGAGTAACAACTGTACTGTAGCATATTTTTGGGGGAAAATCACAAATGTTGCTAAAGCGTTTAAACTGTAATTTTTACATCAATGGATGTTATGTCAACCATATTGTTTAAAGGCAGAAGTACTCCCAGTATTTTTAATCAAAATCTTTTGAGCCATATTTTGGAAATCACATCCATTCCCGCCACACTACACCAATGGCTGTTATCAGTAAAACAACTTCTGAAATTTAAGTGCTCAAATTGGTATTATAAGTTTAAGTAATTTAAATCATCACTAGTATAGATAGCATCAAGTACTTAACCTTGCTTTATTATTAATGTGACTTTCAATTTTCAGACTCAATATTACGGTCTAATCAACATTGGCAAGCCAGGAAAGACATTCAAGATGGTGATGGACACGGCTTGGGCATTCACCTGGGTCCCCTCTGTAGAATGCCCACTCACCAGTATAGCTTGTGGTATTGTGCTTGAATATATGTATAACTTAAGTTCTCCATTACACTTGGGTATCCACCTGGGGCCCCTCTGTAGAATGCCCACTCACCAGTATAGCTTGTGGTATTGTGCTTGAATATATGTATAACTTAAGTTCTCCATTACACTTGGGTATCCACCTGGGTCCAGTCTGTAGAATGCCCACTCACCAGTATAGCTTGTGGTATTGTGCTTGAATATATGTATAACTTAAGTTCTCCATTACACTTGGGTATCCACCTGGGTCCAGTCTGTAGAATGCCCTCTTACCAGTATTCCTTGTGCTGCTATTGTGCTTGAATATATGTATAATCTAATTTCTCCATTACACTTGGGTATCCACCTGGGTCCAGTCTGTAGAATGCCCTCTTACCAGTATTCCTTGTGCTGGTATTGTGCTTGAATATATGTATATTCTAATTTCTCCATTACACTTGGGTATCCACCTGGGTCCAGTCTGTAGAATGCCCTCTTACCAGTATTCCTTGTGCTGGTATTGTCCTTGGATATATGTATAGCTTAAGTTCTCCATTACACTTGGGTATCCACCTGGGTCCAGTCTGTAGAATGCCCTCTTACCAGTTTTCCTTGTGCTTGATTATATGTACCTAACTTAAGTTCTCCATTTTTTTAATCTTTATTCTTAAATCATGTACATTGGTGGTAAAGTGAATAGTGTCAGAATACTTAAAATAAAAATACTATTTCTATTTATGGGAGGTGGAAAATCCATCAAAAGAATATAATGTTAGATTTTAAATGCTCCTTTAGAATTTTCTTGAATTTAGATAGGTTTGTTTTTTTTTTTATGAATTCAGGGGCAAATTTTAGAAAATCATTACCAGCATATGAGGTTTTTTTAATTTTAATTTGTGAGGCTGGACAAACTCTCTTCTCCTCCTAAAATTATAAGAATGCACTGAATTTATTACTTGCTCAGATTCATTTTTTTTTTGCGATAAGAATTGTTTCATAAATGTATTGCCCATAAACTGTAAAAATTTTTAATTTCTTAAAATATTCTTTTGCCAAATCATCTTGTTTAAGCTTAAGCATAATTCTGATAGCTTCTTTTTGTCGCTTCAGAATACTATCCATATATAATATTTTTGTTGACCCATATAATGCTAAACCGAATGAAATATTGGAGTAAATGTGTACAAAATATATATTTTTTAGGCTTTTCAAATTACTATAAAAGGACATTTTTGATAATGTGAACATTCCAGAGTTAGTTTAGGTTAAAACTTTCTGTGTGTGTTTATCCCAATTCAAATTTTCATCTATTGTTAATCCCAGAAAATTGATTTGATTTTCCTTTTGAATGTTATTCGAGTTGTAAGTTATTGTTGGCTCTTTTGTAATTCTGTTCTGTGCTGTTCTGAAATTTATAAATTTAGTTTTTTGTGAACTTAATAATAAGTTATGATTGTAGAAATAGTTTCCAATATTCTCTAATTCTACATATGTAAGAATTTCAGCTCCTTCTGGAGAGTTAGATGATATAATCAAATTAGAATCATCAGAGTAGAGACATAATTTAGAATTTTGCTTGTAGGTTAAAGTATCTTCCATGCCCTTAAGGTAACACAAAAAAAGCAAAGGCCCCAAAATTGAACCTTGTGGCACCCCAAATTTAATTGGTTGATAAGTTGATGATGATTTGACTTGGGTTACACTTGGGTATCCACCTGGGTCCAGTCTGTAAAATGCCCTCTTACCAGTATTCCTTGAGCTGGCATTGTGCTTGAATATATGTATAATCTAATTTCTCCATTACACTTGGGTATCCACCTGGGTCCAGTCTGTAGAATGCCCTCTTACCAGTATTCCTTGTGCTGGTATTGTGCTTGATTATATGTAACTTAAATTCTCCATTACACTTGGGTATCCACCTGGGTCCAGTCTGTAGAATGCCCACTCACCAGTATTCTTTGTGCTGGTATTGTGCTTGAATATATGTATAATCTAATTTCTCCATTACACTTGGGTATCCACCTGGGTCCAGTCTGTAGAATGCCCTCTTACCAGTATTCCTTGTGCTGGTATTGTGCTTGATTATATGTAACTTAATTTCTCCATTACACTTGGGTATCCACCTGGGTCCAGTCTGTAGAATGCCCTCTTACCAGTATTCCTTGTGCTGGTATTGTGCTTGAATATATGTATAATCTAATTTCTCCATTACACTTGGGTATCCACCTGGGTCCAGTCTGTAGAATGCCCTCTTACCAGTATTCCTTGTGCAGGTATTGTGCTTGAATATATGTATAATCTAATTTCTCCATTACGCTTGGGTATCCACCTGGGTCCAGTCTGTAGAATGCCCTCTTACCAGTATTCCTTGTGCAGGTATTGTGCTTGAATATATGTATAATCTAATTTCTCCATTACACTTGGGTATCCACCTGGGTCCAGTCTGTAGAATGCCCTCTTACCAGTATTCCTTGTGCAGGTATTGTGCTTGAATATATGTATAATCTAATTTCTCCATTACACTTGGGTATCCACCTGGGTCCAGTCTGTAGAATGCCCTCTTACCAGTATTCCTTGTGCAGGCATTGTGCTTGAATATATGTATAATCTAATTTCTCCATTACACTTGGGTATCCACCTGGGTCCAGTCTGTAGAATGCCCTCTTACCAGTATTCCTTGTGCAGGTATTGTGCTTGAATATATGTATAATCTAATTTCTCCATTACACTTGGGTATCCACCTGGGTCCAGTCTGTAGAATGCCCTCTTACCAGTATTCCTTGTGCAGGTATTGTGCTTGAATATATGTATAATCTAATTTCTCCATTACACTTTGGTATCCACCTGGGTCCAGTCTGTAGAATGCCCTCTTACCAGTATTCCTTGTGCAGGTATTGTGCTTGAATATATGTATAATCTAATTTCTCCATTACACTTGGGTATCCACCTGGGTCCAGTCTGTAGAATGCTCACCAGTATTCCTTGTGGTATTTTTCATGACCATATGTTTGTACAGTAAAACTTAAGTTCTCAATTAGACGAAGGTTTACACCATGCAATGTTAACAACTATTTTGGTGATAATACAATGTAACACAATCATTATGTAATTACATTATTATTTTTATTACTTTATACAAATTAAAAATGTTGGTATTTTTTTTACATCAACACAGCTAAAAGAAAGAATTAACTACATTAGAAGATCTTGTTTCATTTATACATGAGAAAATAATAACCATACAAAACAGAACATCATATTTGTTTTATAAGGAAAAAATTAAATGAAATTAATAATAATTCTTCATTTACTCAGGCTACACCTGACAACCTTATATACAATCAAATTAATTACATAGACATATAGGTTCTCCATTTTAAGGCCGGGCCTATGCTGAGACGCTTGCGGCGCAAAGCAATACTTTACAGAAAATTGTGCCACCACATGTTCCTGTACTGCTCTGCGTAAGCTGTGACGCACGTATGTATACGTCTGGCCCACGCATGGGCCAGCATGTCACTGTTAGTAGCACGGACACAGATTTTCCAACACATGCCACGCAACTTGTGTGCAAAATGGCAAAATAACGAGCGTCTGATTAATTGTGTACGCGAATTATATGTGATGTATGATGTTAACAACAAAGATTCAAAATGGCATGATCAAACTATCGAAACAGAGCTTTATTGCAAAAAAAAAATCTTTTCTTGGAAAAAAAAACATGATTGGCATTATTTTGTAGTCATTTTTATAGCAAAGTATGTGGTTTTTAACGGAATCTACTAAACAAATTAAAATGTTGTTGTGCTTCTTACCAAAACCTATGACAGGGGAGAACAGTTTATATTCATTGCCGTATGTCTATTCCAGACAATGATTTCAATATAGGTTATATAAACTTATTAAAATAGCAAGTATATTGATTAAGGAAAACCATATTTTTCAGCTCGACATGAAAGATACGATCATAAGGGATCTTCTACTTACAAAGAAGATGGAACACCATTTAACATATCAAACAAATACATAGGTTACCTATCCAATGATCTATTCTTGGTAAGCAGGTTTCATTATTAATAATCAAGATAATAACTATTCAATGGTATTAAATCAAATGAAATACCGGTATTTTAAATAAATCTGTAGCTTAAAATGATGCATAAATCAAATATTGGATATTTAAACCACTAATGAGTTAAAATGTATTTGATATCATACGGAAAGCTCTCTAATTTCATAGGTTTTTTTACCCTTTTTAGTCCTGTGCTTTCAAACTTTTGCTTTGATACAACAAATTTTCTTTCTGAAAACTAAAACCAAACAAAGTTTTCTGTAAGGTAGTAAATAGTTTATTTAAATGTCTAATTTTGTTGTGTTAAAATTTAGTTTTGTTGGGACCATTTCAGATATTTCTTTCTTCTTTAGTTAAAACTTTGATTAAAGTTACTTTCCTGAGCTATTTCATGAATACAATGTACAGTAAATGTTAACACCAAACCAATGATAATGGTATTAAACAGAAAATATTAGTCATAATATTTACAATACGTAAACAAAAACAAATAAATTAAATATGATTAAAGTTGGTTGTTTCTTATAAGTATTTATATAAACACTACTTTTACCAAATTTACTGAATTTGTAACCTACAGAAGGTACAGAAGGTTGTAACCAACTACAAGGTAAATGCATTGCTATTGATAAGAGATAAGCTGGAAATAATGATAACTGAAATGTCAAAATATACATAACCCAAAACCCACACCTCTAGTGTACATTGATGCAAAAATTATTAAAAAAATTGTAATAAAATAAAATCTTTAGAGTCCTTACTGGTAAGTAGTTTTAAAATTTCTCCCATTACTGTGTTCCTTATTTCTGTATTTTTTTTAACAAAACATTCATTGCTCTCCACTTCTCCAGGTAGGCCAGATGAATGTCACAGGTCAGAAGTTTGCAGAACTCAACCACATACCATGGATATACGCTCTGTATGAAGCAGATGGAACTCTTGGACTAGGATTTGATAAACTGTCTCCCAATGTCACTCCTTTGTTCTACAACTTCTACACCCAGAATAATCTTGCTCCAATATTTTCTTTCTATGTAAACAGGTAATTGTGATGTTATATCTACATTAAATAATACCACTACATTATCAAAAATTATGATGTGAACATTAAATTAACAAAAGAATAATGAATTTTAGGTATATCATAACAAAAACCAAACATAACATTTTAACAATAAACAAGATGTGCAAAATAAATATTGAAATAAAATTTTAAAAAATATACTGCTGTGGCGAAGTTGACACCACACCAGCCCCATTAGGAGACTGGTATTTTCCAGGAAGGTTGAATTTTACCCTTCGACCAGACCCAGTTGTATTGTATGTAACCTCAGGCTACTTTAGGTGACGTAGCTCAGGAAAAAAATACAACACTCGCTTACAAAACCCTATATTAATATTAGCCTACAAAACCAAAAAGATGAAAAAGAAACAAAAAGGTAGAGTAGACTAGAACCTAGAACTGTGTAAATAATTCAATTTGAAACAGAAACTCCAATTTGGAAAAAGATTCTAAACTCCAATTTCTAAAACCAAGGCCTTGGGCTCCTGCTCCCCCATCTGAACGGGCTTGGATTTTGGATTTTTTTCATAAATGCTGGCCTCCCTCTGCCTAAGCTCAATGTACTTACTTACCATTCATCTGCGATATTACCAAGGATTTTATTTGTCACCATGAAAAATAACTGAATATGGTGTAGAGCAGGTCTCATAGTCTCATCTCTAAAAAACACCCATGCACTTTCTAAGATCCTGTTATTTCTTAGAATACCTGTTCATGTGGCATCAGCTTTGCCACACAGGTTGGTTTTCAGTTCATTTACTTTTCTTTAGCCTATATAACTATATACAAAGTGTTCAAAAAAGGTGGGGACGTAATTTACGTAGTGGTTCCTTGGGTCAAAATAAAGAGAAAGTCTAAAATAACATTAACTTTGTTACCAGATTTCCACCATTTTGTATTTTTTTACATAAACATTTTATCTTTGACTTTTTTTAACTGATCTTTATGAAACTTGGTTTGTATGTTAAAGGTAGAGAGAGAACCATGTCAGAATGAAAGATTATCTTGATTCAACTAAAAATTTCAAAATGGCGGCCATTATAATTTTTTTAACCGAAATTTCTGAAATATGGCTGATTTTATGAAAAAATGTCAACAACACTTTTATTCAGCAATTTAATTTCCTATAAAAAAATACCAAATTCAAAAAGATCAAATAAAAAAATTGCTGAAATATCACGATTTTCAGATGTAAAATGGGGTAGTATAAGGCTAAGAGAGTCAGGTTTGCCTTATTTTACAACTAAAAATTATGATATTTCAGTTTTTGTATTGATCTTTTTGAACTTGGTATTGTTTGATGTTAAAAATTCTAAGTAAAAGTCTTCTTGACATTTCTTCATTAAAAAAGCAAAATTTAGTAAGAAAATAAAATGTCTGCCATTTTGAAATTTTAAGTTGAATCAAAACAATTGTTTTATCTAGCATGGTTCTCTTCTACCTTAACATAAATACCAAGTTTCATAAAGATCGGTTTTAAAAATTTGAAGATAAAAATGTTTATATAAAAATACAAAATGGCAAATATCTGGTTGACGAAGCCATTTTGGAAAAAATGTTATATTCTAGATTTTCTCTTAATTTTGACCCAAGGAATTACTACGTAAATTATGTCCCCACCTTTTTTTGAACACCCTGTACAAATTGCTGTTCACACCTGCTGTTAGTCCTGAGACAGAGATGCAAAGATGCAACTGTTAATACTGTTTGATGAAATGGCGACCATACATAGTAGATGTATATTAAAAACCTGGATATGAGTGAAAGTTAGTGGAGTGAGATGACTTGTACAGTAATTACAGTAGTGCTGACTAATAAGACAGTATGTTTTGAACAAAATGTTCTCAAATAAATTACTGGAAACCCATTTTTACAGAGACTCTTTAGGTTAACTGACAGTTTATGTTACAGAGATCCTACTACAAAACGAGGAGGCTC
Organism: Macrosteles quadrilineatus; assembly: GCF_028750875.1. Taxonomy (NCBI): domain Eukaryota; kingdom Metazoa; phylum Arthropoda; class Insecta; order Hemiptera; family Cicadellidae; genus Macrosteles; species Macrosteles quadrilineatus. The sequence continues at coordinate 100,491,343 of NW_026542594.1, read as the reverse complement.
TGTCTTCTTTGGAGGAATCGATTTTAAACACAATAAAACAGCGTTCACTACTGTAGACGTCATTTCAAAATACTATTGGCAGTTCAAAATGGACAAGTAAGAATCATAATTTAGTCATGTTGTTACCGATAAACTTACAATATGCAACCTACTGGTTGCGTTTTTCTTAATTCTTACCATGGAAAGAACAAGGTTCAAATTTCACATCCATTGTACTTAGAATGGTTATTACTTGACCCGAGGAGATGTACATTGTCGGCTTGTTTGCTAAGGAGCGCACCCATGTCCTCTCTGATATGCAGGTTAGCTGTGAATACTCTTATTCTCTTATTGTCCCTGGTCTCTACCAGGGATTGTGGTATAGCCTAATAGAGTTGTTCCTGGACGTGAGTTGGAGGTAAACACAAGTAGATGAGATGTTATGAGGTCCTGCTTTTATTGGGTTAGTACAATTTCTGTCTGTGCCAAAATAGCATCGGACGATTTTAAACAATCGCTGTATCCCTGGGTTACGCTAACATTGTAGGACTTATCAATTTCGCCTGACACAGTTTTCATGTGTTTAAAGTCTCAGTAGTGTCTGAGATTGTTCCTCTAGGACGAGTCACCCGTTCCATTCAGGCATTCTCAATCGCAATCCCTCTGAGTGTATAAAATGTAGTTGCCCTTTACAAGCTTGCTATGAATTGGTTAAGTCTTACTATGCAACCAACGAATTTAGGTTAATGCCCCTTAATGGTTAAACTTTTTTGTTACATTCAAGCAAATTTAACTTTCTTTGGAAAATTTTTCTGTATGGAGACCAATAAAAACCTAAACATAAAATGTTTATACATCATTTACTGTTTTTCTAAATTTGTTTATTTGATAATAACATGACTGTAAGTATAGACTATAATTTACTGAACCAATGTAACTAAGATAGTAAGATGTGATAACAAACTTACCCTGGACATCAGCATAGGAAATTTGACTGTAATATTGCTGATGTTTCTGCAGAGTCACTCTAGTGATGAGCAAGAAGAGCCAGCAAGAGTACTGTAAGGGTGGATGTTATGCTCTTGCTGACACCAGCGCCAACACAATCGTAGGTCCCCCAGCCGAGGTAAATGACATCAACCGACTCATCGGAGCCACCGAGATCTTTTTTTCAAATCGATTCATGGTATGGTTAAAATTTAATTTATTGTAAGTCATATTGGGTCTACAAATAATTTTTGATATTTTGATGGGTTTGCCTCTACATTAAAAATTGTAATATACATACAGTCCTTAAAGATATGTTCATATGGATTTACAAAATATGACAGAGGTTTTTAAGAAAAACTTTAATAAACTGCAAGGAATTGGCCAGATTGAGATTGAGAACAACTACTGTTTATAACAGCAATTGAATTACAACAATATTTTAATATTCTTCAGTTTATGAAGGAGGTCCATTTTCATGTGGTCTACAACTAATGACTACTCCCTATATTAAAATAACTAAAACCATGGAGTATGTTTTATCTTTGCTATATCTTTAAAGTACTTAATTAATTATGAAACTATGAAGAGTATTAAATCACCTAGTAATTAATTAAGAACTTTAATTACGATATTAACAGATTATACTGTTTTATAACAATCAGTTGCAATGATTCATACGTTTCTATACTTTAAGAGTATACAGTGGCAGCCTCATGATTTAATTTCAGGGGGATGAACCCCTCCAACCCTGGGAAATGAATGTAAAACATGTCTTATATTAACAGAATACAATGTTAAGTGATTAACCATGTTAAACTGGTTGAACAAATATATATTTTTTACATTGTAAAACCAATCATAACCAACAGGAGTAGAATAATTACTTTACTATGTCAAAGATTTCACATTTCCGTAACTCATAATTTATTGTGTAGGCCTACCCTACTTTATTCTACAGTAACACAATATTATGCAATAATCATTTCTCTATTTAACATCTGAATATAATTTCTAGATACCATGCATCAATGAGTTTAAGGGTCCAAAGGTCAAGTTTACTATTGCTAACCAGGAGTTCCAGATCCTTGCTAGAGATTACATCCAGAAGGTACTGTTTCATGTATTTTGTTAAGTGCATTTAGCTTATTGTGTAATCAGCCCCAGTAAACTTTAAGTCATTCACTAAACACCAAGGAAATACTTTGGTTTTTATTGTGATGCTAATCTTTCAACTACCTCCAAGTTATGTAATTTTTTATTATTTTAATGCATTTAGGGTTGCTAATGCATTTAGAGTAACCAATGGTACTGATTTTATTTTAATCAACTATATATTTTTTTATGTTTCAATAGTTAAATATAGTATCAATCTTAGACCTCGATTTAATATAAATAAACATCTACCAAGTTATAAATACCTGGATTCGATGTGAGCTGTATCGTTAATTGTAACATACAGTAGCCTACCATTCTTATCTTTAATATTTATAAAACATATGAATTAATTTCATAGCAATAAAATCGTCAAAACACCTATTTTCTTTACTCTTGAAGAACATCTTCTTTACAGATCTCCTACTCCGGGATCACACTTTGTCTGTCCGCATTCCAGCCTGCCGAGCCGTCCGCTGCCAACAACACCTGGGTCTTGGGAGGAGCATTCCTCTACCAATACTACACGGCATACGACATCGTAAAGAGGAAGATAATGATTGCCGAGGCAGCTTAAGAGAGTATCTTATATTTCCATGTTGAGCGGAGTCACATGACAATTTTACTTATATGACTGATACCTACTGTATTTGTTTTTATCACATTATTCAATCATTATATTAAGTAGGCCTATAACATAGTTTTATATACTCAGGTCACTTGTATAGTATATTTCATCACTCCGTAAAGTGACTATTTTCAACCCAAGCTCAAGTTTCACAACCGAGGTGGTCCATGCAAGGGTTAATAAGACACTTTTTGCCCTTGAGATGAACTATATTTTTTGTCACATTGTTACATTAAGCATTTGGTAATTGATTAAAATAATTGTGTATCTATTACAATAAATTGTGTGAGTGTAGCCTACATTATACCATAGATTAAGGGAGTAGACACTCCTTTAAAAGATCAACTCCTGTCAATCCATGATTATACTAACAATATAATATTAATCTATCCACTAATCTATCTATCTACTAACTATTGATAAGAATGCAAAAATAAACTGCAACCAATTAAATCACTCGATAAATAATTTTGATATATAAAATTGCTTATTATTGAAGTTTGCAACTAAGTTTACTACATTTGACTTTTACTCCCTAGGATGTATGGGGTTAAAATGTTTTGTACTCCCTAGGGACTAAATGATCTGCCTTAGATCTGCAATGATAATTAGACCAATTCATTAATTACAAGGAAAACCGTGGTTTGGATTCCACTTATCTGTTGGTCCCTTAGTTGCTATTGGCTGTATGGGCTATTATTAACAGTTGTGTCTAAGGAACATGTCGCCTTAGTCACTAACAAGACAACAAGATCGTGCCACTCACCCTACACTCATATTTGGGTTCAAATATGCATATAGTGGCGTCCCATCACAATCTTAAATAATTGATTGATTAAATTTAATTGCTACACATGGAGGCTTATAAAAAACTTGTTTTTGCTACAGTGTGACGAAAAAAATATTTTAATATCAGTGTTTAGGTTAAGTTTCTACTTACTCAAATTATTGTATTACAATTAAATTTGGGTAGTTCAAATAACTAGTCACATGGTAAGCAATAATTAATTGTAATAATTTTTATACTTAATAAAAATCATGTTTTGTAAAATGTTGTATTTGATTTCAGTGATAAACCCTATAAATAGTTAAATTCTAAAAAACTTATTCACAATTTGTTAACGTATTATTTTATTATACAAATCATTCCAAAAGTATTTGTTGAGACTATTAATTTTACCACATCCAATTACAGTGTTTTCAGAACAAAGTAGTCAATCAAGCCTTTGCTAAACACTGATGAAATGTAAATAGACTACTCTCAATGCATTGAAGGATGAAGCCCAAAGCTAAACAACAATCAAGGAAGGCTACAAGTTTAGATCTTTGTCCAGCATTGTTACTTGATTTAGCTCTATGATGTTCTGAGTTACTATTTGTCAACTATGGTTCCCTTAGATTAGATGACCGTGTTTGTGTTCCCTTAGATCAGATTGTTGTGTGTGTGTGAATTTGTTACAATAGCGTCATCAAAAGGAATGTACCTAGGTTTTGTTATAAGTACCATAGTTAAATCTACCGGAACCTTAAAGAATAATTTGGTAAAGGAGTAAACTAGTCAAAGAATTATTCTAAATATTTTATTTGATAAATCAAGAAAATGTTGACAACAATTTACTGTAGTGTTTCAGAGTTAAATTAAAATGTTTCTAGATGTAAAATAACATTTGAATAGAACTCTGTGTACTGCATCACGACGGTGTTTATAAATCATATAAGTACACAGTATAGCTGGGGTATTTTTAACATTAGGTATAATGGAAAGTTCCCTTTAGAAAGGAATTGTGACCTTAAAGGGCAGTTTGAAATAATGGATGGTTTTGCGCAAGGTTTCTCGTCATGAAAAACATTTTAACTTTAACGATATGGTTTATGGGGGTGTGACTTGTAGTTTTCTCAAGAGTTCATGGGTACTTTGGGATGGATTACAGTACATGAGGATTAATTTAAATATTAAGTATATGACCTCTAGTCCCATTTAGTTTTTCTAATAACAAATGTTAAAAATAAACTACATACAGACATAATAAACTACAAACAAATCAATTAAGTTAACTTATTCTAATAAACAAACATTTAAATGCAATTACAGTACTTCAAAAGACCAAAAGGGAAAAAATTTATGTAACAGTATTGTTTGAAAATATTGTAAATCAATATTCTGACAAGAAATAAACTTGTTCTGGAAACACAGATTGGAACATAAAAATAAAATGAACCTGCGGCATTGCAAGCGACACATACGTCCTAGCTCGCTCTCTTTATGTGTCAAAGAGATGGGTTTAGCAAATTGAATTCAACTGGGAAATGAGAACATAAATCCAAGCTGAAATAATATCAGATCGCAAGAGTGGGTTCACTCTGTCATGAATTATTGCAGCGAAATCCAGCCTCGTATGATGTTCTGCTATTGATGATTCTCTGTTGAATTTATTACAAAACACAAAACAGTATAAATGTGCCGGTATACAATATAACTAGTATACCTGTTGCTCGAAGTCAAGCAATTGCAAAGTATGAAATGCATTATTAAAACGAATAATTGTCTATGACTTGAAAAGAGTCCACTCAAAGATTATGGAAATACTCACGATGTACATAACAGTTTGATATAATCAACTTTTTTTTAAATATCTTATCATTATTCAAAAGCTGGTCTTGTTTTTCAGTGTTTTCTTCAAATGTTTCCCTCTCATAGCGTATTAGGTTGTATAATGATGATGTGTAATTAATGATGTATAATAACGATACATTCTAAAAAAAACATTATTTCTATTTCTTCTACTTGGTGGTGTTCTATGATTTTTCTATGTTTTCATAGTTTGCAAATCAGCTCTTTCAATTATTGCTCAAGAAATGCAGCACAGTGTTAGTTCAGTTCTTTTTAGTATATCAAACTGTCCAGGCTTTCTTAGATGTTGTAGAGTTTACTAAAAAAAAGAAAATGTAATCTTTATGTAAAACTTTTCTTATACAGGGTGTCCCACGTAAGGTGTCTCAAATTGATTACGGAAAAACGGCACATTTTTTATATATTGAAAAAAACTGTACTTTTAGCATAACACAGTAAAGCTTATTTCATAACGAGTAAGAAAATTCAACCGGAGAAGGGCTATGTGTTTATAGGAAGCACTGAGTACGGGATTAAAAATTATAGAATTTCCCCAAAAAAACTGCTGCCGTTTTGAAACGGAAAAAGATAATTAATATCTGTTTAGACCAAAATATTTGTCTATTGAATACCTTTAAAATTATGTATAACATGACATTTTACTTTTGAAAATTCCGAGATTTAAACTAATGACCCTCATTTTTTGGCACACCCTGTAAAGGGAAAAAGTTAAAAATAATTTTACTTTATTCCTTGGGGTTGATTTAGTGGAAAATAGTTTTATTTAATCCTTGTACGTTATGCCGTTTTTTCTTAATAAATTTGAGACACCTTACGTCACTTACGTGGGACACTCTGTATACAGGGTGTTTGGTAGTCAGTGTCAAATATTTTATGGCATTATTATGCACACAAATTGCTATAAAAATACACAATTTGGGTAGTAATATCTCACTCCTACTTCCGGCAACAGCCATTTTTAGAATTTTCTAAATTTCTTGACATTGCCTAATAAAATCTCATATTTCTCAACTTTTAACCTACATAATGATATTTCCAATGGCATTTTTAGAATCTTCATAAAGTTTTCTATCAAAACACCTATAATATGGTACAGCTAAACCCAATTAAAAGTTCTTAAAATTGACTCAAGTAACAAATTTTGAAAAATCTATAAAAAGGGTGCTACAACTCGCTTAAGAAAATTTTTTACCATGTCGTGTTAAAAACTGTCAAATAGTATAAACAACATCTCCACATTTTAACCTTTAAAATGATATGCAATATGTGACATGTTATGTCAGCCTAAGGGGAGAAATATAGCTTTAAATATAAAATTACTCATATTTTTCATTAACTGCAATCATTAATTACAAGAACGCATTTATTGAAAGTTTTGTGCAAAAGGTATCTGTATAATAAAGTTAACCCCAAGTAAACTTATAAAATCTAATATTTTATTACATATTTAATACTATAGTACATAGTCAAAGGGCATTAATATAGAGAATTTTATAAATGCACAAGTCAGAGGTAATTAAGATAATAAATAATCTATATATTAATTTGAAACTGTTTTTCTTTGTCATAGCTATTATTATAGAACGGCTGGGTGTAGAAACTCGGTAGAGGTGCCTAAAGAATGGTCTTGGTCTGTAGATGAGCCATCAAAAGAGAAACATGGTAAATTTCCTCGGGGCTCTGCCCCAGTGGCCTTTAAATTCCCATCCCATGTTATTCTTATGGAGGAAAACGGGGTTTTTGTCATAGCTAATTTGAGAGACCGGCTGGGTGTATAAACTTGGTAGGGGTCTCTAAAGAAAGGTCTTGGTCTGTAGATGAGCCATCAAAAGAGGAACGAGGTAACATTATTTTAAAAATATAAGTTATTTTACAGAATAATTTTGAAATACAAGGTATTTTTTTTTATATAATTGAATACAAGCAGAAACATGGAAAAGCTGCACCTTAACAGTTTTACTGACTACCAAACACCCTGTATATTAGAAATGAAATGTGTGTCTATAAATTGAATCAATTTTATAAGTACCAGTACTGTACCTATATATTTAAAAGTAAATGTTTACTGCAGCAAGAATATGTTTACCAGACCTATAATTATATAAGTTATAACTGTCTGGGTAGCCGAGTTGATGTGCTCGCTGTCAATTTTTATGGTTGCAAGTTGGATTTAGAGTTGAATCCATCTGACCTGACCCAATGTTTCACATTGTTTAGATTCAACCTTACATGTATATTATTTTATTTACTAAAACTACTCTGTTCAACTACCTTTTCCATTTTTTTGGTCTTTATTTGGTATTTCAAAAGGCCAAATCACTGGAACTATCATTATCAAAGTTACACTGATAGTTGATATCACCATGGACTTTGCTTTGATATCACTGACTTAAAGCAAACACTGCAGTTCTGAAAGTGTTCTCTATTGGTTTTGTTAAGTTTGATTTTAACTGCAGACTGCATATTATTTTATGGTGTGAGTTTATTCAACAAAAATATATTTTCCAGAGACACATAAAGTAAGTACCTAACTTAAGTTACGATACTATTTATAAACGTTATAAGTGATAAATTGACAAAAGTGCTTAAAAGAAATTTTGTTTTTTTGTCTGGTGTACTGTTTATTGAGGGGAAAAAATACTTACACAGCCTTTTGCATGCAGTGGTGTAGTCATAAAATCTCCAGGGAAAATTAGTGATAACATCAAGAAGTACAGATAATATTATTTTCGAAAATAACAGAAAGGGAATATACATATTTTTTGTCACATTATGCTTATAACATAATATTCAGAATTTTATTGTACAGTTCAAAAAAAATATCTGTACTTATACTTTTTCACTACAGCGTTTTTTAAGAGGGCACTAGTCAATTTTCTAGTATTGTGCTTAAGGCCCTCTAATTTAAGGTTAAACTTGAGGATTTGTTATGGACACAGCCAAACACTTTAACTAGACTATTAACCCAGTAACCTAACGCATTTTACCTTGCATTAAATGGGGTAGTACGTTTCTTTTTTTATGTTGTTTGTAATAGTACCGAATTGCTAAATCCAAATTTTCGACCTCGGCGACCTTCCGGATCACCTCAAAAAAGCTTAAAAACCGGCGGAATTTCGCACTATTTTTACGATTGTCCGGTTTTGACCCTGAAGCATCACTTTTTCATACAGAACAACCACAACCATTTTTAAAGTACATTAAATTACCTATCATTTAAGACCAAAATGGTTATTACAGGCCTAATAGTTTTCAAGATATGACTCCGCAAACAACGGCTAAAATTACAAAGTTTTACATACAAAATTATAAAATCTTCCCTAAATGCTTGTATTTTAAGTTTAAAGCTATTAAATTTTGTCAAGGTTTATAAAAGAACCATAATAAGAAATAAACTAATTTTTCATCTCAAGAACAGATTGTGTTATAATTTTTCTTTAATAGAAATAAATCTATTGTATCTTTCTACATAAACACACACGTACATTGTTACAATAAATGGTTCTCGGGGATAGAACACAGGCCTGTGACGAACGGTATTTATTTAATTGTATCGCCGCGGGAGCAGGTTGGAGAACACTGAGGGCGACTGCGTCTGTGATTAGATGATACTTGTACCTTCGGACATGGACTTCTCCTGTAGGGGTATAAGTTGAAGATTGACTTGTATGACTAACTTGAGAAGTTTGGATGTGTGAACTATAATTTATAGTTTTCATTCAATTGAGACAAGGGTAATGGTGAAAATCCATGTGTAAAGAAGTGCTTTAATTCTTAATCCGACTGGTTCAGAACGCATAGCCTGTGAAACAGTTAGGGGGTCAATAGTCACCTTTATATTGCCAACAGTCACAGTATTAACATCAGAAGAAAGAGATACTATTTTATTCTTCCTTTTGTATCTGACTTATTCATATTTTTCTCATAAACGCTCAACATTGCTTCATTGCCAATATCTCTAGTCATATGACAGTTGACAGTTTCCTTCCAACAATTACACTGCTTAAGAACATTATAACATCAGTATTAGGGAGGGTGACGAAGTAACCAGTCACACAGCTTCTCTGTATTCGCTTCAACTCGAGTGACTCGTGAGGGTCTCATTTCTACATGCTACTCAGTTGTATGTGCCTTATTATTGCAGTAGGCCTACTCCTCAACCTCAGCACTTAAATTCTACAGGTAAATTATATCATTCCTACTGTCCATCGGGTGAGCACGGTGTCAGCTATACCACGGTCCCGAGTCAAGCCTACATAGCTTTTCATTAGGCAAACGAACACCTGCTCTAGTCAATATAGTCATGTCCGTCCAAACACCCGTCTAGAACTTTTCAAAACGCTCAACGAATGGTGAAGTTGGTGGTAAATATCTGGTGTTTAATGAAATCCATCTTGTTTCCTAATTTCAACATATCCTGCAGGTACAGATTTGAAAACTTGGCATAAAAGAAGTATTATGTACCATAGCAGAACGACAGCAAAGTTACAACTTGTTTTCACTGTTGCCTTTCATTCTTTATATAAATTCCTCTTGATATTATAACATTTTAGTTACAATAGATTTCTTCCATACAAAAAAAGAAAAAAACTTATAATATGTTGTTGAAATGAAATAAATTTGTTTATATTCTTATTATGGTTATTTTATAAAATTTTACCAAATTGAATACCGTAACTCAAATTGTAAAGTACAAACATTTATGGAAGATTTTATGAAACTTAAAGAGGCATATCTCTAAATGTGTTAGGCCTATAATCACCATTTTGGTATTGAATTGTGAGTAATTTAATGTAGTTTTAAAGTAATTATGGTTGTTTTAATGAAAAATAATGATAAAGTTATGCTTTAGGGTTAACGTTAGCCTAACTTAAAAAAATTTAAAACTTTTTAATTTTATCCGTTGTTTGCGGAAACATATCAAGAAAACTATAAGGCCTGTAATAACCATTTTGGTCTTAAATGATAGGTAATTTAATGTACTTTAAAAATGATTTGGTTGTTCTGTATGAAAAAGTGATGCTTCAGGGTCAAAATCGGACAAACGTAAAAATAGTGCGAAATTCCGCCGGTTTTTAAGCTTTTTTGAGGTGATCCGGAAGGTCGCCGAGATCGAAAATTTGGATTTAGCATCTCGGTACTATTACAAACAACATAAAAAAGAAACCCACTACCCCATTTCATGCAAGGTAGACCCTGATTTTTATAACAAGGTTGGGTTATATTACCATTATTTTGAAACTAGGCTCTCCCTAAGCTAGAACATATTTGTTTGTGTGTATTTGCCATGCTACCATAGTTTTAATTGTATGTTATTTTAGAATGGAGTCATCAGCAACAGAAAGTTTGAGGCTACCTTCTCTCATGCCACCAACAAACAGCATATTGGTTATAAAAGACAAGCTTAACTTGGTGGTAGAAATTTTGGCTTTTTTGTTTGTAATCCTCCCCTATTACCTGTTGCTGACCGTTTATAGAAAACTATATCCACCACCTGAAAAATCTCTCCAAACAAAAAATGTTATCGTAAGTACTTACTTGATTTAGTATAGGAAATGAAGCTATTACCGTAGGTCTCATGATTGGTTGGGTGACCAAGTGGTTATAATAGTGCTCGCCTAGCAATCAAAAGATCGCCGGTTCGATACTGAGAAGAGTAAGTAGCTTTTTTATGGTTTGAAACTGGACCCAGCTGTTCCTGGTCTTTAAATAAATGATCCTGGAGCTAATGAAACAGCTGATCTTAGACAGTATCAAAGTTACAAAGATCACTTACACCATTCTACACTTACCCTTTACTTCACCCTTCACTCATATTTGGGTTAAAATATGCAACCCATCTCAAATGATTGATAGTTGATAAGATCTGGATCCGGACTTTTATTTTTTCGCTTTAATGTCCCCAGATGCCAACAAATTTCAATGATGAATTTCCCATGTGACAAATTTCATTAAAATCGGATTATTTTTACTTGAGCTATCATGCTAACAGACACACATATAGTAAATGAATATCAATTTGAATAGATGGTGTTTTTGCCTTCTTGGGATATCAAAACGGAACAAAACCTGTAAATCGGTCCCGGGTTAGAGTCTTTTCCTGAGACCTACGGTAATAGATTATTATCTAAGGGAAATTTGCTTACACTTTAAATTTAAAATTGAATATAGAGAAAAAGGATAGACTCAAAATTGAGAATAAGTAAACATTTCTAGTTTATTGTGTTTGGATGTATTTTAAATTTTAACCAAATGTTCATACTAAGATAGACATTTCACAAAAACAAAAAATACACATTATTAATTTCCTGTAGCAGGAAACCTAAGCACTCATTAAATTTAATTTTATTTGAATAGGAAATAAATCTGACATTCTTAAAGGATACGGGTAGGCATATTTTAGTAGAAATCTAATCAGGCAAAAATAAATTTGCTTAGTTTGCAGGTTTGCTAATTTTTTTCGGTTAAGTATTCTTTATATTTGATTGTTGTCAAGTTTCAATCGGTTAGAGTTTGTAGGACACAAAACTTTGTGATTGACAGGTAACAGGGGCAGGCCATGGCCTAGGGAGGGGACTCGCCCTGAGGCTGGCACGGGAGGGAGCCAAGGTGGCAGTGGTCGACGTAGACGGCATCTCTGCAGCTCAGACTGCCAGGGATATTGTGGAAACTGGAGGAGTGGCCAGGGTAATTCTTTGTGGATTTTGGTACTTATAATCAGCAAGAAATTGTGTGTCGATTCCAGGTGAGTCGGTGGCTCATTTAACGGACTTCGGGCCCAAGGAAGCGATGTCGTGGGTTCGGACCCTGGTCACTGCCACAAATATTTATCAGTACAGTTCACCTTCGTACTGTACCGGCGCACCCCTTGTTTTGCTGGATACGTTCCACGCACAGATCTTTAGTCTATGTGGACGGGCAAATGCAAGGTTAAAAGAGGCCGCCAACCTCTTAAAAAAATTGATTATTTGGTTAATGCTAGCTCACAGTAATCTGAGACGGTAGAAACCTATGTCCAAGAAGAAGGTCCAGGCTCAGAGTAATACTATTGCATGTTATAATGTTTCTCTAATCTTTTCCTTTCAGCGAAGTTCCCTATAGGGAAGTATATATTCCGTAGGTGGCACGGTAACACCTGGGCCCGGGACCAATTTACTTTTTCATTTTTATGTCTCCAGAGGCCAAACACACCATTCGTTGAAATTTGGTTACATATATATAGTTATACATATATATAGTTATCCTTTTTTTATAGTTCTGTTCACTTTTGAGGGCTACTTTTTAGAGTGTTTTTAATTTTAGAAGAGTATGTCAAATTCTAAATTTTGAGAAAAAGGGAGAAAAAATTGATATAAAGAAAGAATTACGAATATATCTACATTCAAAAGAACACGACGACCAAATTCTCAATATAATGCATAAACAAAAACAAAATCCAATTCATGAAAAAATCAGACAAATCAGAGAAGAATCTTACACTGCTACATGTAAAACAAAAATTATATATACAGGGTGGTAAAAAAGTCCCAGGACAGTTAAATATTTTAAAAAATAATGTAGATAGAGCTACAATACTTGGTACAAAGTTACAGGGCATAAAACTCTATTTTAACACATATTCAGTGATCCAATAACTCTTCAGGGGGACGGCCCACAAGGAGTCGGAAGAAAATCATAAATGGAAGCATAGGTCAATAAGCACATCAAATTAAAGGTCTTTTTTAGTAGAATACAATGCCGCAAACCGCACTTCAAAAGGTTGATCCTACGCAAAATGGCAGATGTTCAAAGATTTCTTGAATCCGCCATTTTGAATCTTTGAACGACTGTCATTTTTTACTCAGGCATTCTTTTGAGCTTGAATTTACGGCATCGTAATCTACTAGTGAAGACCTTTAATTTGATGTGCGTATCGACCTATGCTTAAGTTAACAATTTTCTTCTGATTCCTAGGGCTGTGCCCCCTGAGGAGTAAGCGTATAATAGCAATGTAAATTAAATGAATCTTTGAACATCTGTCATTTTGCGCAGGATGTTGAAGTGCGGTTTGCGGTATTGTATTCTACTAAAAAAAAACGTTAATTTGATGTGCATATTGACCTATGCTTCCATTTAAGATTTTCTTCCGACTCCTTGTGGGCCGTCCCCCTGAAGATGAGTTATTGGATAACTGAATATGTGTTAAAATAGAGTTTTATGCTCTGTAACTTTGTACCAAGTATTTTAGCTCTATCTGCATTATTTTTTAAAATATTTAACTGTCCTGGGACTTTTTTACCACCCTGTATATACCTAACCATTTAATCAAAATTTTACTATGAATTTAAAACATATGTTATCAACTATTTATTTATTTAAATTGTTTACATACTTTCATAACACTCATACTGTGATCATAGCCTTAGTGCCGAAATACGTATCAGTTTAAATAAAATATGAATTTTAGGGTACTCTGGTTTTTATTTTGCTTATTAATATAGTTATACATATGTGGTTACACATATATATTTATACTTTTATAGTTATACATTTATAGTTATACATACATAGTTATACATATATAGTTATATATGTGTCCGTGAACACGATAACTCGGGTAGTTTTTGTCAGATTTTGATGAAATTTTGTTAAAAGGTGTAAGGCGGGATAAACTTGAATGAGTTCACGAACCAGCATGATCATACTATGGGAACGGGATTTTACGGGGGGTTTTATGGGTTTATAATGTGTTTTTTCTCATTTTTGACCCTCGAAACACAAAATTTCCCAATTTCTCTTCAGGCCTTTAAAGAGCTTAAAAACAAATAATTTAGTATATCAAAGTGTTTCTGATAACGGAGAAAATTTAAAGAAATGTAAATTTAAATTTCCATGTTATTCTTATGGAGAATATTGTAAAATGTTGTAGTTTGCTTGTTAATGGTTATATTTTGATAAAACTTGGCAAATTTATTTATTTTATACTAAGCTATCAATATTTTACTAAAATACACACTTATTTAGTTTCCTTGTAGCAGCAAACCTAGGTACTCGTTAAACCTTGTGTTATTTAAATAGATTTAATAGAAAATCAATTAAGACAAATTTAAATTCACTTAGTCGGCAGGTATCCTGTGGCAGTGGTATTTTTTTCTTTTCCCTAGGTTAAAGATTTTTTCCACTCTACTTCTGTTTTCATTGACTTTCCACCCATGGATTTAGTCCAGAAAACAGCTGTTTGCCTCATGCTTGATAAATAGGATTTTATTACTTACATTACTGTACAGTAACGATTGAACACCAACTGATAATTAATTATTATTGCTTATTAAACACCCCAGAGGCCTATTACTTATATTTTGTAAACACAAGTCATAATCAACGTGACAACATTTACATTAAACTAATTACATAAAATAACAAATAATTGTATACTAGGCAGACTAGTATTCTAAATTTCTAAATGGCAGTGAGTGATGCCCCTAATGAAAACATAACCTCTCTCAGAGAAGTTGTGATTGTCAAGTCCTTAGGTTGATCAGAACATTTATTATATTTGTATTGCTAGTTTAGATTAGTGGCAGAAAATTTCATATGTAACTGTCCAAAATGTATTTACCGTACTCGTATGGTAATCCCATAAGACAAAGTCACCTATTTTCAGACTAGTAACGTCTGGGATACTATTACTACTTTAATTATTTGAACTATTAATAATACTTTTAGTTTGGATAGCTTTTGAAAGTTTTGCTGGTGTATTAATCAATAACTTTGGCATTTCTTCAAACTAAAAAGTTATGTTTATATCACAATACTAAGCGCATTTAACTAGGATAAATAATGAAAATAATAGATAACTTTACTATTAACACTTTTTCAGAGAGTATTGGACAACCCAATTAGTGTTAATTGCTAAAATATGCTTAACTTACAAGTTAAAGGACTTGTTTTTATAAACAATTTGTCCATTGTCCATGTCTAATCGTGAATTTTACTGTTAAAGACTTGATTTTTCAGTTGAATTTTTTACTAAGCATTACCATAAATGAATCAATGTAAAATTTGATTCAACTCAATAATACAAACACAAATAGCCTAGGTTGCTTTAAAAAAAAATTTATTTGTTTCAGTCATATGTTACTAATGTAGCAAAAATAGAGGAGATTCGCAAGCTGCATGTGAATGTTGTCAAAGATCTCGGATCTGTGGACTTACTGATCAACAATGCAGGTCTTCTTTACACAGCAAGTATTAAGGACTCGTCAGAAGCTGAGATTAGGACTGTCATAGATGTTAACCTGCTCAGCCACTTTTGGGTGAGCTCAACTTTCTTTTTGTTTATCACTATTTGATATCATAGAATCACAGAATGTACATAATCTAGACAGAATTGTAAGTTATGTGTTGTATCTTAATCTTGGCGCTCGTCTATGCACTGTTTTTTGTTTTATGACAATAAATAATCTTGAATCTTTGTACAGAGATGGGCATAAATTTTTCTTTTTTAATGCTGCCACTATAAAGTATTTTTTCAAAAGGAATTACTCTACGATTGAAAGGGGATTGTTGTGATAGTATGATTTTGAAAATTTTATTTTTTTAGATTGCCCAAGAATTTCTTACAGAAATGAAAAGTCGCAATTCAGGCCATATTGTTGCCATCAGTTCTATGGCAGCCATTGCATCGGTTGCAAATGGTTCTGCTTACTCTGCAAGCAAATGGGGTGTCTGCGGTGAGTGCCATTAAATGGATTATTCTAACAATGTTTTTGTATTTATAAATCCCAATACAGTAACAATCTTTGGGTTGCTTAGTCAATTTATACAAGTTAGAATTGTATGTGAAATATTTGGTTTTACATTTACGAGTATTTGCAGGTCCTTGAAATGTTTCTTTAATGTTGCACTACACAAACTATGATCACTCAGACAGTAAAGCATGTTGGCTTATGTTGATGAGTGTTAAATTAATGGGAGTGCTATATAAAGTTAAATTCTACTATTTAACTTTTGGATTTTCTAGAACTAGAGTAAAACGTCACGACAAAGAGATAATCATAATAATGCCAACATAATGATTCATTATGATATGTACTTACATAAAAATGGAAAAGTAAATCGGTCCCGGGATTAGATCTCTCCAACAGCTTCTTCCCAGTGAAGTACTATTAATTGTTAGGGAGGTCAAATTCTGGAATCCATTAATTCAGAAACCAAAATTGTATTAGGGTTTAAATGACTGCTGTAAATGAGTACTGTATAGCTAAAATAAGTTATCTGTTATAAAAATACACACTCTTTTTAACTGCTATAGGGATAGCAATAAACAGCTACAAAGCAATGAACTTTGTAGTAGTTCAGTTCCATCCAATTAATATTTTTTGGCAGATTTGAAGCAATCAGAAGGTATGGAAAACCACACAATACAACAATAATTCTTGTGGCATTGTGCCGCTATTTTCTATGGTAAAAGTAATTAACTTAGAACATTTGAGCTTTTCAAGTATTACCGTGAGTTACAAATCCAACAATAAAATCTATCTTGAACATTTCAATTTGATTATTTTCAGGGTTTATGGAGGTTTTGAGAGCTGAACTGAACCAAAATCCAAAAAACAATGTAAAAACTACAACAATATTGCCATACTTCATCAATACTAGTGAGCAATATGTCAACAGATGGGATATCAGGTATAACCAATCCTATACAGTAATCAGATGAGATTAGATTTTTTTCAATTTTCAAAGATTGTTAAAATTAGTGTTAATAATGTGCACTACTGATACCAATTATGTTACTAAGAAAAGCTGTTTATGATAATAGCAAAAAAAACTATGTAAAATGTTCAATTAAACATCACATTCCAAGAAAATTATCCAATTCAAGGAATATTGAGCGCAAATTGTGCCTATATATAAATAAACAACCCCTTTATCTATAATATATGTATAGTAAATTAAAGTTTCAAACTGTCCAAATGAACATACCATAGATGAATAATATTTCCTAATCGTCTAGAACTAATTAAAATAACCAGTTCATTTTAACACAGGTTGCCGCCCCTGTCTATAGATGAAGTAGTGGAGGAGATCGTCACAGCAGTGAAGAGGGAGGAGGTCTTGCTGTCCATCCCCAGACACATGTATTACACCTCTCTAATCAAGTAAGAACTACTGTAGCTTAATCCCTAATTTGGCATACCATTAACTTGTCATGATTATTTGTTTATATTATACATAACTTTATATTTATATTATTAGCTACAATTTTATTATCAGCATGGATGAATGAATTAAGTGCTTTATTGCATAAAAAACAGTCATCTCAGAAAAAATAAAATAAATAACTGTGACAACGTACTTCTGAAACAAAATAAAACAATTCACAGTTTCTGAACATATTATTGAAATACAACCTTTATGTTTTAGGAAAGTAAATTTCATGATTAGTATTGCAGTATTTATAGTTGCATTAATACTATTAACAATTTTGAGTAAAGAACTTGTCACCCTTAGCTACAGTAAACAAGAATGACAGACTCGCAAGAAGTGCCTAAACAACTACAGTCAAAAGATGGTTTGTTAAATCCTTAATGATATTTCTTTTTCTTTGTACCAATTGCTCAAAATGTACTACTTACAAACACTCAATAGTTTTTTTTCGTTATTTATGTTCTATTTCCGATTATTTCAGTCCATTCCTCTCCAATTAATTAACTTAAGTTACACAAATTATGGTATTTTAATTCTTTTTAAGATTTGTATATAATTCTCCTTTCATTAAAATAAAAACAATGATTACGTTTTCCTCATACTGCAGCAAAAACAGTTTAACGGATTGTAGTTAATTGTTGCCTTATTAAATAGTTTTGAAAAAAATGATAGTATAATGTACACAAACAAAATTGTAATAGACAAAACCATAATTTAACTCTTTTATAAATTAGCTTCTAGTTTCCATTAGCAAATTAAATTAAAAACAAGCTATATGAAAAGTATTTCAGTTTGGTAACATTTTTTTCAAATAATGGTAAAATATGACAAAAAATATAATTCATCACACTGGCAAAAAGTGTCTATAACAAAAGAGTCACTATAAGTCCTAGTGATGAAATATACTATTAATAATATACTATGAAATATACTATTAATTGAAATATACCTCACCATATTATAAACTTATGAAAAAATCTTCTTACCTATGTTAAAAATTGTAGAACAAAATAGATCGTTGGAGTTATTGGCAAAACCTGATTCTGAGTAAATTACTTTTCCCACCTGCTTCTACACGTAGGCTCAGTATATCAGTTAATTACTGAAACAGCCACTCTTTCACTACATTATATGTAATAAAAAAGATGAATTAGTATTGGTATCATACTCAGGTAAAATGAATCACACAATTAATAGTATTATAAATAATTTTAAATTTGATTTTAAATAGTATAACACTTATAAGGTATATATAACATTTCTATTAGAATTAGCAATAAATTTACATAAAATTCAATATACCAGTGCAATAAAAAATATCACAGTTCTTGATATTCACAGTATTTAATGAGTTTATTTATTTTACACAATTATATTTCCTGGAACATGTACCAATAGGTAAAATGTTTTTGTCATACTGCAGCAAAAACAGCCGTTTTTAATGCATGTTTAGCGGGTTATAAGTAGCATTTTTACTCTCTAGGAAGTAAAAAGTGTTTTAGCCCCTAGGGATTAAAAATCAGCTGTTGTCAACTCAGTTGTAAATTTCGATTGTAAATAATCGCATGTATTGAAAGTATGTAATGATTGTTTAATCGATTTGTAGCTTATTGTTGCCTTATTTCGAAATATCAATCATTCGATATTTCTTTGATATATTATATACATAATATATGATATATAATATATTTCATTGATATTTATTCGATATTTCGATATTTTTATTTTGTTAATCATTCGAAATATCAATAGTACAATGTACACTAACACAATCGTAAGAGACAAAACGATTGAATTACTTACTAAAAAGCTGCTTGTTTCCATTAGGAAAATTAAATTGAAAACAAGTTCAAAAGTAGTTTGGAGACGTTATCTTTGAATGAAAACTATTTAGGTTTTTGTAGCATAGTTTGTTTAAATAATGTCGCAATTTGACAAAAAATATAGTTAATCACACTGGAAAAATGTGTTGTTTCAACCCTCACTCTTTTTCCGACCTAGGCTTCGCTTTAATTGTAAACCTGAGCTCGGGTCGAAAATAGTCACTGTATAGTTATGAAATATACCATTAGTTTAATTTGTGTTTTTTTTCTGTTTGTAGATTACTCCCAGTTGATATAGGAAATTATTTGTTTTCTATCTTATATTGCAAACTCAAACCACCGTCTGAAGAGGAAAAACTAACTGATCGTACACATAACTTAACTTCCGAGCATATAAAAAACAAGCAATTAAAAGAGTAACATTGTTGAAAAGTGTAATAATTTGATTAGTTCAATTTGGACGTATAAAGCTTGTGTTTTAGTGCTACTTTAAATTAAAATGTTGTAAAGAGGAAATACATCAGTATAAAGATAATTATACATAACTTAAATAAACTGGTATATTGGCTGTTTGTTGTGGTTTTCAATATTTTAATTACCCTCTCTCTCTCTCTCTCTTTCAACAAATTTCAGAGTTGATATATTTAAATTGTGTATTTTGCACCTAAACACTGCAAAAATGTAGTGGTTAGTTTGTTTTTAACTGTTATTTTTTTTATCGTTTGAACAGTATATAGCCAATACAATTTCAAAAATTTTATTATTTACCAACTAAATAGATAATATATTTTTTATTGCAATGGTAATATTTTTTCGTCATATTGCAGAAAAACAGCAGTTTTTAATGCATGCGTTCATGCGGGTTTAAAGTGGCATTTTTACTCTATAGGCAGTAAAAATCAGCTGTGGTCAACTCAGTTGTAGATTTCGATTGTAAACAATCGCTCGTTTGAAAGTGTGTAGCCTATCGATTGTTTAATTGATTGTAGCTTATTCTTGCCTTATTGTAAATAGTTCAAGATATCGATGGTACAATGTAGACGACATTTTGAGAGGTCATTTAAATGAAAACTATTTTAGTTTAGTTTGTTCAAATAATAGTGGAATATGGTGAAAAATATAGTTCATCACACGGGTAAAAATCGGTTTTTCAACCCTCGCTCATTTTAGCGAATTTCCCTATAGGGAAGTAGCTATTACCGTGGGTGGCACGGTAAGACCTAGACCCGGGACCGATTTACTTTTTCATTTTGATGTCCCCAGAGGCCAAGAACACTATTCGTTCAAATTTTTATATATGTTTATATATATATATATATATATATATATATATATATATATACGTCCGTGAACGCGATAACTTGAGTAATTTTTGTCCGATTTTGATTAAATTTGGTTTAAAGGTGTAAAGCGGGATAAACTTGAATGAGTTCGCGAACCAGCACGATCGGACCATGGGAACGGGGCTTTACGGGGGTTTTTATGGGGTAAAAATTGGTTTTTCTCACTTTTGACCCTCAAAAGACAAAATTTCCCAATTTCTCTTTGGACCTTTTTAAAGAGCTTGAAAAAACAAATAATTTAGTATATAAAAGTATTTTTGTTCGATTATTAGTAACGGAGAAAGTTAAAATAATTGTAAATTTAAAATTCCCATGTTATTCTTATGGAGAATATTGTCAAATGTTGTAGTTTGCTTGTTTATGAATATATTTAGATCAAACTTGGCAAATTTATTTATTTTGTACTAAGCTATCAATATTTTACTCAAAACACACTTTATTAGTTTCCTTGTAGCAGCAAACCTAGATACTCGTTAAACCTAATGTTATTAAAATATATTTAACTGAAAATCAATTCAGACAAATGGAAATTCGCTTAGTCGGCAGGTTTGCTGCGGCGGGGGTATTTTGACCTCAGCTTCTCCTCGATCTTAAAACTTGATTTGGGGTTGAAAAGAGTCACTTTAGGCCCTAGTGATGAATCTTCTACTTTACAATTATGAAACTATTATATAAAAAGTTGTGTACTGTAACTAAATTGATTCCAATGATAATGCTCAATTCCATTTTATAAATCGGACACATAATTATGTATTTGGGAGAAATGCTGTAATAAAGATGAATAAAAATGAAAGCTATAGTTTTTTTTTTTTTTTTATCCTTATAAGTACAATATCTGATAGGGATATACATCTCAAAGGATATTGTGAAGTACCCATCTCAAGAGATCACATAGTTCAAGTCAGCAGAGCTACAAAGCGTTGATGGAGTGGTGCAGTGGTGTATTCTAGTGAAGGCTGTTACAATGTAAATGTGTGCTAATATCATTCACCTCACTGCCTGGGCTTTATACCTATTAACCTTAGTTGTTCTCTGTACTACTGTACTGTAGGTCTGTATTCAACTATTGTACAAGACGGTAACTGATTGTAATAAAAATTTGAGGAGTTTTCTGATGAATTAATGAAATAGATTAGTCTTTCAGACAATACTAATCGTTAGTTCTCTCTTTGCTTCAATGCACTTGAGTAAACAGAAAAATGTACTGTAAAAATGGCATTATACAATTATTATTGTTATGTTGCATACTAAACTTGTGTGTGTTTTATGTTGTTGGCCATATGAAAAATTGTATTGTTTATTTGCTGTAGTAGTTTATTAAATAAGTTCGAGTGTGTTTTAATGTGTACCTAATGTATATTAAATTATTAAATATATTTACTTTCACACCTTAATGTAAAGTAAACTAATCAAACATTTTTTATTGCTCTAAATTTATTAAGTATAATGGTTATTTAGTAATGATTAATTTAAAAATAGAACTCTTCATTAGTCTATTAAACGCTTGAAACTGTTCCAAAATTATAGAAAATGTGTATATTACAATTATTTAAGAAATAACTAGCCTATTGAACAGACTTTTTCATTTTTGTTACAGTTGAAGATACAATGTATGTAATAATAATGATTATGATGATCCTACCTTTTGTACATGTACTAGAGGTACATACAACTTTTTCAATAGAAAGTTGTTGTATAATACTGAAATCACATGGATAAATAAGCGGTCGGCCTGGATTAAGTTGCAGGAGCTATCACCACACATAAAAAAACTCTTTAGTATTCTAGGATCATTTGAATCTATAAAAGTAATATAGATAGTTTAGTTGTAATTATTCAGCTATTCAATTTTAAATTTACACAGAATTATTTACAACAGTCAAATTGCCTCTTAGCAGAACTTATCTATTATGTGACATAAGATGAGAATGTTCCAACTTTGAAAACCTTTCAGTTGAAACCGTATTTCGGATGCAAATCGCCAACGCTCCCGCCAATTCCGTCTTTCCCGCTCAATTTATGCCCTCATTTTTCACTCAGTGTAATGAAATTGGTGCCATTCCGCCTGATCCTATCTGTTTATTCTCTCTGCCCAACATAAAAGGTTAATCTGCAAAACGACAGAAGGTGGATTTATTTAGAGGCATTCACTATCAGAATGCCTTTTCCAACTTTTCAGACGTACTGTGACTTTCAGATCATTTGGTTTGCATGCAAATGAGTTTTCTTGGATTGTTTTTTTTCTTAAACAGTTTATTTACATTATTTCCTCAAATTTATTTCACCAACTAGGCTATCTAATTAGGTTTTAAATACTTCAAAACATGATAATACTCTATCATTATTTTTAATTGCATACCAATCAATGTATTAGTGTTTACAGTTTTACAACAGTGATAAATTGACATTATAACTGAAATCAATCGTACTATAGTTAACCTTGATATTTGTCAGTCCTAACTTCACGTTGATGGTGATGGATATTTTTGTTTCATTTTATTGTTTCTTGAAATTAAGTCAAACTTATTTCAAGTCACATTATGTGATCTACAGAAGCAAAAATGTCAGTTTTGTTTAACATATACTATTTACGTGGTACAATTAAACCATAAAATCACTATGTTGTCAACCATAAAATGGTTCTTTTTAATTAAGAGTAAAATGGGAAAAAATATGTAATTACATTTCTATACATTTAATAACCCTTCTACTTTGCCTACAACTGTTATTTAACTGTTATTTGCATAATATCATGTTAATTTCTACACACATCAACCAACAGACAAAGACACACTCACTTATAATAAAAAGGGACAAACTCATCCGTGCTTTTCAAAGGCATGAAGATGTAGAAGATAAAATTTTGGTTCTTAAAAAAATATGAATTTTCTTACAAATTTTTATTTATTTGTTATTATTAGTAGGCTATGATTTGAAGTTTAAATACAAGTAAGCTTAATGATCTCTGCATAATATATTAAACCTAGGGCATGGTTTGCGTAGCCCTAAAATGAGAGTCGAAAGGGTTAAAAAACAAAGTTTAACTTCACCACGATAATTATGTTTCTGCTAACCCTATCTCACCATCTCACTTTTATATATTAGAATATAGGTGAGCTATGAGTGAAAGGCTTCTGTAGTGAAATTTCCTGTCCGTATCTTCTACAGAGTCTTGGTGCTGCTTGGTTTGGGTTCCATACCAAAAAGTTTATGTGCCCAGTCAACTACTGTAGTTGGAAGAAGTCTGTGAAAATATCACACAGAATAATAGTACCACACAATGTAATCAAGATATTGGAAACCCATTAAAAACAGATGTTGACCAAAATAGTCTACTTGAGCCAAACTCCATATCAACTGTCAGTTATTTCATTATAATTTTATTTGGACTAAACTAAAATTCTAGATTAATCAAGACTAGTGTAGGCCTACCTGTTGCTCGAATTCGAGCAATTGCGAAGTATTACAGGTGTTATTTTGAAACGAATGGCAGACATAATTTCCGATGACTTTAAAGGAGTCGACTCAAATATTATGGAAATACTCACAATGTAGACCTACATAACAGATCGATATAATCAACATTTATTGTAAATATATCTTATCATTTTTCAAAAGCTGATCTTTTTTTCAGTGTTTTCTACAAATGTTTCCCACTCATAGCTGCATTAGGTTGCCCATAATAATGATTATAAATTCTTTAAAAAATATATTATTTGTATTTATTTTACTTGGTGATGTTCTATGACCTTCCTAAGTTTCCATAGTTTGCAAATTGACTCTTTCAATTTTTGCTCAAAAATGCAGCACAGTGTTAGTTCAGTTTTCATTTTAGTTTATCAAATTGTCTAGGCTTTCTCACTTTTTCCATTGTAATATCTACGCCAACCCAAATTCAAATAGTAAATATTTATTTTTAACCAAGTCAGAAAATGTTAGTAGCAAATTCCAAATTGCAACTAAATTATTAAATTATTAACAGCAATTACATTATTCAGGTTGTCATAATGTAATAGTATATTTCGTACCTAGGGCCAAAAATGAGGTTTTGCCGGCTCGAGATAGTTTTTAAGCTCGAGACGAAGTCGAGAACTTAAATCGATCGAGAGCTGCAAAACCATTTCGGTCCGTGGTTCGAATGCTATTTTTCACCACACTATACCCTATTACCACTATTCACCACTATAATAATGCACACTGATAGTCAACACAACTACAAGTTTGAGGTTATGTGAGGAAACGATTTGAGGAATCAGCAAAAATATAAATAAATAGTTGCTAGGCAACGGTGACAATAAAACAATAATTCTATTGCAATGCTATGGATACTGATTGTATATTTAATATGCATTCATGTCTTAAGTAAGTAAGCGGGCAGCTGATTTTGCGGTCCTAGGGATGTAAAAACCTGCTCGGTCAAAAAATAACGATGACAGCTGGCATGGCCAGCAAAACATAACTTTCAGCCACCAATTAACGTATGTAAAACCGCTAAAAACATGATAGTGTAGTGAAAACAAATATGTTATTCATAAGGATGACATGGGAACTTTAAAAGCCACTGGGGTAGAGCCAAAGGGACTTTTTCAAAAATATAAGGTCAGTTTGCAAATCTACACAACTAGTCGAACATTTTGGTATATAATATGTGGGGTTAAATCTTAAAACTAAAAAGCCTTATTGTTCACTAAGTTTCTTGTAGCGTATTAATAATATAGAATAGATAGATAGATAATGTGGATATTTTATAAAAAATGTTCATATAAATTATTTAATGTGATGTGGATCAATCCTTCTTCCTCAAATCCGAAAGAACATCTGTAAAAGAAGGTCAGTAAAACTTGTTCATTATAACTAACTTACAAATGATAAATCTGTTTAAAATTTGTAGTAGATTCTCATACATTAAAAGATAAATATGATAATTCATAATATGTAATTTAAATGGCTAACAAATAGCTGTTTACTCTGAACAGAAATGTCACCACAGTCACTTGTGAGGTTTACAATACAAATACTTACTTGGCCAAGATACACATCCAGTATATCTGCTCAGGTATGTTGACATATACTAGGTTTCTTCTCACTCCAGAGATGACGTAGGCAGCAACCACCTCTGGCAACCTAGTACCTAACCTCTGTCTGGAACATATCATATGTATAATGAATTATATGAAAAAAGATTTGAAAAGTCTTCTTTAGGGTATGAGCCATCGCCAGTTGAGGAGGATTGTGTAGCCATTACCATAGATAAAACATACTCCCTTAGTCTATGCCATGCTGACCGAGGAACAAGAAACAAGATTTATTTCCAGTAGGCCTAAACATATTTTACTATATATTTGAGAAGACAGCATTTTGCTTACAGAACAGTTAAGTCGAATGGGAAATGATTTTACAATGTACATTAAATAAAAAAAATACATTTCAAACTAATAACTTATACCACAGTTTGAAAAGTTAACAAAAGCAACAATTAGAAAGTAAAAAAAATGTAATATATCATAGGCCTATTCTCTACAATACAATGCACTACAATGTACTACAATGCTTTGAAGAGGCAAAAAGAAGGGTAGTAAAAGATTTATGATAAAATATATTTTAAATAAACAAACTATCAAACATAATCAAATCTATTTTAGCTTATAACTACGTAATGCAGTGTTTAAAGAATAGATCAACAAGATGAGTAATGTTCTTTACAAGTAGATGGATGAATAATCATATTTCTCTTTAAATGTAAGCTTATAAGATTATATCATTAGCTATAGACACTTCTTGTCTGAAATCATAAGCCTGTTTTGATGGGTGTTTGATATTTCAAATGAAGTAATGATATGGTAGCTCAAAGATATTGATGTTGAGTAGATTTTTTTACCAAAACTATGAATAATTACTTACATTGCATTTAGTGAGTAGTTTTTTGATAGTGAAGTATCCATAACAGCTGCATTCACTATTGTGAATTGTATGTTATCATGCCCTTCCAAGAGAACTTCCGTTTTCACACTTTCCATAAAACCTGGAATAATATTTAAATTGTACTACAAGAAATGTCATTATTTAATAGTTTCATTGAGGCAGATATCAAACACGTAAGTTCAAACCACAATTATATTCAAGATGCTTGACAAAACTTCCATTGGTTTTTAATTATTAGTATCTAATACTGCTCATTATTTTTACAGGTTCTCGATTGTACCGATAAAAGAAAACATTTATAAAAATATTATCATTTCTTGGTACAACAGATATTTAACCTTTTTATTTATAGAAAATATAGATACAGAGATCATCATGAAAAAAATATCCCTTCAAGTTTAGAGATTCTTAATTAATCTCTAATTAAGTACCGTTATAACAATCCAAGAATTATCCAAACATGTTATTGAACTGACTTTAGAAACTGCAAAACAAAATAAGGCATTTTTTGTCTAAAACACCTGCTATGCAACAGCACGCAAAAACTGAGGGGTTAATAGAAAACTTCCCATTGGAACATTGGACAAACTGGTTGTGAGTTTGAAAGAGGTTATAAAAACACCAGCCAGTTTTGAAAAATAACAAACAAAAGTCTGCTTTTGGCCAGCATCTTGTCGACAATGGTCATTCTATGAGTGTCAACCATGGGCCTAGAAGTACATTTTTGTAGGAAAGGTATCGAACTGGATACACTTGAGGAGTATGAAATCTACAAAATGATTTAAGAATAGCAAACGGATCATATCCTCAACAAAAAGCTAAAAGATTGCCCTGTGCAGCCGCACCTTTCGCACATGCCTAAGGCCGGCTCTGCAAACCAATATCTGTGTGATGATATCTGTATTGTGGTGTCCCGCTGTACTGACCATTGACAGCCCAGCAGGTACCAGAGTATACAGCAGCCCCCGCCAAGCCAGCCTGCCCTGCTAGTGATGTCACTGATACTATATGACCCGCACCTCGCTGCTTCATGCGGGGCAGGAACTCTCTCACCATCTGCAAACATGTCATGTGGTTGTAACAACAACTATACCTAAATTGATGGTTAATTCAACCTGGAAGGCAAAATAATATGGAGGATTGAAACGAGTTTGTCCAGCATGATCTGACCATGGGAAAAAGTCTTTGTTGGGATTTTCTTGTGGTAAAAATTAGTTTCCTCATTTTTTGACCATCAAAACATAAAATTACTAAATTTCTCTAAATCTTTATGAAGAGCTTAAAAAAAAACGAATAATTTAGTAGCATACATTGAAGTGTTTTGGCACTTTCAAGGAGATACTGTATTTCAAAAACTTGTACATTTAAAACTCCCATGATATTTTAATGGAGAATAAGTAAACTGTTAAAGATTGCTTGTGTTAGTTGGATGTTTACTCACCCAGACATGGCTGAGAAAGTTGTCTTCGACCAATGTCCTGGCAGTTGAGTCCAAAGTGTCCTCCACAGCTTGTGAGACGAAGGACGTGTGGTAGACAACAAGGATGTCCAAAAGACCAAGGTCCCTAGCCACCGCCTCACTCAGCTTGGCAACCTGCTCTGGGCTCCTCACATCCGTATGGTATGCCTTGGGGGCCCAATTTATTTTACTCTCAATTCTTATGGAAATGGTTGAACTCAATTTGTTCAGCTACCATAACGGCAGATCCCCGTACACTAGGCATTCGCCAAGCACAAAATATTTTACTTTGTGAGCTACTATTTGTATCCACGACGTGGAAAAGACCGACAACGACACAGAGCGGAAAACGACAAGCAATGTTCACTGAATGCCGAGTAGACTTTTGGTGAGTAAATTTACTGTTAAGCGCTTGGCAACTGCCGCATATGCGGATCAGCCAAAAGAAAATATCGTTCTTCAAATAGTTTGTTATAGATTTATAGCTTTGTTTGTTTCTGATTTATTTAGGGCGTACTATTACTATATTTCTGGCGTTCTAGTTTCTACCAAAACCATATTACCTGAAACTGACACTAATCACGATCAGTAATCACTTTCACTGATCAGATTACCGTTTAGTAAACTATATAAAATTATGTCAACAAACAGCAAGTTAGCTGTTCAAATCAGAAATTGTATGATCTTTGGTCAGAATCACTATGTACGTAAAATAAATCTGAACATGACTTACCTTAGCCCTCTCACCGTCTCTGACAATCTCCTCAGCTGTTTCCAACGCCGCTCTCTTGTCAGCGTCCACACAGGCCACCGAGGCTCCGTGGTGGGCAAACCCGAGGGCCAACTCTCTCCCCAGGCCACTACCAGCACTAGTCACCTCAACAGATCAACAATGGCGAATGTCAAAACAAATAGGACTGGTGGGTCAAGTTTTTTTTCAATATAGCCAGTTCTGTTTGAGTTGAAAATAGAACAATCTCATTAAAACCTCTGTTCATACGTTATGTCATCAATTGGTCGTGAAACTCTGATAGGACAGTTTTGTCTCAATGAAATAGTAAAAGCTTTTTTGAAGTGGCTGTGTGCATATTTGGATTATTTTGTACCTAATATATTGAAATACAGTAGGTATTTCCAACTATTAGCTATTTCAATTTGTACATAGTATTCCTATGTTTTATTTTACATTTACATTTTCTAGGCACTGATACCTGAATGTAGTGTAAAAAGAGAAGGTTTGGCACCTATACCGTGATGCCCATAAAACTTGCTCAATGAGCACACTTGTATATTAAACAATTAAATAAGTTTTACAAGTTCAAACTGATATGTAAACATGTAACATGTCACTTGATACTGAAAGAGTACGGTAAGAAAATGTGTAATATGTTTGGCTATATATAAAGACATCAAACAAATTCTATTTTTCTTATAGTTTAGCTCTAATTACTTATTCAAATGTAATCTCTTACTCTCTATATTCGCCTTCTAGTTCTCAAAAAAATATCCGCTTTTTGGAACAACTAAAATGCTAGCATCCAATTTTGAATTAAATTTTGTTTATGTGATTATTCGGTTAAGTTTACTAACCAAATTTGATTCATTATAAAATTTATTCAGAAGCAGTATAACACCGTTAGTTAAATTTCATGTTAAACTAGTATGCTTGAAGCTCAGGTCCCATAGTATTATAGTGTGTCACCATTGTCAATATAACCTCTAAGCTAGAGTTAAGATTCTGTCCATGTATGGATGATATGAATAATTAATATACAACTAAATTGTCAAGAAAATGTAGTAAGACTTACTTCTGGCTCGGATCCTTCCCCTCAAAAGTCAATATTCAACCAAATAATAAAATAAACAAAATAATAAAATGTATATTTCGAACTTTACACTGTAATAGTATTACTAGTTGAAATGTTAAAATCAATAAATAATTTTTCACTTACCAATACGACTAATCCATCAAGCCGTTTGCTTTTAGGTGGAAAAATCTTCCGTACAAATGCACTTAAAATGTTTGGCACTAACAAAACTATAAAATACACAAGTTCTAACAGTACAAATAAAATACTTCTTTTACTAGAAGAATGTTCTGTTACTATCCTTGGTTCTGCCATAATTTGTAATATTCAATTGATTGTAACAATTGAGTAATGAAATAAAATTCGTAACAGTATTACAGTATTTGTCCAAGTCGAGAGCTGTTTTTACACATCATCATACACCATTCTTTTGACTAACAAAATATTCCTAAACACAAAATTCCAATAATCACTGATGTTTCGTAAAGAACTTATTGAGCCTATTGTTTTAGCACAAACTTTTTGTATCTTCCACCGCACAAACAAGTATCTAAAATTTTGTCAGACACGGTTATAACCTAAAATGTACAGATACAATGTGATAATTGCTACATTAAACTTTGAGCTCCAATACCTCTGCTTGTGTGTTCAGGTTGTACTATCAGTTGTATTTTATTTCCCTTTACTGATAATGACGGTTTTCTCATACTGCCAACACTATCTCCTCTTATGAAATCTAGCTGTTCCAAACATTAACATTGGGCATTTAGGTAAGATGAAGGAAAGGAAAATAGTAAGGAATAATTCAACCAGATTGTTATATTAATTTTTTTTCGTAATGATTACTTTTCACGATTATGCATAAAACTACTCAAGGACTAACACATCGACTAGAATTAGTTACTGGAGGTACTTAACTATACAATTGTGAAGATTTAAAAATCAATCTTATAATGATTAGATGACTTACATTTAGATTTTACAGCCAATGCAACTGTATTATTTGTAGGTTCCTAATGGCATTTAAGCTTCCTTTAAAAAACAAAAACATGGCATGCTTGGATTGATTTTACGTTTTGTATTAAGAATGACCCATCAACTATGCGAACTATCATTACAATCATACCAAAATGGATTGTTTTATACTACATCATATAATCAGTTGTGCCTGTATACTGTATGAGGCATGCATACTACTTCTACAATAACGTCACTCAAAAGGAAGAATTTGGTATAAAGAATTAAAATCATTAATTACATTTTGTCAGATCATTTTCATGTCTCGTACAATCACTTTCGTTTCGCTTTGGCTATTTCAACGTCTTTTTTCCATTATGTGAACTTACACTTGCATTACTACTATGGTCATACTAATTTATCTATAAACATTAACTAATTTAAGTAGAAACTATTCCAAATTTGTTTTTAAGGTGTGCACAAGAATAACTAAAACATTTATTATTTAATTTTATTAACCCTTTTTACAATGTAAAAATGTAAATTTTGTGTCACTTGTTAGTATTACAATACTAAACTACAACAATATCAATTAGTTTATTACTATTGTTAAATATGTATGTGTGATGTTTTTTTTTTACATTGATTGTTCCCTCCAGTCACTTAGACTATTTAAAGTGTGTCTTGATTTCACAACCTTATTCAAAGAAAAATTGTAATACGTTTGAATTTTTAATTACATTTCACTATTTTAAATTTTAAAATTAAAATTTTGATTTGAGTGTTTGAGTAACTAAAAACTATGACATAAATTTGTACAATACTATTAAATCTAAAACATTATCCAAAGTGAATATACACTATTCTACCACTTGCTTATAACAAGTCTTGATGATTTTGGCACCGGAATTGTATGATTTTACAGGAATTAAAAGTAATATACAGTATCATATTGAACAGAATATAACTACTGACTAATCAATATTCTTATGTACAGCACCTAAATTTAGGTATAATATCCTTTGCTAATGTTCACACATGAACGTTAGTTTTAAAATCAAAATCTTTCATTTAAAAGGAATTTTTATCAAAGGCCAGGCTAAGATTCCTTGAATAAACATAACAACTCAAACAGTAGGCTAATACTGTTGGATGAAATATCTCATTCACTCCTTTCTGTATCACCATTAGTGATTAAACTACAGTAGGCCTACTGGTAATGTATCCTAGTAGATTACTTGACATATTGTAGTTATTTAGAGGATAGTTGAGATATTATATGTTGTGTAGGTTCTTTCTTCCTTCTTTCTTCTGACGGGAGTGCAACCCTGAAGTAGAATATTTCTTTAAACTTGTCAATAATATATTGTGGAAATAATCTGAAATCATATAACAATATTCATTGTATAATTTGTAAGATATATCCATGCGGTAATTTTGGTTTGCATTAGGCCTAACAGTTGTTATAATTATTCAGTAAAATAATCAATACTTGTTTAAGTCATCACTAGCCAGTATATTTATTCGGCAAGAGAATAATATAATATGGAGTACTTTCAATAAAAATATGATTCTCATTATTTTAAATAGGGTGTCTTAAACCCTATTAACATAACTATACACGTAAGAAGAACATTAAAAATAATCTTATTACAATCAGATATGTATCAAATTCTAGTTTTCTATTATTGAGTTTTCAGTAAGCATTAGTATCGGCAAGATCGTCGTTGGCACCATAATTAAGTTTTGATGTCACAATTGATTCGTATTATAGCATGGTAGGCATATACTGTACAAGTTTATAGAATATCTGAAGCAGTGCACATTTAAATTGAAAGTTAAGGCTCATTGTCGACTATAGATTCAAAAGAATTTATTCCCTAAATGTATTATAAAGTACTCTTGTTAAACACAACAACTTACTGAAATAGGTGAACTGAAAAGTACATGTCCCGAGGAATGGTAAAAACAACTTCTTCTCTTTTTATACCCTCAACTGTGGCCTCTACTGCCTCTTCTATTGACACTGGTGGAATCCTGAAAAATAACAAAGAGAAATTATTTGACAGTGTTCATACGAGTAATTAATTTTATATTAACAATTAAAATATTTTATTTTATATTTATTATGATATACATTTGACTACTCTAAAATTGTAAAAAAATATAGTGTTTAATGCTGATTTCATTTTTTTTTTTCATTTTGATTACCACCAAGTGATTTCTTTTGAAGTTTTTTTTGTATTTTAATTTCTTCACCTGCATACCTAATTTTAAATTTACTGTATTATTTATCAGTATGTTATGTATGTTATATGTTATGTCAGTATGTTTGTCAGTATGTTAAGAAAGGGGATTAACCCCGTACCCACGGTGCTCATCTATGCAGACACTCTGTTCACATTACACTTAGTCGACCAGTTGGTGTGAACAGAGTTGAACAGTAGCATGAGCATCGATTTACAAATTCCTTTCCCAGCTGATGTGAGCTAGGCGATGACCGGTAGGGCTGACTTCCAAGAAACACCGTTAACCTATTAGCCACACACCCTATCGGTAATCAGCCAATGAGAAGGGCTAATGATGAAGATGGAGGGGTCAAGACTCTTGGAGCTGGAGGATCTGAAGGAAAACATCGAGGAGATCACCACGGGCCACCGGAGAAAGAAGATCGGGAGTTTGGGAGTGCGTGTATCGGTGTGTGTGCTTCTGGGACAATAGACAGTATGTAGAAAGAATAAAATATCTAACTAACACTTTGTCAAACATAAAAGTCATATAATTTGTCAGTAACTAATTCTTTTATATTTTCAATTGATTTTCTTTTCTTGTAAATTTAACGTTGCAAATTAATTTATCTTATTATTGTTGTTTTTTGCATTTTCTAAGTTTTCTTTTGCTGTTGTAACACTTTGTTACTTTTGTTGTTTTTTCGTAATTTAAATTTTTGTTCATTACACGTTGAGTAACACCCTTAAGCAGTCTTATGTCTCATTAACCTAACACCTCTTGACTAAGCTAAGCGAGTGTAACATTTAGGAAACTTAAACTTAAAGTGAGGCATGGGACTTTTTTTTGGGAGGCGTAAATAAACTTTTGTGAATTTTCGTTTTCTGATGAGATATAAAAGTGGAGGTTCTTTTTGTCTCGGTAATTTAAATCTATATCAAGTTCATATTGATGATGTTCTGGCAAGATTTCCATTAATTTGTAGTGTTGTTGGGGAGCAATAACTGTGTCCGTAGGAACTTTAATTTCAATCATGTCATTACTAGACTCCGCTATAGTTGTTAGAACAAACGGTTTTAAATTAAGTAACCAAGATTTGTCCATTGTGATGCAATGAACTTTATCTTTATTCGTTAGTCTGATTTCCTGTTTCTTAAAATCCAATTCCATACAGTTTTGGAATAAAAACCAATTTCCCAAGATTACGTCAGTTGCCAAATCTTCAATTACGTAAAAGTATGTTGGATACACGGAGCCATTAATTGTTATTGGTAGTAAAAGTTTTCCTAATACTTTGACTGGTTGATCGTTAGCAGCTACAATTAAGGGTAAGTTATCTGTTTGAAGGGATAGGTTATTTACAATTGATGATTTTATCAGGCAATAGTTGCAACCGGTATCTAAGGTAGCTGAATAAGTCTGTCCATTTTCTGGTATATCAATATTTAGTGTCAATGTAGGGAATGTTTTTGTTTGCTTAACATTAAAAATTAAGTCATAAATATCCGATAGTGTGCATTTAGATTGTCTTTTATCACATTTAATTAGGGTTCTCAAATTTAGGTGTTTAGAACTTTGTTGGAAAACTTCTTCGTCAATTTGATTCTGGAGGGTTGTTGCTTCGCTAGCTGTTAAACAAACTCCTGCAGTTGATGAATCCACGTGTCTATCCGTAGAGGTTCCTGGAAGTGATGTACTCGTACTGAAGCTGTTGTTGTCATCCGACGTTGAAGGTCGTGAAGAGTTAACAGATGTACGTGCCACATCTTGAGTCTTGGGCTGATCAGCTGTGCGGTGCTGTGACGTCAGTTGCTGAGTCGGTGTTCCTAGGCAGCAGTGGGTCGACGCTTGTGACGTAGGCGTTTGTTGTGGTGCGTTATCTTCTCCATCAGCTGGCTGCAAGGTCGTCTTAGGTTCAGCCGTAGCTGTAGGAATGATGTTGGTCTGGTTCTCGAGTTGTGTGTGTTGAATATTTCTTGATGTTATTGTGGTTCTTGGAGGAAGTGATTTAGTTATTGGGGTTACTTTAACTTTATGTTTTACACGAAACGAATCCTCAATTGTTGGAAAGTTGTATTGGTATTGAGGGCTTAATGGTGAAAATATATTACATTTTGAATTATTGGATGCTTCTAAGATTGATGATTTGTTGAAATGTGGGAAACGTTTAGTTGTGTTCCAGAAATATCTTGTTTGTATTTGTTTATCTTGGGAAGCCAAATATCTATTTTGTGGTAGTTGACTTCCCTGCTTTAGAAGTTTTTTGGAAACTGTTCCCTTTTAGCAGGACGCTTAAAGCACTGGTCAATGGTGTGGTTATTTCTTTTGCAATATGCACAAAATTTGGAAGGTGTATTTGAGTATTTTGGATTCCTACGGTTAGCTCTAGCATTGTACCAACAATTTTCTGTGGCGTGATTGTTTATGTTACATATGTGACAAAAGAGTGGAGTGTTCTGTGATCGGTGTGGTGATCTGTAATCTAATCTGGTTCTTGGGATAGGTTGTCTGTTGGAGTGATGTGAATTGTGAGGTGAAGAGCTTCTCGATAAATTTTGTGAGTTTCGAGAAGTGCTTCTGGGCCTATATTTTTCAGCTGACCTGTCATATCTGGCATGAGGGGAAATGTCTCTTCTTTGTGTGGATCTTGAACAATGATAAGTTTCTTTGTGTGTATTGTCCCTGGGGTAGTTTGTTTCATCAGGTTTGGCCTTGAGGCTTAATAATGTATCTTTTATGTTCCTAAGTTCTAATTTTAAGTTGTCTAATTCGTCATTTTCATATGTTACCGACTTTGTTTGAGGTTTTATTAGGGTAACACGTTCAGCTGAGGTTTGGTATTTTAGCTGATTTTTATTCCTAATAGCTCTTTGAGATTCAATTTTTAGCAGATTTTCGTTTAGCTGTTTAAGGGAGTTGTTTTCCATCCTCACTAGTTCATTACAAATTTCCGGTTTTATTCCCTGAATTACGAATTTTATTATTTTTGCATCATTCATATTGGGATCTATTCTGTGGGAAAGGTGAATGATTTCGTATAGGAATTGCATTGGAGATTCATTTTCTCCTTGTGTTCGATTTTCAAGAACCGTCTGTAAGTCATCAATTAATGCAACTGGGCTGAATGCTTTAATAAATTCAGACTCTAGGTTTGACCAACTAGTTTCATTGTTTTCATGTTTGTAGAGTGCAAACCATTTATACGGGGTAGACGTTAAGTGTGTGGGGAAAAGTTCAATTTTAGTTTTTTCGGACCAATGGTTGCACCTTGATGCAATATTGAATTTTTGAATAAATTCATGTACATCTTCTGAAGGAAGACCTGAGTATGTGCCTGCTTTTATTAGGGGAAGTTTCTCTTTTGACTCATCAGCCATGTTTTTGTTGGTTATATATGATTTAGGTTGAGATACGATTTGTGTTGATGTGTTAGGGGTTTCTGGTTGGTTGTGATTTTGATGGGTTTCTTGATTTAAGTTTAACGAATTAAAGCTATGTAACAATTGTTCGTGTTATATTATTGACCTGTTTTCATAAAGGTTTTGTGAATGTTCAGGTTCAGGTTGTGTTTGGTCGTCAGAAGTGTTTATAGTGTCATATGTTGGTTCTTGAAGTATGTTCTAGAATTTTAGCAAATCTCTAAACTGTTCTTTTGTTTTGTCTTCTAGTTTGTTGTTAAAGAACAAGTCTGTTAATGCCTCAGCAAAACTAGGATGTCTAAATGCAGTCTTGAAAACATCTTTGGTGAAAGTTAATTTTGTTCTTAGGTTGGCTAGGGTTTCGGTTTAAGGGATGGGTGGGAGTTGTATTTTATATTGACAAGCTAGTTGTAAAGCCTCAGTTTTGTTTAAGCTATATATGTCAATGTTAACAATATCAAAATCTAAATCCATAAATTATCTTTTAAGTTTTAGTAATGTGACAAACCTACATAAGCTATTGTTACATTTGGTGGTTTTATTAAGGTTATTGGCCTAGCTAAGATACGT
Organism: Macrosteles quadrilineatus; assembly: GCF_028750875.1. Lineage (NCBI taxonomy): Eukaryota > Metazoa > Arthropoda > Insecta > Hemiptera > Cicadellidae > Macrosteles > Macrosteles quadrilineatus. The sequence continues at coordinate 100,454,240 of NW_026542594.1, read as the reverse complement.
GTTTTTATTTGGGTTAGTGGCCTATATTGTTTTGTTCATAATCTTTAAGATTTATCTTAAACTAACACCCTATACATTTTACGATTCGTGAGTCTGATATTAACTTAAGTGACTATAATTGACTATAAATAAACTAAAATAATTCACAAGTCATATAATTTGTTTCAAGATAGTTTATTAAAATAAATGTAGGATCGTTACTGTTTAGTTAAAATGCAAAGACAGCCTTCGCCGTGCGGCTGCCTCCACCATGCGAGTCCCATGCCTCACTTTAAGTTTAAGTTTCCTAAATGTTACACTCGCTTAGCTTAGTCAAGAGGTGTTAGGTTAATGAGACATAAGACTGCTTAAGGGTGTTACTCAACGTGTAATGAACAAAAATTTAAATTACGAAAAAACAACAAAAGTAACAAAGTGTTACAACAGCAAAAGAAAACTTAGAAAATGCAAAAAACAACAATAATAAGATAAATTAATTTGCAACGTTAAATTTACAAGAAAAGAAAATCAATTGAAAGTATAAAAGAATTAGTTACTGACAAATTATATGACTTTTATGTTTGACAAAGTGTTAGTTAGATATTTTATTCTTTCTACATACTGTCTATTGTCCCAGAAGCACACACACCGATACACGCACTCCCAAACTCCCGATCTTCTTTCTCCGGTGGCCCGTGGTGATCTCCTCGATGTTTTCCTTCAGATCCTCCAGCTCCAAGAGTCTTGACCCCTCCATCTTCATCATTAGCCCTTCTCATTGGCTGATTACCGATAGGGTGTGTGGCTAATAGGTTAACGGTGTTTCTTGGAAGTCAGCCCTACCGGTCATCGCCTAGCTCACATCAGCTGGGAAAGGAATTTGTAAATCGATGCTCATGCTACTGTTCAACTCTGTTCACACCAACTGGTCGACTAAGTGTAATGTGAACAGAGTGTCTGCATAGATGAGCACCTTGGGTACGGGGTTAATCCCCTTTCTTACAGCTTATAAAAACATACTTATCTTTAACGTTTTGATGTAAACACACAATTAAAACTTGAATATCCAAAGAACCAAATCAACGTTTGGTCCAATTTCAAAGATCAGGAATGTAACATGGGGTATCCAATTTATCTTTTGACCTTTCCTAAGTATACGAAAATCTGAATATTATTTAAGGTTATAAAACAACTCCATAAACAAAATGTTTTTATTGGCTTTGTTCAGCTTTTTAAAACAGCAGTACAAATGGATTTTTAAATATTACAATGTAATTGGCTGTATATTATTTTGGGATTTTTAGTCTATTGTACGTCTGTTCTAACTTCTAATAAAATATTGTGAGTTGTATTAAATATTACATTTTAATTTACAAAATTAATATTGGTCAAAGATTTTTGGTAATCTAATTGAAAATCCAATTAATGGTTAATTGTACGTTGGATATGAGGGGGGCCTTAAACAGCATATTATTGATAATTTGCACACTAGATTTAAGAGAAACAACAACAAATAAAACAACCAATATCTGTCCCCTTTAACTTAATCATTACGTAAAAGTAATAAATAGACAAGAGTTCAATTAAAATGTTCTCACCTCAAATCAAAAAATTCCACATAAGAGGCACTGGTGTTTATAAAGTACGGCAGAACAGTAGTAACCTTAATATCGTTGTTACTTTGAGAGTTGAGTTCTGCCCGAAGAGACTCCATAAAACCTAACACAGAACAAATATCAGGATATAAGTTACTACTGTGTTAACAAGAATAAACTGATAATTGAGTTACTCATAAAATTTAAAATACAAACAAGAACAGTAAAGTACTGTTTGACAGGTAAGCAGGTTGAGCAGATACAGTAGAATACACAAGAATAAATGTTACCAATCAAGCAAGTGGAGACAAGCATGTAAACCATAAAATCACTGTGATAATCCCACATCCCATAGTCTATTGATCTACCAACTCGCCAAATAAAAGTGAATAAAACGTTTATGACTTGATACAGTCCTAGTATTATAATAGTTGCATCTTGCAGGTTTTACTATAGTATCCCGTAGAAAGTGCTTTTAAATTACTTGTCCAACAAGTGCATACCAATCATTAACATTAATCATTAATGATGAAACACGTGTTATCATTTATGTTTTAAAAATCTAAATAACGATTCCAAATTACAGTTGACACGAAAATGGTACAGTTAGTGATCAAAACCATGGTGACTATGATTTGGACAGTTACCAATGTTCCCAAACTAAAGTGAGGATATCCTGACATTTAAAAAACCCATAGTTTTTATCCCTAACTATTGTACTATTGAGTCAACTGTAATTTGAAATGTGATAAGTTTAAATGTTTTTATATTTTTAAATAAAATAATATGTAGTATTGCTAAGGTAAGACCTTCAATATCAGATTAAACGTAACAGTTTGTTCTCGGTAACCATTATAAAAGTGTGTTCATTTTTACTTTCCCTCCTTATACATGGCATATTAATGGAGAAAGAATGGTTTTCGTCAAAATTTTCTACTTTGAGTTTTTAGTGGAAATATTCGTTTTGGGTACCACTGAACCCAAAAAGGTGGTTTTCAATGTGGTGATTGTGTGTGTGTGTGAGTTTGTAGCGGCGCACAAGCGAGGTCCTGACACAAACCTCAAGCGCACTTCCGAGGACTCACCGCACAAACGAGGTCTTGCACTCGAGACCTCGGATGTATCTGCTGTTTTTTTCGTGTTATTCTCCATCTTTACAGCCTGTTTAGTATGTTTTTTACGATTTTCAACTAGGTCCTCGGATGTGACATGGTAAACATAGAGTGCTTCGGGGTGCTTGGAGGTTCCCGGGGCACCCGCCAGGTCGCTCCCGTAGCGCACGCAAGCACTCCACACTCTCTGACTCTCAGTCAGCACATCCGAGGTCTACGTAATATCTTCAAACACTGAAACGCAGAGATCATATAGGACCTCTGAGTATGATTGTGACTGTTACTTTTCAAATATTCCACACATTCTGATATAGATGTTTGCACTAAACAATAATGTGATTACTAAAGATAATAAAATACATAGATTTATAAATATGGAAGGTAATGTGAAGAAAATAGTCTTTTATGTCGAATGTTTAATTCGCTTACATAACCGTAAAAATTATATCTCAACTAAATACTTATTAGAGAATATTATTAATTTTCGTAACCTATATATTACCTGGCTAGATTTTTTTACTTATCTTCACGTTCTTAGGAAGGACTTAACAAGGCTAAGCTAGTTTTAGACTAAGGGTATGCTTGATACTCAACAAAGCTTTGGCTTAGTCCCACATTAATTGGTAATTAATGCTAGGTAATTTTAATTGTAGGTAATCCCACATTATGCTAGGTAATTGGACTTTTATTTAAATAAATGTCCCTGTGGCAGCAAAACCTGCGAGCGCCTTCAGATGTGATGCAGCAAATCGCCAATATCTTATCACCAGACTACCACTGCGTCCTAAGAATATTTCCATTTTTATGATTTGATTTTCACCTAAATATATTTTTTAAATAACATTAGGTTTAATAAGTATCTAGGTTTGCTGCTACAGGGAGGGTAATCAAGTGTTTTTTTTTTAATATTCGTAGCTTAGTATAAAATAAATAAGTTTGCCAATTTTGATTTAAATAAATGCATAAACAAGCAAACTACAAATGTTTACTCTTATTCTCCGTAAGAATGACATGGGGATTTTAAGTTTACATCTTTTAGAATTTTATCCATAACCAATAAACGTACAAAAACACTTTAATATACTATTTTTTTTTACTCTTTAAGATAGTTTAGAGAGAAATTAGAAAAAATATGTTTTGAGACCAATAACTTTTATTGGTAGAACCCCCCATAAAACCCCGTTCCCGTAATTAAATCAATGAATTATTGATAGCCTGAATTTTGAAAGAATAGACAATATTTTTCATCATTATTTATTCTTGATTAAATTCTCTAATTACATCCCACATCATCTTCTACGCCTCTCTCATAAAGGTTGCCAATTTATGCTAATCCCTATCATTCATGTATTTTATGCATTATCTAATATTTATAAAAATAGAGCAAATAGCAACAAAATGAAAAACTGTTTGGTTCCAATCAACTAGCTCTGCTTAGGCCTAACCATAGATATATAATAACAAAATTTGTTGTTGTTATTATATATCTATGGGCCTAACCCATGAGATAAGTAAGACCTTGCATCGATGTATAGTGAGAAAACTCTTAGAAGGATTCCTGGGCCCTAGGTCAAGGTCGACGGCAAGCAGTTGCTGGTGATATTGTGATGTACACCACACACTCCCTGCCAACCATATCATTCTCCAGCTGTGCCTCTATTATCTTCACTAATCTCCTAAAACATCTGCTGTCCCGAAAACAATATAAAACCCGTGTTTCCGTCCTAGACGTTTCCACTCTTTGGCCTAAACATATTTTTTCCCAATCACAGACTTAGCAATAACTTTTGGTAAACGAGATTCTGCCAAATAAAAAACTTTAAAATGTAAGTCAAGTTAGTTTGTAGACTAAAGAAATACAATTTTTCAAAACAAGTTCCTAAGTAAACAGTATAGTTAAAGTGATATTTAGCAATCTAAACATCCTTTTTATAAACGTGTTCCAAGCATTTTCTATCTGAGAAATTTCTGGAAACTTCCAAACTGAGCACCGTAGCAAAAAATATCTCTGAAAATAGATTCAAAACATAATACAGGACGTTTATAAAAGAATCCTCAGGGGCCCATTTCATAATAAAGTACAAACTAATATTATTAGTAAATCAGCTGATCGCCCAATGCAAATCTAATGGAAATTACAAGTTACAAGTTGTAACTTGTAACTTGTAGTTTATTATGAAATGGGCCCCTGGTTTTAATGGCGTGTACCTCACTCAATTCTTGTCCCACATTAATATTGAAAACATATGCTTGAAAAGCACGTTTCTAAGATTTATAATCAGCTGTTCAATAATCAGTCTTCGGGGTTTCTTGGACGTATTTGCATAATTTTCAAAATGATAAAAAAACATTTCGGCGATGACAACTCTTCCCAAATGGCCCCTAGATCTCCTGGTCTTACGGTGTGTGATTTTTTCTATGGGGCTATGTAAAAACAAGGTTTATGTACCGCCAATGCCTCAAACACTCCAAGAGCTCCATGGACGAATTCGCAATGCCGTAGAATCAATCAACCTTGCGATGCTAGCCGGTGTATGGGACAATTTACAGCCTAGATTGGAAACTTGTTCCACGACTAATTCACGGCACATTAAGCACTTGTAGGGGTATCTATGACAAATTTAAGAGTCTCCTTTCTGTTGATATATTTTATATCCGTATTTGTTTAACATTAACGTCAATAAAATGTTTTAACACGATTATATTATAAACTCCCTATATTTTAATTTGCAGTGGAACTTTGTTGTTGTCTACCAGCTTTTTCCATAACTAATTAATACTGTAGTTAGTCTCTACTTCTCTATGAAATGTTTTTCTTATGACATAGTAAATAACATTCCCAAATAATTATTGCAATTTACCACTTTAACCTGTTTGCCCTATACCACCACTTATCATGACCCAAAACTCTATACCACCCTTCGTGAAAACAATTATTTTGGATTTCGTCATATTTACTGCAAGGGTTTCCAACTATCATTAGTATTTATAATCATTATTTTGTAACGCTGTTGCTGTGGAGGCTAGCAATCCTTTACCCTCGTGCCACCGAAATTACAGCCACCTTCCAGCAGCTCTGGCAACTCGTTTACGAACAAGCTGAACAGGAGAGGACTTCTTTGATTCAAACTAAGTTGAAATGCCACCCTTGCACCAAACCGCTACGGACGTGTTACGTACTACTACAGTAGTACAATAATTACTCCTCAAAACATATAAAACATGCGTCGAGACGCCTATTGATGAAAGTTTTAATATAAGAGATTTTTATATCAATAGTATAGGAAGTACTTGAAAAATCTACAAAAAATGCATTCAACTTGTCACCTTTTTCTGATGAACGTAGTTTGATTATCGATGCCAAATTAAAAATACTATATATTACCTTAAAAATATAATATTTGTCGAGTATTAAAAAATTAATCTCAATAGTTTCGGGCATGCACAGATGAATAATTGTTTTGCTAGGCCTTAAATCATACAGGTCCGTGAAACACGGTACCAAAGGGATTAACTTCATAAACAAGCCAGTTAAGCGGTGAAGACATTATCGAAGGAATATTAACTAATTAAACCATTAAAAAATATGTTCAAAACAGACACGGACTATTTTTAGATAGTTAAAATAGTCTAAAACAGGAGTAGATCCGTACTGACTAAATCATACCGTGAGTAAAGATTTGTAGGCTTATTTATTTAATAAATCATTCTGGACTCTGAAGAGATCCGGGAAATTGTGGATGATAAATTAATTAAGTATTGTGCTTACAGAATAGAGGCAATCTTAAATCAGACTGGTTGGGGCAAACACGGTAACCTTTGAATCAATAAATAATCGTAATATTTACATATAATTAAACTATCCAATACAGGTACGGGGAATCACTGAAGAATCATTTAGTTTTTTTTAATTACACATATTTGGTGATAATAGCTTAAATCTAAATTTTACGTTTTAAAAATCCTGAAGGATATGCCTAGGTAGAGTGAAAAAATAGGTAAATAGTCCTCTGAATGTCTGTGAAAACACGATGCCCTATAAATAGGTCTATATAATTAAATATTCTTGATATACGACTATATCCAGGTCCATGCAATTGCGGTGATGTAATTGATAAGGCTGAGACAACTAACTGACATCCCCCATGTCAAGGAATTCCAGCTTTAACAGTAACTCCACAATCAATTTCTCAAAACTATGCTAGAGTCATTGGCACAGAAGTACGATATGAACTGACGCGACGTGACGAAGGAAAAATCAAACTTGCACTGTAACGGATATACCTCCCTTTGAAGTTAGAATATGTCTTCCCAACAAATATTTTCTTAAAAAAAAATCATATTACGCTGACGAAATCACGGAAGTGTTTAACTACAAAAGATCCACTAATACGATTTTAATACTATCTAAAGGTTCTTCCAAAGGAAGAGATACCATATAACGTACTAATAATAACTCCGATGACGTACAGTAGGGAAATATTTTAATCATTTAATGATCAACCAAATTTGGCAACTAACGCAATTAATATCATTATTGTTTTTACACTTATTACTCTTTAAACAATGCTAAATGTTCAAAATATGTATATATTTCACGCAATTTATCGCAGTTAGATTAATTAACGTGAGCCTTGAAAGTAACCGTCGATTTCGACGGGTTTCACCTAGTTAGTAAATAGTTGCTTGTATGACAGAGAATGAATATTTAATTACATTCATACGTCGGCATTGATAGGGCCATGTAAATAGGTAAAATCTAGATATTAATTACATAAGCCGATTCTTTGCGTCAAAATTGTGAGCGACTGGGAGGTCATAGAATGACGGAAGAGGGCTCAAATTAAAGGTCTCGACCCCGTGACAGTGGGTAAAATAGTGAAATTCCCAAAATGTTAAAACAAAATTAGATATAACGTAGTTCTCCTTAAGAAAAGCATTAAGAAAGATGAAATCAACTGTCTTACTGTGCGATTTAAAAACTTGTGTATTTTTAAGTAAATTATTCACAGGAGATGGCACAAATCGAAGGAATTGAACTTAGAATGGCTGAAAATTTTATTTGAATTTAAATCTAATTTGAAGGTTTATTTTTGTGTTGGAAGGAATGTTTAACATGAAATAGCCACATTGACTAAAAAATAATAAAAACTATTCAAGATTAGATGGAAAACTTCTGCTTTGTTTTGATTTAAAACATAATATGTTAAAGATGTATTCTACGATGTTTGTAAATTTACTGACATTTATGTTTGGAGGATATCTTAACCAGATACTGCCTGTTGCTCCCAAGCCAAAAGGTTCAAATAATATAGCCTAGCATGCACGGTAGTGAAGGGAGCATCCATATATAACAGTAAAACCTAGAGGTAGTTTCTGTTTCTTTTTTAAAACTAACCAAAATTATGCATGTCGACGATGCTGATGAAAAGTAATTTCGTGATTATTTTCGATAACTTGGTAATGGAACCCTAAGTAGTCGCAAAATAGTTAGTAATCAGACGTTGGTTATGCCCTTTTTTGATAGAATGTGTAAAGTCAATCGCACCTTTAGGAGAAATACCGCCACACAAACTTACACACTGGGCTAATAATAGTAGTTTTTTAATGTTACTGTATTGACAAATCTATGGTCAAGTTTGGTCAATGGGATGCCTTTACTTTACACTAATAATTTTGTTAAACCTTTACAAAAGGAGCATAAACCTATCAATAATAACTGGGTCGGGGTGCTAATTTAGCGGTATTGGTCAAGAACAAAGTTTATCTCAACACAACTTTATTTGCCTTTTCATATTTTACGAAGATAATTTCCAATACTTCAATCATGGAAGCCATTTTTTCATCATTAACCAAAAAACCAAAGCTACCTTAGTAAACCAATATTTATTCACAAACATGTTTGCTGCCTTTAGCAGACAGAGTTAAACCTCTGGAGTCATTCAAATTATTTATTGGAAATAACATCAACAAAAGCAAACAAAGACCAAACAATAAACTGTTTTCTCACAAAAGGTATGTTGTATTGGGATATCTATACTGACACATAGATAATTTGATTCTGAGTTTGTTTAAATATTACAATAATTTGTTTTACTTTTTAGCTTTTTGGGGACTTATGTTGCTACAAACCACTACAGTAGTTAATATTAAATAAGTAAATAGTTCCCTGCCACATAAATAATTGAATTGATATTTGAGGTCCGTGAGAACACGGTACTTATTAGTTGCTTACTTTGTACAATCATTTACTTGCTACATTTAGGTGTGATTGTTGAACAAACATATACTCTTGAAGTCTAATAATAAACTATTCCACAATATATGCTGGTATCCAATCAGGACCTGATGACTTCTTAGATTTCATTTCTTTTATGGCTTGGCCATTTTTTATGGCATTTCTTTTATGGTCTATTGCATTAAACGGTGATATTTGAAGGTTTTCCAAAGCAGTCGCCTCATTTTCTATTTGATAATTTGAAGAGCAAATGTCGTAAACAGATTGAAAATGGTATGGGGTATGGTGAGGTTTTGGCAAAATCTTATATATAAAAACACTTTTTTTCGGAAAGTTTTTTTTCCGAGTTCGTTTAGCTCTTCTACCCGACCGATTTTCATGATTGAGGTCTCAAATTGAAGGTATGCACGCACAGATTTGCCATCAAGCATTGGCATATATTTATCTCTAATCTCACTCGGCATATACGTAATAGTATATTTCGTACCTAGGGCCGAAAATGAGGTTTTGCCGGCTCGAGATAGTTTTTAAGTTCGAGACGAAGACGAGAACTTAAATCGATCGAGAGCTGCAAAACCATTTCGGTCCGTGGTACGAACGCTATTTTTCACCACACTATACCCTATTACCACTATTCACCACCATAATAATGCACACTGATAGTCAACACAACTACAACTTTAAGGTTATGTGAAGAAATAATTTGAGGAATCAGCAAAAATAAAAATAAATAGTTGCTTGGCAACGGTGACAATAACACAATTCTATTGCAATGCTATGGATTTTGATTGTGTATTTTAAATGCATTCATGTTTTAAGTAAGTAGGCGGACAGCTGATTTTGCGGCCCCGGCCTGTAAAAACCTGCTCGGTCCCCAAATTACGATGACAGCTGGCATGGCCAGCAAAACGTAACTTTCAGCCACCAATTAACGTATGTAATACAGCCAAAAACATCATAGTGTGGTGAAAACGAAATTTGCTCCCTATGTATTTCTTATGTGAGTTAAATTTGTTTTTCTTTGCCAAATTCGTTTGGCTCTTCTACCCGACCGATTTTCATGATTGATGTCTCGATTTTAAGGTATGCACGTACAGATTTGCCATCAATCATCGGCATATATTTATCTATAATCCCACTCGGTGTATACGTATACGAAATTTGCCCCCATGTATTTCTTATGGGAGTTAAATTTGGTTTTTCTTTGCCGAGTTCGTTTGGCCCTTCTACTCGACCGATTTTCATGATTGTGGTCTCAAATTGAAGGAATGCACGCCAAGTTTTCACATAAAGCATCGGCAAATATTTACCTACTGTATTACTCGACCAAAACACATAGTTTGATTTATTTTCTTACTCTTCCTTCAATTTAAGATGTACCATCACCAGTTATAATTTTATAATCCTATATATTTTAGTCTAGAACCTTCAGTGAAATAATGGCTTTCATTTAAGCTATTATTTATTCAAATCGGACGAGTTTCAAGCAAACGCAATGTGAACAACCAACATAAAAATTATTTTTCACAAGGTTTGTATATGATTAAATATCAATAGATCCAGTATTGTTCATGTTTTTCTATATGTTTTAGACTCAAAATAATCAGTAAATTATAAGCTTTAATTTGTGCTATTGATCGTTTGAACCAGCTAAGCTCATGATACTGTATTACACAATCAAAAATCATACATTTTATTATTTCTTCGATATTATATTTATTTAAACGCTGCGGATCAGCATGGGTCCTCTAATTACCTTATATCTTTAATCTTTTTCTTTCAACTTGTGTTTTCCCGTGTGGGAGGAGGCGAATCTACATTTAAGTCTGGAGAGAAGTGTAATATAGAGAACTATAGACCGATATCTTTGATAAATTAATTTGCCAAAGTCTATGAACAGCTTTTGTACAAACAAATATTCAATGCAGTAAGGAGTAGGATCTGTCCTGAGTAGCATGGGTATTTGCTTATACGGCCATCTGCTACAAATTTAATGAAATTTTGCCTGGACATTTTTTCGAGCTTGATGTTGGTGGTATTAGGCGTAATTTAGATAGATTTTACTAAAGCCTTGTATAAGGTTAATCACGATATCATACTAAATAAGTTATTAAAATTACGATTTTCAATTAATTCTTGCTTGTTAATGGCCTCATAACATTGTATCTAAAGACTCGCCCCCAGTTTGTATCAATCTCTAACGTAATTTCCTCTGTATATTTTAGTTTTTCATGTGTTCCTTAGTGATCAAATTTAGGACCATTGCTCTTCTAAATTTTTATCAATGACCTAAGCTGTCTTAATACTGCAATTACAAATATTTCTTATTTGCTGATAATTTGAAAATATTTAGGGGAATAAACTCTATTGCAGACATGGTGTTCAAATAATAAGTTATCTATTAATGCTAGAAAATGTTTTGCAATGTCATACTCTGGCAGAAGGTATTCTTTGGGCGTCAGTTGGACACACTATTGGTAAAAACCATTAAAATTAGTCAACATGATTAGTCAACAAGGATCTAGGGGTAGCTTTTTTACTTCTTCTAGTTTCTCTGTACATGTTCATCGATTGCTAGCAAATTCTTATGAGATTTTAGGGTTTATTAAAAGAAATAATAAACATTAGAACCAATTTTTTTAACTATATCAAACTCTAATAAGAAGTAAATTAGAATATTGTGCTTTACTGTGGTAATACATTCCTAAATCCGAAAGTGAAAGTCTTGAGGTCCTCCAAAACAAATTTCTTAGATTTATACATTAGATGTTTTCTCATCCATGCCCCTTTGATTTTCCTGTTAATAATTTAAGCAGTACTTTTTTCCTTCCCTAAATTGTCTCTGAGAAGAAAGTCATCTCTTTTTCCATTTATTTATGAAATTATCAATGGTACTGTTGATAGTGAGATTTTACTGGAGAATGTAAATTTGTATGTACCCAGGCCTAACGTTAGGAATTTAAATTTCTTTTTACCGCCTAGATATAAATCAACAACTCATTTTAGTTTTCCATTGTTTTTAGGTTTTAAGATTTCATAATAACCATTCTGATGATCTGGATGTATTTTTTGATAAACTTAATTTATTGTTAAAGAAATTTTGCAACATTTTTGTTTAGTTCTTATTTTTGTTTTTAACATTTTTTGTGTTTAGGAGTAAAAATTTAATTAAATAATCAAAGTATACAATTTAAGTGATTGGTGTTTTGGATTAAGCTGTTATCATATAATCTAAAACAAGCGCGTGTACGGACAAACTTTTATTTTCGTCCAAGGATTTAAAATTTTTGTACTATGGGGTATTTGGCTACGAGAAGTCGATTGAATTTGGTCACAAGGCCCTTACACTGGAAAAAATCCAGTTTCCGCCCTACAGCCCTTTAAAGTGCAGATATGTTATCGTCATTCCCTTTTTGTAGCTGCAGTAAATAAAACAGCCGATACAGGTAATTTGTATATAAATCTATGAATTTATAAAGGTGTATTAAAATGTTTTCTTTGTATCATCTAAAATTTGTTCAATTTGATAAACGTACAACAAAATTTCTTTAATTTAGCAAAATAACTTATCTAATAAATTTAATGTTTAATTCAATCCAAGCAAAGTTCGGTCTCCGGGTATTTTATTCATATTCATGGTTATCTGTCAGCATAGGTTTGAATTATTTAAAATTGTTTAATTTACTTATGTTTGTACATTATCTTGTGATTAATCATAACTAAATTAAGATATCTGTATCGGAGCATTGTTCTGTAGCTGTAACATAAATTAAATGCTCTATAAATAACATCTGATACTGTTCTTTAAGCTACCTATGTTCGCGTGGCGTCTTTACTAGTTTGACTAGAGTTGGGACTATCTCTATCTCTTTCTAACAACATTTATAACTTTCTACTCAGTTCGTGGCATACAGACGCTAGCCTTCTAATCTGTTAACCAACAGATGCGGTCTCATATGTTTCTTATCTACACCTCTGATAAATTCCTCTGAAGAATAGTTCGCAAGAATACAACTTCAACTAGGTGTAAGAATATGATGATAAATAGAGCATTATCATTGCAAATTTTAAATGTGTCTGAGTTTTTAGACCCGAACCATGCTCGAACTAAATTCAAAGAAAAAATAATAGAATTAGAAAAGAAGGTTATATATCTTATTCCATCTATTTCAAAATTTTGACTTCTGAGCTCTGAGCTCTGGAACAAAAACCCAGCTAGAGTTTACATCCAGGCAACCTCTTTAAGAAGTATAAATCTATGTTTATTCGAAAAAAATCGTAAACCAGCGTTATCAATATTTTTAGGCTTTTGTTGCAGAATTGTCGGATTCTTTAGACTATTATATGTCATCGCTTGATTTAAGCCGGCCAGGTGAATGTCTTTTAAAAAACTACGGTGCCACGAAACTCATCAAGCCAGCGACAAATCTCTTCATCATCTAGTAGATTTAAATTTAGTTTAATTTAGCAATCAATATAAACTCTGTGAACCAGAGATTACACTGTGTGCCTTTTGTTGCGCCACAAACATTGCACTGGCGTCAGGCGTGTGAGCTCAATAGCAGGCCGCTATATTAGCAATAAATTCAGAACCTTATATATATGGTTCTGTATACAGTACATTGATATTAGTGGCCTACTACCGCGCACCTGTTTTACGCATACCAAGGTCAAAGTTTCCTCCCTTGCTACACGGGAAAAATAACTTAGTTATTTTAGCTTCAATTTGACGTACAAAACGTTAGTTAACTTGAATAGTATCCAAGCAATTACCATTAAAAATCCCGGCATTCTTTTATAAACGCCCTGTATGTACTACTTTTAACTTACATTGTTTTCTCGGCTCCTCGATGGGTGGAAAAATAGCGGGACCTCGGATGTGCTAACTGAGTGTGTGTGAGTGCTTAGGTCCTCGGTTGTGTGGAAAAACAACGGGACCTCAGATGTGCTAACTGAGTGTGTGTGAGTGCTTAGGTCCTCGGTTGTGTGGAAAAACAACGGGACCTCAGATGTGCTAACTGAGTATGTGTGAGTGCTTAGGTCCTCGGTTGTGTGTAAAAACAACGGGACCTCGGAAGTGCTGACTGATAGTGTGTGTGTGCTTGGGTCCTCGGTTGTGTGGAAAAACAACGGGACCTCGGAAGTGCTGACTGAGTATTATGTGGGTGCTTAGGTCCTCGGTTGTGTGGAAAAACAACGGGACCTCGGAAGTCCTGACTAAGTGTATGTGTGTGCTAAAGACCTCGTTTGTCTTAAAAACACCGAAAAGTACCAATTAATTTGTTTAGTGCTTGTGAAGTTTTTAAGGTAAAAATGGTAGGCTAAGATTTTCAGAGAGGTAAAATATTTAAAGAAAGAACAAATGCCATTGTCATTAATTCTTAATGGTGTTCAATATAAGTAGAGAGTTCTGTGCCACCACTGGCTTTAGGGGGTTGCATAAGGTTGCATGAAGGGGGCTGCTTTCCTTGAAGAAGGGTCACAAAATTAACTGTAACATGATATGGAAGACATATTTTTGGGAATAAATTTAAGAGCATAAGTAAATTGTTGCATTTTTAAATTCACTTATATTTTTTTTGAGCACTTGTTTTTCCAAGATTTTCCAAGAGGACTAGACCCTCCTGATTCCTGGACCCCATCAACCCCCTGGTAAGTCCTTTCCTCTGAACAATATTCTGGTGACGCCTTTTCATTTAATTTTGTACTACGTTCACATAATGGTGCTTTAAGCTTTTGCCAAGAATTAGTTTACACATTATTTCAGACTAAGCAAGAGGGTCACGCCATTGTTAAAGAGATAAAATACATTGGTGATTTGCGGGCTTTGAACCCAGGAACTTTGGGAACGAAGTCCCGCGTCCTACAACTAGTCCAGCCCACTCTAATAGCTTTTAATCAGATTTTGCTACTAAACAATGACTTTAGATCAGGTCATCCAGTTGAGCATTTTTAGGACCTCGTTTGTCGGTACAGAAAAGTAAGACCTCGCTTTTGTGCATAGGGTTGGTATTTTTCAAACTGACTTAAAAAATTAATAAATAATGTTGTAAGGTATCTTATACATATACAGGGTGAGTTTTAATTGTCCCCCCCCCCAACTTTTTTCTACATTTTTTCAAATATCAATCCCAGACCACTTCCAAACATTGTTGGGTAGTAAGTACTTCATTTTGACAAGGTGGTCATTTCCGGCCGCCATCTTGGATCCGCCATATTGGATGCAAAATTTTTTTTTCAAATGTAAAGGTGGGGTTGTGACCCATTATTTCGAACTACATTTTTACCCTGATTACAATGCCGCAAACCGTTTTTAAAAATCTTGATTCATTCTAAAGTTACGAGGGCTTTTTAAAACTTTATTTTTAGCCCATTTTAACATTGTGCATTTACAAACTAAGACCATAATCCCAAAATAGTGCTAGATAATGATAAGTATACACTACCAGTAATTGTCCACCTATTTTCACTTGGTTATGACTGATGTATTTTTTTCGGCCGCCATCTTGGATCCGCCATTTTGAAATGTGATAAATTATTTTAAATATGAAGGGGGTGTTGTGACCCATCATTTTGAACTACTTTTTTAAGCTAAACTCAATGCCGCAATCCATTTTTTGTTATCAAGTTTAATGTATGAAATATTGAAATTTTTGTGTTAAAAATGTCAATATTTCAAAATCAAAAAATGAAAATGAAAAACGAATTATGGAATTGAGTTCAGCTTTAAAAAGTAGTTCGAAATAATGGGTCACAACACCCCCTTCATATTTAAAATAATTTATCACATTTCAAAATGGCGGATCCAAGATGGCGGCCGAAAAAAATACATCAGTCATAACCAAGTGAAAATAGGTGGACAATTACTGGTAGTGTATACTTATCATTATCTAGCACTATTTTGGGATTATGGTCTTAGTTTGTAAATGCACAATGTTAAAATGGGCTAAAAATAAAGTTTTAAAAAGCCCTCGTAACTTTAGAATGAATCAAGATTTTTAAAAACGGTTTGCGGCATTGTAATCAGGGTAAAAATGTAGTTCGAAATAATGGGTCACAACCCCACCTTTACATTTGAAAAAAAAATTTTGCATCCAATATGGCGGATCCAAGATGGCGGCCGGAAATGATCACCTTGTCAAAATGAAGTACTTACTACCCAACAACGTTTGGAAGTGTTCTGGGATTGATATCTGAAAAAATGTAGAAAAAAGTTGGGGGGGGGGACAATTAAAACTCACCCTGTATAATGAATAATCAATAGCAATCATAATTTAAATGGTTTTTGTTAATTAAATAAAAAATGTTTTAGTTGAAGACCCCCAAAGTGCTAATACGGTACGAGACCTCGCATGTGCTAATACAACGGCACTTCGCACATCCGAGGTCCTCCTACACGTCCTTGTGCGTGTGTGTGGGTGTGTGTCTGGTTGTACATAGGTACAGATCGGACCTGTGGTCCGATTTTGATGAAATTTGGTATGTAGGTACTACTACACGGTATTTCCGGGTATTTTTAGTCTTTTAATTTTTATTTTTAACGGTGATTTTTTGTATAAAACCCATAAAATAACAAAAGATTTTGTTTAAATGCGCTCCAACTATTTTAATTCAAGTTTAGTATATTATAGCCCTTTTAACTCTTAAAGAGTGCACAAAAATAAGTGCAATGGAGTATAAACCCCATTGCTGTAAAAATTTGGGTTCTTTTGTGTTTGTTTTCCATAAAAACCCATAAAATAACAAAAATATGATTTCCAAAAAAAAACTGCTCAATCGGTTTTGATTAAAATGAAATATACTGTATTATAGTCTTTTTTTTACTGTAAACAAAATGTTACAACCCTAATTGCTATAAAAATTACTGCTCAAAAGTTAATGCATCTTTTGTGATTTTTCCAATAAAATTATAGTTAAACCCACCTTTTACCCATGATAAGAGTTGTTGACAAGCTAATGAGAGAAAGTATGTGTTGGATTGCTGATACCCTTTATTTCACTCCACTCTCAACTCTTATTTCATTACCCCTCTGGTCCTTTGATCTATTTATCATTTTGCCTTACCTTTTCTCATTTTATTCAGTTTGATCTCAATTGTTAACGTTTCTTTAAATTGTATTTTATTCCCATACCAAACATTGATACTTCGAGCCCAGATATTGTATATCAGTCCTTCCTCTGAGATTAATACCCCACCTTTGACTCCACTTTTGCAACAAGAGTAGGCTGCAGCGTTGGCCGGAGCACTCAGGGCAGAGAGTGAGCAGATAGCCACAATATGACCAGAGTTGCGATCCTTCATGGAGGGTAGGAACTCCTTCGCCATCTGTACAACAGTCATACAATACTCAGGGCAGAGAGTAAGGAGATAGTCAAAATGTGACCAGAGTTGCGATCCTTCATGGAGGATAGGAACTCCTTCGCCATCTGTACAACAGTCATACATTACTCTGGGCAGAGAGTGAGCAGACAGCAACAATGTGACCAGAGTTGCGCTCCTTCATGGAGGGTAGGAACTCCTTCGCCATCTGTACAACAGTCATACATTACTCAGGGCAGAGAGTGAGCAGACAGCAGCAATGTGACCAGAGTTGCGATCCTTCATGGAGGATAGGAACTCCTTCGCCATCTGTACAACAGTCATACATTACTCAGGGCAGAGAGTGGGCAAATAGCCACAAAATGACCAGAGTTGCGATCCTTCATGGAGAGTAGGAACTTCCTCATCATCTGTACAACAGTCATACATTACTAAGGGCAGAGAGTGAGCAGATAGCCACAATTAGGCCAGAGTTAGGATCCTTCTTGGAGGGTAGGAACTCCTTCGCCATCTGTACAGCAGTCATACATTACTCAGGGCAGAGAGTAAGGAGAAAGTCAACATGTGACCAGAGTTGCGATCCTTCATGGAGGATAGGAACTCCTTCGCCATCTGTACAACAGTCATACATTACTCAGGGCAGAGAGTGAGCAGACAGCAACAATGTGACCAGAGTTGCGCTCCTTCATGGAGGGTAGGAACTCCTTCGCCATCTGTACAACAGTCATACATTACTCAGGGCAGAGAGTGAGCAGATGGCCACAATGTGACCAGAGTTGCGATCCTTCATGGAGGGTAGGAACTCCTTCGCCATCTGTACAACAGTCATACATTACTCAGGGCAGAGAGTGAGCAGACAGCAGCAATGTGACCAGAGTTGCGATCCTTCATGGAGGATAGGAACTCCTTCGCCATCTGTACAACAGTCATACATTACTCAGGGCAGAGAGTGAGCAGACAGCAGCAATGTGACCAGAGTTGCGATCCTTCATGGAGGATAGGAACTACTTCGCCATCTGTACAACAGTCATACATTACTCAGGGCAGAGAGTGAGCAGACAGCAGCAATGTGACCAGAGTTGCGATCCTTCATGGAGGATAGGAACTCCTTCGCCATCTGTACAACAGTCATACATTACTCAGGGCAGAGAGTGAGCAGACAGCAGCAATGTGACCAGAGTTGCGATCCTTCATGGAGGATAGGAACTCCTTCGCCATCTGTACAACAGTCATACATTACTCAGGGCAGAGAGTGAGCAGACAGCAGCAATGTGACCAGAGTTGCGATCCTTCATGGAGGGTAGGAACTCCTTCGCCATCTGTACAACAGTCATACATTACTCAGGGCAGAGAGTGAGCAGACAGCAGCAATGTGACCAGAGTTGCGCTCCTTCATGGAGGGTAGGTACTCCTTCGCCATCTGTACAACAGTCATACATTACTCAGGGCAGAGAGTGAGCAGACAGCAGCAATGTGACCAGAGTTGCGATCCTTCATGGAGGATAGGAACTCCTTCGCCATCTGTACAACAGTCATACATTACTCAGGGCAGAGAGTGAGCAGACAGCAGCAATGTGACCAGAGTTGCGATCCTTCATGGAGGATAGGAACTCCTTCGCCATCTGTACAACAGTCATACATTACTCAGGGCAGAGAGTGAGCAGACAGCAGCAATGTGACCAGAGTTGCGATCCTTCATGGAGGGTAGGAACTCCTTCGCCATCTGTACAACAGTCATACATTACTCAGGGCAGAGAGTGAGCAGACAGCAGCAATTTGACCAGAGTTGCGATCCTTCATGGAGGATAGGAACTCCTTCGCCATCTGTACAACAGTCATACATTACTCAGGGCAGAGAGTGAGCAGACAGCAGCAATGTGACCAGAGTTGCGCTCCTTCATGGAGGATAGGAACTCCTGCGCCATCTGTACAACAGTCATACATTACTCAGGGCAGAGAGTGAGCAGACAGCCACAATGTGACCAGGGTTGCGATCCTTCATGGAGGGTAGGAACTCCTTCGCCATCTGTATAACAGTCATACATTACTCAGGGCAGAGAGTGAGCAGACAGCAGCAATGTGACCAGAATTGCGATCCTTCATGGAGGGTAGGAACTCCTTCGCCATCTGTACAACAGTCATACATTACTCAGGGCAGAGAGTGAGCAGATGGCCACAATGTGACCAGAGTTGCGCTCCTTCATGGAGGGTAGGAACTCCTTCGCCATTTGTACTACAGTCATACATTACTCAGGGCAGAGAGTGAGTAGATAGTCACAATAAGTATATTTTCAACTAAAAAAGTTGGTTCTATGATATGCAAAAGTATTAAAAAGTTATAAGATTTACCAACAGGGTGCAGCACTATTATTTTTTGCATTCATGAAATCGCCTAATTTGAATCGCAACAAAAACTGTGATACGCAATGAGAACTGTCAAAGTAGAATTGTTTACAGTTATGTGCATGTTTTTAATTGCATGACAAATTTGTGATATTTTGCGAATTATTAATAGTTTATTTTCCTATATTGTTTAAGTGAAGTGGTAGAACATAATGGCTATAATAGATACGGTAAATTTAAAGAAGCAAATTTTATCAAAATGTGCCCTCCCCTATTGCAAACGCTAAGTTGGAGTATAACTGCAATAAGCATTTTACACTTATATGCCAGCCCTCTACGAAGGACGGTACTCCGCTAGTATAATTATATTTAAATACCTCTATTGAAGACTGAACCTATGTGATGGAAATACCTTTTTCTAAATTATGATGGAGATATAAAAACAAAGCTCACATAAAGATGAAACTGAAGCAGATGCTGGACTCAATGGATTCTAATGTCATTTCAGTCCCCACAGAAGAAAGTAATTCATGTTGTCCCAATAAACACTACGATAGGCATTATGTGTAAAGTGTGATTGTTGCAATAAACATCAGCTGTTTTGTCTTGTGTGCTGTGAGATTGATTAAATAAACATCAGATGTTTTGTCTTAAATGTAGCATCTTTGTTAATAAGTAATAGTAGAAAGATTTTGAATTTTAAATGCAGGCTTTACTATTCTTAGAAGACCAACTTGTGCAAAGTACTCAAAACTTTCTACATTTATGACCCTTTTCTGAAGCCAATGAATGATTATTGTCCTCACCCAGAAGTGGCTGAGCAGGTTGACTTCTACCACTGCGCGGAGGTCCGTGTCCGGCATGTCAGTCACAGTGTTGCCGTACATCAATCCTGCGTTGTTGACCAAGATGTCCACCGGGCCCAGATCCTCCGTCACCTCCCGCCTCAGTCTTTGGATGTCCTCTACCTTGGCTACGTTAGCAACGTACGCCTACAACCAGATCATGTTGTAGTGTAGTAATATGTATTAGATTGAGTAATAGTGTTTTCATAGTTTGTATTGTCTAATTGTAATTCAAAGGGTTGGTCGATTGTAAAGAAGTAAAATTTTGAACTAAATACAACACTCAAAAATTGACCTTGTTGTTATCACTTGTTGAATACAGTACTTCATTTGTGATTAAAAACTTGCTGGTTTTAGTTTTATGTAACATTTTCCTTTAATCCACCTCGCTTGTTATGCAAAGAAAAAGCGATATCATGACATATTGTTCGTTCAGTCACTCTTAAATCCAAACGCCAATATGAATTCTGTTTAACTTAATAATGGAAATGAAAGGTAAAAACTCTCCTAACCTTTGCTATCCCACCATTCTCCTGTATGTCCCTAGCTGTCTCCTGGGCGGACTGAGGGAACACATCCACCACTGCTACCTTGGCCCCTTCCTTGGCGAACCTCATGGCAAGTCCCTCGCCGAGCCCTCGCCCTGCCCCTGTCACCTAGAGAGGTATATGTACATCATGTAGGTACCAATCTACCGAGTCAATTGTTCCTGTTTTGCCAATGTGCCTAATTAATTAATTTGTTGATCTTTTATATTATGATACAACCGTATATCATACCTTATCGTATAAATTAAATATTTAAAAGCAATGTTTTTTTAATATCATGTACACTCAGATTAGGTATTCTTGGTACTATAATTAGTTAAATTATTTGATTATGGATAACATTGACTATAGTATTAAGTTTTTGCTCAAATTACCATCGTGACATTGAACACATTTCTGTTGATTCATGTAGAGTTGAATTCAACATGAGTTAAATTACAATTTGCGGTGAACGGGGTGAAGATGTATTACTACAACGCATCCGAACGTCGGCCACTATTCTCGCCAATTCAATAAAGCAGATACCTCCCGACCATGTTCGACAGTCTATACTGTACTGTACTTTGACCTTGTAATCCTACAATCAAGACACAATACTACTAACAGAAACAGTTGATCATAAAAATAAAAATAAAATCTACAGTTACTAATTAATTCAATAAATAATGCGTCAGAATTTTTTTTGCTGTTTTATAGAGAATGTATCGGATAGGGTCTTAGAGTGATACAATCAAAATAACAGTACCATTTGCAGTCAATACAATGCCGACGTAGTATCGAATTTCCCACATAACGAAAAACACAGATATGTAGGATTTATTTCGATTTAAAATGTCAGTGGGTGCATAAGGGTTTAAACAAAAACAGCTGATACAGAATGTCATATCCTCGACTAATATTGGTTAAAAACGTAGTCAAAGGACCGGTTGTCAAGGCCACGACCTTGGTACGTATCGTGCAAGTTCAGATCCAGTCACAGTAATTCTGCCCGACAACAGGTTCCGTTCTTTGCTTTGCTTTTATTTACAGACTTGACTGCAAGAACCGGCTTGATAAACTCAAGGAAACTCTTTGTGTTTTCAAACTCAAATAAACCCTACCCAAAACGTAGCCTGAACTTTGTAAATTAACATAATTTAAATTCGTTTTGTATTGAAACATGGGGGAGATAACGAATATTACTTACGGCACTAGCACCGACAGATCTATAAAATATTTTGACTCATCTAAACATAGATTTGTATTGAAGATGAAATTTAGTAAAGATTTATTTTCCCATCCAAAAATCGGCGTTATGTAACGTCTTAACGAAAGTCACACTAAGCAGGATGTGTGTTTTGCTTTGAGCATTGTAGCTTATTACAGTACTGTTACGCAAACACATTTTTATTTTAACGTTTAAAAGTAGGCACCCCTATTATTTTCTGAACCCACATTTGATTAACACTCCTGGATAAGACTCTTAACAAGGCTGCCTAATATTGTATGATTTCTGGGATGACACAATGCATGTTTTTACCAGAAGTAAACAAACCCCTGAGGCTCGTGTCTCGTCACGTGTCAGTCCATCTGATAACATCTACTGCCAGACAGAGAGGAACAACACATTAGGTCATTAGGTCATTAAACTGTGACGACAAATATACTACGGTATATAGCCACCAGCCACCGCAGCCTCTTGTATAACTTTCTAGCGAACAGTAGGTGTTTCCTGTGACTGGGAGTGGTTTTCGGGATTTGAACCTAACTACGAACTGCTAGATTACTACTGTGTGTTGCCAGACAACAGCTCTGCGACTGTGACTGACCACGAGACCAAGCAACACCAATATTAAAATCTTCCTGCAGCATCTTGTCGTACAGTTATTAGTTGAGCCATCGACTGTGTGTAGAATTAGACATACCATTCCCATGCTAGGAGTTTTACAATAAAAATAAAAATTTAAAATTTATAAAAATTAAATGAATTAAAAATATATAAATAATAAATAAAAGGAAATTAATTTTTTTATTATTTACTTTAGTTTCCAAAAGTCGATAGTCAATATGTTTAAAATCCAGGAGACACTTACCAGCACAACCTTATCTTTGAGGGATTTGCCTGCAGGAGGGACGATCTTCCTGAGGACGCTGTACAGTATTGCTGGGAGGATGCTCAGCATCAGTCCGAGGGTCTGTACCATCAACAGCAGAGGACTCCTGATGCCGGGTAGTCTGTCAGCTGGCGGCTGTAGCGGCTCTGGGCCACCGTCCTCCGCCGTGGCAGGCAGCGAGTCCCCGTCCTCGTAGTGCGGGGCTCCGTCCTTCTGGGCCGTCATCTCTGTGAACATTCTTCAACTCAGCAATAATATTAAATTTCCATTTCACAGATGTAGCCAGTTAGAATTAAAACATTGACACAGTTCAATCGAGCCACCGACAGAGTATGCTGCCGTCATATACGCCGACCTTTTAAACCTGGGCTAACAGACGACTCGCCGTCAACTGCGGCATCTTTAATGCCAAATAAGCTATCAAAGTATCAAACAAGTAAAGAATGAATTAGATTTTTACAGAAGCACTCTTCATGCCCGCATAATGCCTCTTCATGCTTTTGTGGTTCATTTTTCTATGTCCTCTTGAAGTTTTAAACCTGGCGATAATGTTTTCACTACTGTGAAATTACATGTTTTCGTTACATGTTTATCACCTGTGAAAATTAATCATTACATTTTTTTACTACGGAAAAAGAATGTTTGCAATGGGAAATTAATCTTTACTGTCTTTTTTCGATTTTGCCAACGTAAAGAAACTCAACTGTTTCAATTTTAACAACCAAAACTGTACTACCAAAATAAATTTTAAAATTGAAGGCATTACCTAAAAAATTCTATGGGTTTTGTAACAAAGAAACATACAAAGTCTGTTTTAATTAAGAAACGCTTGAATGTGGGTCTATACATATTCTCGACCATTTAAAGTGCTCGATAAATCTCGTATTTCAAACATGGTCTGAAATGTGTAATGACTCACTTTCTACTCTTGTTATGAAATATACTATTGAAGAAGATAGTATTTGCCATTAAATGCGAGTTAATTTTAATAAATGGTATTGAAATAAATTAAAACCCTTTACAAAAAAGTAAATAATATAATAATAATATAATAAATGATATAGTATAATAGATTTCTTATTTGTCCTATATTGTAATACATTGTTGGGTAATATGAATGTACACAAAGAGTGCATTCTATTTTACCAAGCCTCCAAGCTTGTTTGTTTTCCATTGTTCGCATTACATTTGAGTCATTCCTCGTCAGGTGGAGGATGTTTTGTAGACCACGACATGCCTTACTTGTACATTAGTTGACATTTGTTGACATCGCTGTGTTTACAGAATCATCCTGATAGTGTATTTGAACATCGATGGTTATACAGTATCTGAGTCGTCAGATAGTATGTTTGATTTGTTTTATGTGAGTACTAAATAAGTAAATCCGTTCGAACTATAATAATTATCTACTATTATAATATACTATTATAATAATAAGTAAAATTAATTAATTTAATAACTGAACTAAAATAACAGGCATTTACATTATACCACTGCACAGTGTCATTTTTCATATGATTTCATCGTCACATACGAATGGATTGAACAAAAACGAATCTTATTTCAAGATAATATGTAATGCATTTTTACTGTCTGTGAGGTACAACATTATTACATATAATTTGATTTGTCGTTAGCAAAGTCGCGACGGTGTATGCTATTGTTGATAATTTACAACAACCTGATAAGTGGAGACATCGTCAACATACGCTCGCTGCGCAGCTCATCGTTATTACGGACGAGAATGCGCCATCACACAAGCTAAGGTGTAACACAACAACATGTTAATTTGTATTTCCAGTAATAAAATGCTCGTAATTCCTGGTTAAAATTATGAAATCCTGCACGTATGATAGCAAAAGTGCAATTTTATGTCCGTAAATTAATTAGCATCGATCCAACACGTGACGTCCTTGTAAACAGCATCTCTTCTCAATGTATAAAAACCTCAATAAAAAATAAAACAAACGCTAACTTGATATTAGTCAATGTGATATGTTTCGATTTATACTAAGATTTATTTGCGTCCGTAAATATTTGAGGAGTCTGAATTCACAATATAATATTATTAATTGTTTAGCAATGTTCACGCAAGATTTTTTTATTATTTTAAGTAAACGTTTGATTTAACAGTGTAGTTTAAACTGAATTTTTTAGGTAAAAATATGTTTTTAATGCACTAGTTTAACTGGGAACGTATTTGACATGAACTTATGATGAAAAATGTCACAATGAAACTAATACACCTACAGTTACTTTTATCTATTATAACAATAGACTACGATTGCATTCTCAAATGTTTAGTAAACAATTAAAAGTAGGTATTTTTGATTACAAACCTTTTTTAAACATCGTAAAATGGACACTCAAAAGCACCTACAGTCGTGTAACCACTATAGTATTTTAAAAATCAAACAGAGTTAGTTGTCAATCATCAATAAAATCATGCATAACAGCATTGATTGAAAATTAACAAAAACTGCGTCATTATTACCGCCCTACCTCAGAGTGTGGTGGATCGTCGCAGACGTGCCACTAACAACAGACTGTTGTCTGTGTCTGTGCTGTGCTCGCTGTGGAGACGTCGTCCCTGAGGTCCCTACTAGTAGTTGTAGGCAGACGAGGGGACACGCTGGACCCTGGACCTGGACCTGGACCTGGACCTGGACCTGGATATTCGGAATGTCGACTGGCCCACCAAGGTCAGAGGACAGAACTAAACCGGGAAACAAAACTCAGTTTACATAACTGTCTGTATATGACCATAGGTCCAACGTAATAACGTGGTGCAAAGACCTATAACAATGCTACAAAACTCAGTTTACATAACTGTCTGTATATGACCATAGGTCCAACGTAATAACATGGTGCAAAGACCTATAACAATGCTACAAAACTCAGTTTACATAACTGTCTGTATATGACCATAGGTCCAACGTAATAACGTGGTGCAAAGACCTATAACAATGCTAAAAAACTCAGTTTTTTCAGTTGCCTCTTAAACGAAGTCTGAGAGATTACCTGGCAGGTTCGGGGTAAAACAAAATGTGTGATAAAATTGTATTAACCTCAATCATCCATTTATTTCCAATGGACAACTCAAATTGCAATAATGCATACATTTACTTCTTATGGTAGAATGTGTAATAGCTGGAAACAACAACTTGAGTAAACAACAGTAAAATGACAAAATAAACATTACATAATAAAGAACAAGAACATAAATAAAGAATAATTAACCATTTCGAATTTAACTACTGTATGTGATGGTAACACGAATGAGCATGATAGGCAATGTGCAAAAGAAAGACATTTCAAAGTAGCAAACAGGGTAACACATGAGTTATAATTTAATAGACAAGAGATATACATTAACTTGGACTTAATATTTACTTTTACGCTTAATATTTATAGTTACTAGCGGTCGTCCAGTGGTCGAAAGCTCGACCAAAAACATGTAATGTACACGTATTGACTATTGGATACTGAAGTAGACATTCCATCTATATAGACCAGCTGTCGCCATTTTTTTATTAAAAAACATGTAGTTGTATGAGCCAGTCACCAAATGAGTGTCTTAATTTCTATTTTCTACCTTATTTATTGTTGCTGACAAAGTTGATGGGTCATAACAGTTGCTATACCTCACAGTAAGTCAATCCATAAAGTTGACTTGGTAAAAAAACCATAGTTTATTTGACAGAAATTAGTCATTTGGATCAGCGCAATCTGTTGGCGGCTCACATCAACTACTTAGAATTTAATTAAAAAACTGATGACAATGGGGATGGAATTTAAAGGTACAAGCATCAGGCTTCTCTATTTTCACCCCACACTGTAAATAAAACATGTGATTGTAATTTCTTCCATTTGTTTTGATTTTCTGTTTATATTTCGTTGTTATCTCGGCACCAGCATGACAACCCATAAAGCCCATGTTAATTTTTTTTAATTTCAAATCCATTTTTTGTGCTTATATTTGAGCCTATTTTAATTTTTAAAGGGATTCTGCACTTCTAGGAACATAAATCTTTCTAACAGTATGCGTAGATTTTCCCTGCGATGCAAACAGGCTGAGAAAAAAGATTTTAAAGAAACATGCTTGCCTATTAAAATATAGATGACGGAATGACCGACATACCTGATAGTAGGAAAAAATCTGATTACAATTAGGTCCAATTAACCTATCCACGGAGTTTAAAAAATACCAAATTGAATTCAAGTAAAAAATTACGGAAAATGCCAACATGAAATTTTAAAATTATAGTCGTTTTCCAATAATTTATTGGTTGCTGAGAAAAAACTCAGTTACCAAAAAATGCAAACTACTATTACATTCATAGCAATTATTTGGGGTTTTCATCAGCCTCGTCACTGTACTTTGTAGGGAGATACCCTTTTATCCAATTTTAAAAAGTTGGAAAATATTGAAAATTTCACATCATACTACTGTATAAGAAAAGGGTGTGCGAAAAGGCCGTGTGCCTTTTTGCAAAGCTTTTGATTATCAAAGACACAACAACGTCTGTTGTTTACTGTTTCGTTAAGTATTAAAATGGATCTGTTTGAACACACAAATACTGCCAATTAAAGACGCTGTTTCAGACATTCGTGGTGTTTAAATTATTTTAAATATCCAGTCAGTATAGTAGACCTTAAGGGTCTTAGATGATGCCAGGGTATGTATGGATTTACAAGCACAATAACAAAATAAATCATTCAACTTGTCTCTAATTGATGCAATTATTACATCTGAACATATATGTAGCTTTTGCACGTTATTGCAGCACAGACTGTGTAGAAGCACCATCTTACTTGATTTGTCCTTTTCATTTCTCATTATTGTAAACCAATACATAAGTAAACTGCTATTTAGTAATTACTTGAGCTCAAGTCAACCAATAGCTTGCATCGTGCACGAACGTCTAATGATTCAAAGTTGGCCACGATTGATGGTTCGCGCCTCAGTGAGTTTGTATCATCACCTCATCAACGTCAGCATCTCACACACAGCTGATCATTACGTGTGACAGTAAATACCTAGCTTAGATAACTCGGGCAAATAATGTTGAGGGACGTTAAAGTTAAACTGTACAGGTGTTGATTGTTATGGCTTAAAAATTAGGTTAACAGTGACGTTTAAATGCCTTGTAATAATTTTAATATCGGAAGTTTGTTTGTGGATGGATATAGTTTGTATTAGTTAATATTTTTTTAGATAGGCTACCACTACATACTTTACCATTGTATTTAATTGCGAAAGCCTACTTGATGTCTCTTCAATGACTTATAATGTGTGATGGTTAACTTACAATACCTCACATTTAATCGTAAACATGGTTAAAAAATAAAACGATATTTTTATTATTGTTATAATTAAATCAAATAAAGTGTAGCATTTTACAAGCATGATGAAGAGACCTTTTAAAGATATCTTGACCTGGATTCATTATTATTTACACTATTAAAATCCTAATTCAGGCGCATTAAATTCGTCGTCAATATCGTAAAAACAAAACTAGTGACATAAACAAATGCTTGTACAGACATCTCAGTTGTAATGCAGTTTATAAACTTATAACAATCTTTGTGTTTGTCACAATATTCTTACGTAATTTTACCAACTAAAATATTTTAATCTAATAGAAGGTGAAATTGGGGAACTTTAAAACATGGGACTGCTGTTTAAGTTAGAGTATCAATTTTTTGTCTGGATTTCTATCTCAATCGCTATTAAAATACTTAACAATAAGCCTAACTTACCTGATTACTAGCTGTGCGTAAAACTCGCTCTACTTGGGCACAGCCGAAGTTCACCGCTGTGGTATGAACACCAGGCACAAGATAACGATGGAGTAAGATAGTTGTTTACCCGGCGAGGATAACGACACTAGTTTAGTAGACAACTGACAAATTAGCGATTCACTTTCCATTCTTCCGTTATTGGTCTCCGTTGATGTTCAGAGTCGGAAAGTCCCCAAAGCACGTGGCTGAGCATTGGCTTTAGAAACGGCAAAATAAAGCAAAAGTCTATTAAGTACCTAACGCCTTTAACCCCCAAAACCCATAAATCTTAAGTAAGAATACGAGTAGACCACTCAAAAACATTGTTCCTCTTAATTCCTTAATCGAAAGCAAATCGTCTGAAAAGATTTAAGGAAATTAGATCCTATTGTTCCATTAAATCGGTAAATAACAAATTATTGTGATTTGGAACTAGCATTATGGAATTGGTGAAAAATAAGTCTAAATATAATGGATTGTCTTGTTTTGACAATTGTAGTTTGCAATTTAAGTACAAATAGCTGAGGATTAAATAAGTAGGTTTACCCAATGTTATCAGAATGTATCCTTTATGGATAACGATAACAGTTTACTAATACTCTATAAAAATAATATGGTAGTTTTAAATTTACATTTTTATAGAATTTTCTTTGTAATCATTAGGAGTACAATCACGCTTCAATATACATTTTTTTAGTTAAAAAATGATTTGGAGTGAAATTGCAAAAGCTATTGTTTTGAGGGTCAAAAAAGGGGAAAACAAATTTTTATTCTATAATACAGTACCCCCATGGAACCTCGTCCCCGTAGTCCGATCAGCCTGGTGCGTTATTCCAGTCAGGGTTTTAAGGGGGAATAATTCCCTAAATGAGGAATCTTTGCATATGTGTAGTACTAGTACCCAGTTAAAACATATTAAAAAATAACATCCGTGCTATAACCACCATCTTGGAAAATGGTGGCCGAATTTCAATTTTACGATTTCGACCATATTTCACTAACCGTTGGAAAAACAGAAATTATGTTCGAACAAAAGTTAAAGAGCATACAAAAATATCAGTTAGAAGTGGTTGATTAAGTCGATACTAAGCCTTCTATCCCCATTTTGTTTATTTAAAATATTTACCTCTGAACCTGAGACGGAATCAATATTTAGTCCTGAGAATGTGCCAATATTATATTGCAGGACCTCGTTGTCTATTTTTTACTTCCGCTTAAAAAATGGCTTGTACGAGATAAAAAATATGATCATCTATCTATCTATATATTAATAGGCAAGCATGTTTCTTTAAAACCTTTTTTCTCAGCTCGTGTTCATCGTAGGGAAAATCTACGCATACCGTTAGAAAACTATTTTCCTGTAGGTGTGCAGAATCCCTTTATAAATTTAAATAGGCTCAAAGATAAGCACAAAAAATGAGTTTAAAAATTTGAAAATATTAACATGGATCTTATGCGTTGCCATGCTGGTAACGAAAATAACAACGAAATATAAACAGAAAACCAAAACAAATGGAAGAAACTCAAATCACATGTTTTATTTACAGTGTGGGGTGAAAATAGATAAGTGAGTACATTACGTATTTTTGGTCGAGTTTCGACCACTGGACGACCTCTCGTACTTATTTAATACGCAAGCAGATTTTTTGTGACAATTACTCCTCCGAAACTACTGAACCGATTGACATGTTTTTGGTGTCATTGGAAAGAGCGTAACGTGAAGTTGTGCAGGAAACTTTCTTTTTAGGGAAATAATGAGATATTGAGGCCCTGGAGCCCTTTAAAGTTTCGTATTTCTCCATAAGGATAACATGGGAGATAGTTTTTATTTACAGAAACATATGTTTTTTACTTGAAAATAGTCAAAGTCTACTACATAATAATTGCTGTGTATTATGACTCTTAATGTATACCTACTACATTTCAATCAAGGATTGTGTACCTTAAAGTTTACCCATAATGGATCTTACTACTTTATTTTAATGCTGGGAATAGTAAAATTTAGTGGAGAATAAGTTACCATGATTTAGAAAACTTTACTATAATAATTTATGTATTTAAATCACAAATCGTTGACATTATTAATTCATTTGAAACTAAACAGCTGATGGACAAATCAAACAAATCATCTACTTCATGTGAATAATGTTCCCTATTACACAAACATAGTTTTTTTTTTTTTTTTTTTTTTTTTTTTTTAACTATCTTGATTCTTTTTTACTTGTGGGTGTATTTTGAGTTTGCAGTTATGAAAGCACCAAGCCAAGTAACTTTTATCTAATTTTCTTTATAAACTAACAGTATTAATGAATTACTACATGAACTTGACAAGTCAGGTAATTAATTGTCAGTATACCAAGGGGAAGAAGAGTTGGTCCTTGAAAACAGACGAAGGCGGAGACACCCATCTAGAAAATCCAACTGAGTTTTTAAATATAGAGGTCAGTGGATTGCCAAGACACAGATTAGACTAATAAAAGGGGGCAGTGGTTTTATTGATGAGGAATATTAATACATCAAAAAGGGCCTTATTAATGGCACAAGGCTTCATGTGATCAGAATGGTTAACAACTTAATAGAATGTAAAGTCTTAACTGGAACAAGTGAGTGGGGACATATTTTGATTTCGAGGATAACAATTTACCCGTCTGAAACAAACTTACCTTTTAAAATGGAAAGATGCTAATTTCTGTTACCTTTGGCATTTGCAGCACTGTTCTTAGTTCTTACCCAGACCAATTTCATTCATGAGCAACTATATATTATATGTTGTTTTAAGTAAGGCCTTAAACCTTCAGGTAAGCATTTACCTTCAGGAAGATTACCCTGGTCAGAGTTTTCCATAACGAATATGCGTATCCTATTAAAAGATGTATTTTAATAGGATACGCATATTCGTTATGCATACTCTGACCAGGGTAATCTTCCTGAAGGTAACTTTAAGGGTAAAATCGTAGTATTCATGGAAGTGCTTTTGTGATAAAAATATTGTTTTTTAGTGTTTATTTGTAAAAGTGTGTTTTCTTCAAGCAGCATTTTTATGACCCTCAAAATATGCTACATAGGCCTATTGGTTTGATATGATAAAATGTTTTGTTAAATGTGTTTTACAAATATTTAAAAAATAACTACCCTATAACCTTGCTCGCTGCCTATAACATACTTGAACTTGAACACTTATTAATTTACTAAATGTAATACACATACAGCTAGAAAATGGCTGGACTGCTTCCCTTCCAAGGCTTTATTATTACTGTTTAATTTTCGTCGTCGAGTCAATATATAATACGATGAACTTGTTTTCTAAATTCATATGTTATTTTGCGGGGCATTGAGACGCACAGGTTTACTTGTACTTATTTGATACGCAAGCAGGTTTTAATAAGGTAAATCAGGAAGTTAATGGTTATTTGGTGCTATTAACATAAAGACTGAAATTTGTAAATGTACTGGCGACAATGTGTGATACCATTCAGACTACATTATCATTGACAAAGACCAACATGGACAACCTATTGCGGAAATAAGTGGGAAACATTTGTATAATACAGTAAAAGCCAGATCAGCTTTTGAAAAATCTTTGAGTTGACTCTTTTATTTAAACTCATCGGAATTTATGACTTATATTTGTTTGTAAATAAGTTATTTGTTTTTAAATAACTCCTTTACTTCTTTGCGATTGCTCGATTTCGAGCAACATGTACACTAGTTTGTAATTAAATAGTGATTAGTTAATATTAAAGTGTTCTATATTTAAGATCATACATCCTGGGTTTTCAATATTCGAAAAATGATCTTAGTACAAATACGTAATTAACTCAAATTGAAGTAAACAAAATGAGAAAGTCAATAACAATCATTCAGTAAGGTGCTTGAAGAGGTTTAATTAAATAACAATCATTGAGTAAGGTGCTTGAAGAGGTTCAATTCAGTAACAATCATTGAGTAAGGTGTTTGAAGAGGTTCAATACAATAACAATAATTCAGTAATGTGCTTGAAGAGGTTTAATTAAATAACAATCATTGAGTAAGGTGCTTGAAGAGGTTCAATTCAATAACAATAATTCAGTAATGTGCTTGAAGAGGTTTAATTAAATAACAATCATTGAGTAAGGTGCTTGAAGAGGTTCAATTCAATAACAATCATTCAGTAAGGTCCTTGAAGAGGTTTAATTAAATAACATTCAGTAAGGTGCTTGAAGAGGTATAATTAAATAACAATCATCGAGTAAGGTGCTTGAAGAGGTTCAATTCAATAACAATCATTGCTTGAAGAGGTTAAATTCAATTTGAAGAGGTTTAATTCAATAACAATCATTAAGGTGCTTGATGAGGATTTATTCAATAACAATTATTCAGTAAGGTGCTTGAAGAGGTTCAATTCAATAACAATCATTCAGTAAGGTCCTTGATGAGGTTTTATTCAATAACAATCATTCAGTAAGGTCCTTGAAGAAGAGGTTTAATTAAATAACAATCATTCAGTAAGGTGCTTGAAGAGGTTCAATTCAATAACGATCATTCAGTAAGGTGCTTGAAGAGGTATAATTAAATAACAATCATTCAGTAAGGTACTTGAAGAGGTTTAATTAAATACCAATCATTCAGTAAGGTACTTGAAGAGGTTCAATTCAATAACAATCATTACTTGAAGAGGTTCAATTCAATAACAATCATTCAGTAAGGTACTTGAAGAGGTTTAATTAAATAACAATCATTCAGTAAGGTACTTGAAGAGGTTCAATTCAATAACAATCATTACTTGAAGAGGTTCAATTTAATAACAATCATTCAGTAAGGTGCTTGATGAGGTTTTATTCAATAACAATTTTTCAGTAAGGTGCTTGAAGGGGGTTAATTCAATAATAATCCCTGTAATTTAAACTGGCCTGTTTGGCCCTGATAACTCTACCCATTAATAACGCTTACTTTGGTCTTGCGTTCTTCATAATTATCGTTTAAACTTGCATTAATTTTGTTGTATTTTTCAATACTGTATTAGTAACTATAATAATGCTAACTAACAATTAACGTTTAATATAAAAAAAAAGTCTAATATTACCCTTATTAAACCTTTTTACTCAGGTTTAACCTTTTTTATAATTTAGTATGCCTTTTCTACGAGGACATTTTACTATAGAAGATGCACATAGTCACACGAGTATAATAGAGTTACAAAATAATTGACATGACACTTTTTTATACTGTCTGGGTTTGAGATTAACCAAATCTATTTTTTCAACTTTCAGCAGCCTGAAAGTTTTGAGTCAGAGTACTTAAAAAAACAGTCGAATCAAAAACCTATTATTTTCAATTAATTGTGAACGTCATAACACTAACAAGTTTTCAAAAAAATGCTAATAGGTATTTAAAGTGCTTCCTAAGTTAAAAAAAAAATAAATGCACATACCACTATGATTATGTCATTTATCTAGTTATTAAGTTATCTACAACGATTTAAGAAATAAAAATAAAAATAGTTACTAGTTTTGCAGTGTGGTTAATTAGACATAACAGATATATCGTAAAAGCTGCAGTCCAAAGTAGTGAGAATTATATTTATAAATGGTACGCTGATTTAAAGCCATGAATCGCGCCTGTCGCATGCTTATCAGCACCTCTCACACTGGAATAATTTTCCACCCAGTATTGCTCAACAAAAGGAGCATTTCTCTCGTCGTCAGTCTAATACAATAGGTTTTGTCAAATTCCAAACGCAGACGTAGGCTTTGCCTTGTTAAGGTGGGGTAATGTCAAATCTTGAGTCTGCACTCTTCTCCCCCCCCCCCCCCCCATCAGACGGTAATTCAGTAGTTCCTCGGTATCAGTAGAGTAATCACTTTCCCTAACAATGATATAATGAGCTTTACTAAACGTTAAAGCCATTCGAACTATATATCACCTATACAAGGCTTTTTCAGTTATGATAAAAGTACTAAGTTATTTACTGACAGTTTATTGCATGCTTGATGTAACTTCACTTCCATCCTCATCATTATTTACTCTTTATCAATTTATTCAATAAATCGAAAGAAAAAAATATGTCAAACCACAAAGATTTTTTAAATATTCTTTGAAATATTGGAGAACGAAAAAACTAAAAAGACCGCAGGCAACACATACAGCTGCCCTTCCCACCTCTTGACTCAAATTCCCCTTAAAAGGCTGATTTTAAATTTAAATTTTGCTTTTTTTCTGTCAATGCATGTTTAAAAACTGTTTCTGAATGTTGGCTCAGCTATCACTGCAGATAGTTATTGTTAACCTACCGTTATTCTATGGTGATATTTATTAATGTAATATTTATTGGAATATTTATTGCGTGTTACTATTTATATATTTATTTATTTACTTGGTTATTAGTGAAACTATTTTACCAACCTTTGTGTTTTCATGAATAACTGTATTTGGAAAATGTTATTTATTTGATGTGCCCTTTGAGGGAAAAAGCAATAGATATTGTGATGTTGGATCAATTTTTTAATATTTATCCATTAAATATTTGGTAAATACTTAGCTATTATCTTTGACTATATTATTCAAAATTCTTAGCTTGCTGTCAAAAAGTATTGTAAAAGCTGTTATTCCTCTACTAACTTACAATGCGAACAATTCCCTGTTCCTAAGTTTGCAATAAATCTTTCCTGTTGCACTGTATGTATATCGATCAAGCATAGCAAAGCTAGCATATCAATCAAACTACTAACCATACCGGACCTTATCGTCGACGTGTGTTGTGTTAAGAATATGCCAAATTTTATTTTGAGTCTGGCTAAAACATCTAGTATTATGTAACACAACACTCCAACACAACGCACAACAGCGTCCCCATTATATCTTGGGTAGTTATTGACCCCGACTCAGTGGTGTAGAAGTACTACAGGCAAGGAAAAGTACTGGTACTAATAATTACTTTTTAAAAGTGATCCTACGGAAGTAAATCTCTTGAACCATTGAGACCATATTTAAAACGGTCCGATTCAACAGATTGAATTCGAGGATTAGAATCAGAAAGCAGAGGATTGTCCAGTTTCACGCACGAGGGACTAATTTAGATAAGCGGGGTGTTAAAAGCTGATTTAGAGGGTTCACATTTATCCAGACATAAGCTAACTTTACGTAGGCCTATGCGTACACGGGACCTTTAGGTTATTAAATGTGATGTAATCATAATAAGTAGGCTATTCCATAATTTAAAAAAGTGAAGTATTTGACATGCATTTTCCCATCCGTGTTATAAACGAACTCTGTTATATCAGTTACTGGAGGACTATATCTAAATTACTCTATATACACTTAAAATACGAATTATGACATCGTATTTTCAATCTGCATTGCAAAAAGAATATACAAACATCGAATGAAAAAACAACAAATTAACCACGCAAGTTAAGCTAATGTTGACACCGTTGTCGGGTTCCACTTTTAAAACTCATTTTAGCTTTACTCCACAGACGCATTAGTTTAAACGAGTCCTCACGGATCATTAAGCTCACTTTTCAATACGAAATCCGCTTTTCGGTAAACTCAAGGATAAGCCTACAATACAACTACAGTAGTCAATTATAGTGCGACACCTCAAGGTTTCGCATTAGCTTTTGTAAATTTGTATCTCTCGATCATTCAAAATAAGGAAAACAATGTTGTATTATATCCCTATGGATGATATTACTTACAGTGGTGTCATAATTAACTTGATGTAAATCACTATTGTTCACTATTGTTCAATTCACTATTGTATAACGTATTACGTTCGAGCAAGCATTACAAAGATGGATTACTGTATACTGATTAAATTAGGTATATACATGTTGCCATTTCATTTCTACCAATTTTTTCACATGGGCCATTGTTAAAAGCATTGAGCATTGAACTATCCATGAGGGTTTAGATATGAGTTCTTAGGTTGTAGGGGTAGCACTGGCGAGTAATTGTACTATTTTCACACGATACTTAAGTGACTTGCAAGATTGCTAACATTACCTTTTCATGTAATGATATTCATAATAGTAGTACCCCCACGCTGTGAGCATCAACAAATTAATGTGGAGATTTTAAGCTTAGAGAATTAACAGCTGAAATGAAAATGGCCGCCGTTAAACAAAAAAAATAATGATTATTGTTTCGAAATTGGTTGATTGCTATCTCCAATATATCTCGGATTGCATTAAGATGTTTTAAATAGTTTATAAGGATATAAGAGTTGAAGAACAATTACAAATACTGCAACCCACTAACAAGGCGTTGTTGGAAAAATATTCCAGATTTAGTTTTTAGTTCGATCTATGAAGGTTATTCCTAAAGTGTATGTACTTACTTACGGGGCACCGCCGTACGTAGAGGCTTTGTTATGCAGGTGTTAGAACCCTTTACAATAGTGGATTTAACTATATATAATCAATTATAATGAACAAATAAAATAAACAATAGTTAGACTAAAATGTATCCTAGCCAAAGGTTGCTGGTGAAAGCTGATAGTTTCAATGTTTGCCTACACTACAGCTCTTGATGACTCGGCGATCTCATTCACAAGCTGTTTAACGTCTATTGACGACATGACGAAGACCGATGAACCTCGCTATGAAAGCCTTCCCTCAACTATCAGCACAGCCTGCGCCATCAACTCGCTCAGATATGCATAGATACTGAAGCAACTGTATAGTATCTATCATCTTCAAGAGGTATTTATCTTAATGAGTGCAGAAAGGGTGAGTAGAAACAAAAATGTTTTATTGTATACCTAAGTGTTATCATTGAGTATTAGGCCTTCTCATTGGTGTTATCCTCCAGTCACTTGTTCTAGACACTAGCCTCATACTTGCAGTATTAATGCATTTAGTTGGAGTAAATTGATCGTCTGAAATTGACGATATTTTATTCTAAACTTTACATTGATGATATTATGTAGTTCCCTAACACGTTTATAGAGGTGTAATCCAAATAAATATGTGGACGAAAATTCTTCCATACAAAAAAATGCTTCTCTTAGCTAAATTAAGGCAATGCTGTACAATATTGCAAGTCATCATGGATAGTGATGACCTTGTTTGACATGACCTTCAAGTGATAAACAGTTCAAAACCTCACTAATCCAACCGACCTATCATAGACTAACTTTACTAACACAAATAGCCATCTCACTAAAGCTTGTTTATCTGTGTCTGGTTCATCGTTCATGTTGGTTATATCAAGAGTTATTTTCTTTTTTTAGAGTCAATGCCTAGCTGTTTGATTTTACAGTTTTTGTTTAACTAGTTTTGAACAGGATGGACCTAAACATTAAAATTGTCTTCAGGTGATCCATAAAGATGAAAAATCTAGCGTGGTTTAATCTATGCAAGTAAATTATGTAACCACCACATTATATAGTCTATGACTATACCAAAAAATTTATTTATGGTATATAAAATGTATGCATTTACCATTTACTGCAAAAAAATGAATTCAGAGAGAGTTGCAAGATCGTGTTTACAAACAGGACTTAGGCCCTACTAAAGTATTACTTTATTGTACATAACCGATTTACATACTAATTCATGTATTGTAACATGGATATATCATAAAAAGTCAAAAATGAATATAAAAGTATTAGTGTTTCATAAGCTATAAATACAATGATCTGAATTAATTATAAATCTTAAAAAGTCATGATTGACTCAGAAAAGCATTGGATTTTCCATCCTAAACTGCCCCAGATAAGCAGTATTTAGCACCACACATTCAATGATCCCATACATCTCCAGCCTAAACCTTCTTTACTGCTTGGTCAGAAATTACAGAGCCTTTATCGACCTTACCACTTCTCAGTAATAATCCCGGTCTTTGTATATTAATGCAGTTCAGTCATTAATTGTAAAAGCTATCAATTAAAACTTAAATGTATAACTGATTAACATTTTTTTCAAATTTCATTGTATCCCAAACAATAACAATAATAATATTAAAGTAGGACTTTGTTGTTTGAATGAACTTGTTCTCAAATATTTCACCAATTATTTTTATTACATTTTTATCACTTTCTCTCCATAAGTTATAGGCTACCTAGTGTATGAAGAAAGTATTGTTATTGTCAAAACTTTGGAGTTTGAGTTTTGTTTGGAAGTTTTGGTTTTGGGTCCCCCTGGACCCAAAACAGTGGCTTTAGAGGTGATGTCTTTGTTAGTGTGTGTGAACAGAGCTAATAACTACACCTGTGGTCCGATTTTTATTACATTTGGTATGTAGGTACCACCCTACTAATTAATGGTACTGTACCTCCAGAGTTTAATTTTTTTTTTAATACCATAGTTATTTTAAATAAAAAATCATAAATAATGGAATAATCTGATTTTCACTAAAACTGTTTAAACTATTCTGAATTAAAATTTGTTGTGTCATGTAAGGCAAATCTAATTTTATACAACCAGCAACACTGTAAAAATTACGGTTCAATGGTTATTACAATTTTTTCTATCTTAGTTACTCCCATTCTTGCCCGTGTGTCAGAAATTGCTGATACCTATAAAAGAGCTGTACAAAAATAAGTTCTAAGTACTATAGGTCCTAAGTCCTCTCAGTACATGCCTATGGCTGACTCTATTAGTGTGTTTTAATTTTCTCAGCCTTAAAGGCAGTGTTAAAGCAACAGTTAATTTTTTTATTACATTTTTATTACCTTTTAACAAAGTTATATTTTCCTATCTGATGTTTAACTGACTTTATCCGTTGGCCGTTTGTAACAATTATGGAAAATTGGTTAGAGCCGTTTTAAAAGAAACGTTTAACCAAGCAAATTTTATTCTTATTCCATGAACAATAAATCACAAACTGTACATTAAAAGATTACTCTTACACATAATGAATCTTGGTTGAGTGTACTGCATATCATTTGTATTTGTACTATCAAAATGTTAATGACATCAAACAAGTAATCCTTCTATGTATTATACCAGTTTAAAATAGACTAGGGTAGTAATAGTAAAAATCCAGATTATATACATTATACAGTAAGTAAAATATTTAAATAAAAAAGAGAGCACACTGGACCACTTTCTTCCTTTAATGTTTATTCATAAAAAATCTATATTGTAAATAATTATTGAAATTACTCTGGTATTATTTGGAAGTTCGCCATAAGTCAGGCATTTTAAGTAGAGCTTACACAAGTTAATATGCACTGAAAGGGGAGCAAGCTAGTCTAGGTTAGAGCTCGGGACTTCGGTCCAAGAGGTCCCGGGTTCAAATCCCGCCAATTCACCAATGGCTTTTATCTAAGTGATAATGCCACAACCCCTAGGTCTAGCCTGAATTAATGTGAAAAACAATACCGGACTAGAACAAAAAAATTCACTGAAAAAAGAGTTTTTAATCAAATTTTCAATACACATTGTTTGCTTTATTGTAAGTGTATAGATGCATAATTAATTAATTGTATAAATAATTTATAATGCTTTACCCAAAAAGGGAAGGAACTGTTTTAAAGTCAACTTCAGTATACATCAATGATTTACAGCTTGAAAAGATCTTTACAGATCTTATTGTGATCCTTGTCATCCGTTTAGATTATATCCATGAAAGGATTCACTTCCCCTTCCTGACAAGCACATTTAAACAATAAGTCGCTTTAATCTCCTCCATTGTAGCAGATCCCACAATGTCTCATCCCTCGAGTCAGTTCTACAGTCTATACTTAACCACATTCAGACTTATTGGATAAATCTTATTCTGTAATGTCAGTTTCAAAATACAACCAATTTATTGACGAGATTAGATTTTCTAAACAAATACTACGTGGGAAAAGTAATTAAAAATTTACAATATGAAAGTCAATTAGATTGCACTTTTGATCTGTCTGTCAATGATAAACAATAAATTAATTATCTGAAGAGAAGAAAACAACTATTTCAAGCATTTGCAGTAAGGTCCTTTGGTATCCTGATTTCTTGCACCCTATACAATTGATTTACAACCATCCCCATTAAAGAAACTATTAATATAGACTAATTAGTCCCAATATAGGCAATAGGCATACTGGCACCTGTGGTTTGTAGTGCTGATCAAAAATTAATATTAATCAGTTCAGACATACTACCTTAATTAATTTTTTCATTGAAACAATTTTTTTTTATCATAGGAATGGGGTTTTTCAACTTAGCATGGTAGGGTGATTTATTTAGAGAATAAGCTTCCTGTGTTTATTCTGGTGAGTGGTACTTGCAAACAGATTTTGTGTATTACCATTGACTATATATACCTAGTCAATGGTAATACCAATTTGTCATAGCCATTTTTGTTCCCCTGCACTTCACACTTGCTTGTTGGATTCTTTGTTCTTAATAAGCAACCCTCAACCCCCTAGTACCTAAGCTCAATTTGTGGTACACATGTCCATGTACTGGTGGGTTTTAACTAGTGTAAGCGAGTACAGCATTGTGAACCCTGGTCTAGCATCAGAAACAATATTAGAGTTTATCTATATCTGTTATGAAAGATTTCAAATCTTTCATTGATGCCAAAATGTGTGATAATTTTTAAAAATTAATACACTAACTCCTTGATTAAAATTGTTATGCTCCTATATTTTTATGATTTAGTAAGCAATTTAAAATTAATAGTATATAAAATGTCTCTATGGCATTTAATTCATAGCTCTTGACAGGCATCCAGTACTGGCATCCAAACCAAACGTTTCTACAACTCAAGGATTTATTAATCGCTCTTTACACTCCATTTAAAGAGGCTGGCTTTAAAGGGGCTGGAGCAAGTGATATTTAATGTATACATATTCATATGCTAAGTTTAAACTCCAGCCAACTGGGTTCAATGGAAGAGCCTAGCATTGGCTATCGATGATTGGTAGGAAACGTGATAAAGTATGTGTTACCATTCTTTTATGAAGGTTGTTAGGGTTCACAAAGTGTGAATAGCAAACAGAACATAGGTGAGAGATATACAAACCCATTATGAAATAATCTACATCCAATTTATTCACAACAGAATGGGAAATAAAATAATATACAGAAAATATCACAAAAACTAAAACATAAGTTATAAAATATAATACAACACTGCTAAGGGTATAAAGGTAAAACTACTATACCAGAAGATTGGTCCGATGCCTTTCTAATAGACAATCGATGTGCTTTAGAAAATAAAAGAACCTATGACAACCGATGAAGAATATACACTAGTTACAAACCTTATACAATGATGGCACATTAGGCAGTCTGGCATGATCAGCGTCTGCCTTTCAAAATACTATCATTATGCAACTAAGTTAAAAAAAAACTTATCGTATTACTAAGTAAATAAATATGCAATGAATGTACACACAGTGTGTAAAAAAAGAATGATATTGAAAGAGAGATTTAACAATTATTTATTACAATACGGTATGCAAGATACATTCATTTATCATTTATAGCTTTTTATCAATAAATTATGGAGTATTTTACAATAAGCTTTAAAGATGTAACTGTATTTTTCATAAGACTTAGGAGTACTCTTATAACATATATTAAGGACAAGGTATATAAAATATAATAAGTAAATTAATAAGCTTATCATATTTTTACCTTAGATATCTTTAGTTAATCATTAATTAAATTTGCTTTTTTATGGTTTTAACACTAATTAACAACTCGTTGTTTGTAATTAATGGGATAAAAAATTATGAATTGCATGAATAGATAGTTTTTAATTTTTTTAAGTAGAGCTTGATGAAATGCCTTTAACATTGTCATCCAAAAATTTTCTTTTTGAGGTCATATTATCCAAGTCTTATTTCTTTGTCAATTCTATTATTTTGTGAAACTTAATTTCAAATTTTAGTAAAATCAATAATATTGTCATTAAAATCACACAAGGAATGATTTGAATTCCTTAAACCTAATTTCTGTGAGAGTTATGTCCCCGGGAGTGGGACTTCTTTCTGCCAGATTGACGCAATACTTCCGCATATGACTTATCCAGCAGTTTCAAGGTCGCAACCTGTGTAGCAGCCTTGGTAAAATGGCTGTCCCAAGCAGAACTGTGCCTCTGTGTTTCACTTTTTTCGCTGTTCACTCTATTTACTACATCATTGTCGCTGACACACCAAGTAACTCTATCTGCCGTTTTATTTACACTTTCATTCATCCTTACTTCCTTCTTTCTTCTGGTAACTTTGCTGGAATGGACAATTTTTGCTGTGATTCCTAGTACTTGGGCTGATTCAACAGTAATGACAGATTTCTTCTTTGATGACTTCTTCTTGGGACCGACACCAGATGATAAGCATTCCATATAATCTCTAGTGGGCTTTTTCCTTTCTTCAGTCGATGAAGATGGGCCTTGTTCAGGGGACTGAATTATAGCACTTTCATCACAGGGAAGAGGTGCATCATTTCTGTTGACTTTGGGTGTTGATCCGCAAGGAAGATCAGAGCCGGCTGCGAAAGAAGAGCTTACAGACTCAGGGGGATCAAGACTAACAATATCAGACTGGTCTTCCGTGAACTGAGACATTTCTTCTTCTGGGTCAGGAATCCTAGAGGGGAAATCTTCTTTTGCTGGTGTTACAGGGGGAACTTTAGGCGCTTCTTCGGCAACAGGAGTGAAATCGTCCAGCAATGGTAATTTCTCACCTTCATCTTTAGCTTCTGCAGCTCTTTTCAAGACAGCAAATATTTCCCTAAACAACTGACGGTATTCCGGAGTCTTTCTAAACCTACTCTCGACTGGACTGGCATCATCATATATGCTGAACCTACAGTCATCTCCATCACTGATGGTACAGAGGAACGAACCCGGGGGGAAATGAGCATCAGTCTGTGTTCCTTTGTTGCTAGTTTCATCTGAAAAGCCTGAGGAAGATGTTTCTGCTTCAGAGAAGTCTGTTGGGGTTGCCGAGAAGGCTTTTCCGTTTGGTGTAATTTTGACAGGATCTTTCTTTGGTAGTTCACGTGTCTCTCCCTCGCTATCAATCTCCTCCTTCTGGAAGAAGTCCCCAGACAGTTGCAGCTCCTCTTGCAGGGACAGACAGTTGTTGCTAGACACAGTCTGCGGGGGCCTGATCACCCCTGGATGTCTTTGAACCTTTAGTAGTGCTTCGTATTTCTCCACCAGATCTCGATAGGGGTTATCTCCATGGCAACTGTCTCCCAGCGACTCCTGTAACCAATTACAATTACACTAATACAATTACATACATTACAATTACAATACAATTACAATTACATTGTTATTGTTAATACAATTACATTTTTATCTGAGTTGTGGTAAAAATAAATGTAGGCCTTATTCATATTAAAATGTAACATTTTGTATTGTCATCAAGCTATAAGTTGGTCCTCTTGAGCTAGTGACCATTATAGATGTTGAAAGGTGAATGTTAAGTATGAAAGAGATGCAAGTGTTAATAAAAGATTCACCTTTTACTGTCTAATAAACTAGAGACTATGCCACTTATAGTTAACCCGGTATATCAGTAAACAATTCAAGAAAAAATACGTTTCAGCTAAAAATCTAGTGTGATTCGAGCACCAGAGCTATGTCGGTATTCTCTGTTTTATAATCCTCAATACCGACAACATTTACACTAGACACAGAATATTTACGTTATGTCTTATTACTCTTCTTCATAAATCAAAGAAGCGAAATCAGCTGAGACAAATGACCATCTAGAAAAGAATGTCACCCTATACATCTCAAACTGAGCTTTACATGCACTTAAAACTCACTCTTTCATGTGGGCTAACAGGTCAAACTGTTGATAAATCATTCTACATGGAGGTGTCTGAAGACAACATAACAATGTGTGTTAA
Organism: Macrosteles quadrilineatus; assembly: GCF_028750875.1. Lineage (NCBI taxonomy): Eukaryota > Metazoa > Arthropoda > Insecta > Hemiptera > Cicadellidae > Macrosteles > Macrosteles quadrilineatus. The sequence goes on along the minus strand of NW_026542594.1, from coordinate 100,409,601 downwards.
AATAAACCTAGTATACGTATAGGGGGTGTTTTAGAGTTGTATTTATGAAACTCTTGCTTGATTAATGCAGATTATGATCGGAGGAATTAAATTTCTCAGCCTTGTGATACTGGTGTGATAAGGGTTAGAGTGTGCGTCTTTATTTGACAACTGAAAGGTTACATTCACCAATTGTGTTTTGATTATGACTATAGTAAACTTCTTTTCCACTTTTTACATCCACATTTTGTATTGAAAAGCGTATTTTAAAATCATAAACCACAAAATGTAGGTATCAGATGCCATGGTAAATTTTGTAATATGGTTAAGTTCAGTTAATCAATGAAAAATAAAACAAAAGTAAAACTATAATTAAGTAAATAAATATTACAATATCAACAAACAACCACAAAATACAGGATATTTTTGTGAATGATGGATGAAAAAAATGTTAAATGGTTGTTCCATGATGATGACTATGGATATGAGAAATGCACAGTTAATTGTCGCTGTTAGCAATATATAAAGCCCAGTTAATCAAATTAACACAATGAACGACTTAAATCAATTGATGATCAACAATTTGGTAGATGAAGCTAACATGGTCAGGTAGTAAAACACACCACTCAAAAACTGGGTTGACATGACAAGTGACACCCCTCACAGCACACAAATATGAAAGCAGATCAGAACAAACCAATGTTAAAACATTACGGAGTGTTTACAGGGTGTAAAAGCGGAAGTGAAAACCAATCAGAGGTCAACTAACCTTCATCAGGCACAACGCCATTTGACACTTCTGGGTAACACACATCTGAGAATTGACATAGGCAATGTGACCGGCAACATCAGAGCAGGCACAATATAACTGTCTTTCATATGAATCATCACAGTGAAGAGTAACAGGAGGAAAAGTTTCGGCTGAGAGACCATCATCCACAAACACCACCAAAAATTACCCCCCTCCTAACAACAGATAACCAGATCAGGCCAGGAATGTTGATAAACTATGTACAGTGCTGGGAAGCGATGCAACAGCAGTATATGTACATGTATCATAGTATAGTTTATAGTATACCTGCACAAGTTGAAAAAAATGGGTATATTCAGTCGATAGTTGTATTTACTACGAGGCATGTTTTTTAAGTAAGTACCGTTTTTAAATTTCTCTGTTCCAGCACTGCAATTGGCATTTTTGACATTTGTACTGTGTATGTGCATCTATTGGCAAGCCTGCGCCGGAAATTAGGCAACAAATCGGCCGTGTTTACATCCGGTTTCGAGCATTCGAAATTGTGCCGCCAATTGAGACTGCCGCCGCCTGTGAAGTTCGATCTTTAAATGCTAAAAGGTGTGAAAACCATTGAAATTCATCCACAGATTAGTGAAGTGTATGGCAAGGACTTTGTGAGTGACGGAACGGTACCCAAGTGGGTAACGGCATTTAAAGACGGCCGCACCAGAGTTCATGATAAGCAACGCACCAATTCATCAGTAATCACAGTAGGCCGGCGGCCGCCCAGTGCGTTGCTCATCATGAACATTGGTGCGGCCGTCTTTAAATACCCTTATACCCACTTGTGTACCATTCCGTCAATCACAATGTTCTCACTAAACTCTTCATTAATCTGTTGATGAATTTAAATGGCTTTCACACCTTTAGCACTTAAAAATCTAACTGCAGCGTGCACTTCACAGTCGGCGACAGTCTCATTTGGTGACACCATTTTGAATGCTCGAAACCGGATGTAAACATGACCGATTGTTGCCGAATTTCCGGCGCAGGCTTGCCAATAGATGCATATACACAGCACAAATGTCAAAATTGCCAATCACAGCGCTGGAACAGAGACATTTTAAACGGTACTTACTTACAAAACATGCCTCGGATTTTTATTATTATTTATTATTTTAATAGTTGAACAATTGTTGAATAAATAAATATTGATCTGTATACAAATTAAATTAAGTATTCTTCAACTATGATTAGGATTGGGTACTATTGTAGTTGATATATAATAAGTAACTCTCAAACTGAGGGAATGAAGTGCCATAAATAAAATTTCTATTTAACACGTTCGCTACATATCGCTACATATATTTGACCCTGCCATCATTGCCACGGACGGGGGTATACATTTTAATATTATACATCTAGACCAGGTGTCCCTTTGTTCACAGCCCAGCACATGCAGGCCACCGGCATGTAGCAAACTATAAAACAGTTTTTCCAACTATCATATGATGTCACTAATATGATGCACATATGTGAAAGACATCCGTAGAATCTGTAGAATCCGCAGGGAATTCAGGGCCTTCAAACAGAGCGATACGAAGATATAAACTTTTTAATAACATTGGACACTAACGCAAACATGCGACTTCAGTCCATCTTAATGTGACCAGCCGTCGCATATATGCGAGAGCAGTCTATGGGTAGAAACCGGTCTTCGCATATACTGGTCCATATGAATGAAATTTTGTACTATTGTGGTAGCGAACATGTTAACAAAAAGTACAGGAACAAATTACATGGCACAAAAACAGTTCAATAAGGTTTAAAAAAGGTGGAATTTATGTATAAAACATAAACCAGCTTAGACAGGTTGAGATGGTTTAAGAATAAAAGAAATTTTACTTAAAATTTTGAAGGAAAAGGTACATAAAGTCAATCTGAGGCAAACTAAAGAAAATGGCAGGTTATGTCATACCAGGTTGTTTTATCAACCCATTGATATAGAGTAGAAGGTTACCACAGAGTCATACTTAGAATTGATGTGGCCCACGGCGGCTCACGAAAGAGAGGCTTCTCTATGATGATTTAACTGGATAAACATGACCCATTGTTTTCGACGATCAGATCAGGAAATGGACCTAGAAGGCTAGGGCACTAGCTAGTAAATAGTTCAGTTTTATTTTTCAATAATAATATTGGGGGTAAGTGGGCCAGACTTGTTTACTTCGGGTCAGGTAAAAAATGTTGGACTTCAGGCCTTGGGCCAAAATCAGGTCAGGTGAAAATCAATTTGTTTTGGAAAGTATTGATTTAAAAATATTTATTATTGTACTATAATCAGGCCTTGTGAAAGAGTGGCAAAATCAGGAACATAAAACTAAATTTAAAATAACCAAAATTTGTCTTGGTCACAACAAAATTGTTACGTCATAGAAGTTCACGATTTCACAGTGACATTTGATTTTCTTTTGCGATTGCGGAGACAAATGAAAAATTTGTAAACATGTTCCAGACATCGTTTGCGGTGTCATCAACTTCGTTTTCTTGCGGTTGTGAAGAAGTCAAAGGCTTTCACAGTGACTTAGGTACTCTATGTCTTCTGCAATCATAACGAAATTTTGAACAACTTCCACATTACAGAGGTATCATGACATTCTCTTACGTGTGAGAAAAATTGTGAATATCTTGCGCCATTGCAAAGACATTACCGTCTCTCACGATCATGGAAAAATCCCCATCATCTTTCGCGTTTTCAGGGACATCATCTTCGTCTCCCACGGTCACGGTGAAATCATAAACGTCTCTGAGGTATCGGAGAAATTATGAACATCTTTTGCGGCCCCAGAGACTTGTATACTTCACCCGGGATCGCTGTGAAAACGTGACTTTTGATCGAGCCTTTTTCGCAGACCCTTTTAGCGATCATGAGAATATAAGCTTAGCTTGAAAATTTTTCTCTCTAACTCTAACAAATTATTGGAAAAATTTCTTTTTACCAAAAAAAAATATATATTTTGAGGTCCCAAGTAAGGGACTTTGAGGTCCTTTCCAGCCAGAGGCCCCCAGCAACTGCCATGTCCACCATTAGGGGCCTTGGAGGCAAGGTCCTCCAACTGCTAACCCACTGGTGCTTAAGTAATTGGTTGAATCTAATCTGCAAAGGCTAGTGATGATGTGTGCTTATAGTTTCACTCTTTCTGGTCGGCCGATGGAGGCATACAAGTCGCTCAGTTGGCTAAGGCCAACGAAAGTAGCATTGAGGTCTTTCTACGTTTGGGTTCGAATCCCATATATGTGTAATCCACTTTAAGGTTACTGAAGTTTGACTTAGCTGGGCCCACCTTACAAACTGACTTTGGTGGATTTTTATGGCATTAGTGAGTTTAATAGGGATGCACAAGACACCTGTGTTGCTTCTTTTTACATTATTGTAGAAGGGGAAGAAACGTTTCTTTCTTTTTATTTTTTTATTGAAAATGAACTTTTTGTGTTGAAATATATCTGATAAAAAACATAAAAACAGATATAAAATTAAAAGAGATATTAAAATATTCCTGTGTTAATGGGTTGGTGAAAAAAGGCCAAGCAAGAGGCAGATTGGCAAGATGATGAACTAATTTTACCTAAATAGCATGTGATGTTACAAAAACAAATTATTCAGTAGCAGGGTGATTCAAATAGGAAAAATTATGAACACTTTCACATTGAAACACAGAATGGGATCGAATGCAAAGATTTGCGATGCAGATGATTTTTATTAATGGGTTCTAATCTAACCCTAATAAGTCTGTTTCTGGGAATTTATAAAATGCTTTAAAAATTAGCAAACACTATAAATTGATTAGTAACTAAGAAAATATCCAAAAGTCCTTCTAAAATTGTATTTCATATTGATCTTTTAGGTTCTTTCTCTGGTTACACACACCTGCAGCTGCATCAGGACGGACTTGCGTTGACTCTCATCAACAAGTGAGTCAATTACACTGATGTCATCATCATCTTCATCAGCCGTCAGAGTCCCAGCATCCTGGCCTCTCAGGCAGCGGCGACAGAGGTGTCCTTGCCTGAAATTAACACATTTTGATGAGATCATAATTTTTTATCATTACAACAATTATTAATACTCTTGCTTTAGCGCTCAGTGTGTCGGCTGCGGAGTACGCTGCACCAGTATGGAATGCATCGTCACATGCAAAAAAGGTTGACATTGCAGTCAATGACATGGCTCGGATTGTAACTGGGTGTTTGAAACCAACTCACAAACTCTATCCTATCGTAGGGATCGCCCTTCCATCAATCCGACGTGATGTCGCTGCTGACCCAGAAAGGACTAAGCAAGAGACAGACCCTCGTCACCCATTACACGGCCACCAACCTGCAGAGCGACGGCTTCGGTCTAGAAAGAGCTTTTTATCACGGACACGAGTCCTAGATGGATAACTCTCAAGCAATGGTGGCAAGGTGGGAGGCCACGTTGACTAACCCTCCCATACCAGCCAGGGAGGAACTAGCTCCTGGTGAAGGCCTTCATTACACGGTGTGGAATACCCTAAATCGAATCAGGGTCGAGGTACCAAAATGCAAGACAAACATGCAGAAATCGGGTCTCTTACCAGACGAAGAAAACATCTTGTGAGCGTGTCGTGCTGTTCAGGATCCTTGCCATCTGCTGATCTGTTTACGCCTGGACCAGTCTTGCACATTAGATGATCTTTTACAAGCGAATGACAAAGCCATATCGGTAGCTAATTTTTGGAAAAGTGAAGTCTGATTTCCGGATACAGAAAGTAAGTAATACTCTTGTAAAGACAAGCTACATCATAACTCTGGCTAACTTGGTCTCCAAGCCCTATATCTCATGACATGGTGTTGCCAAGTTCAAATAAAGAGAATTGAAGTACATAGACATAATTCCACATAAAACCAGCTCAGCACTCTTCTTTACTCTTATGATCATTGATTTTGCAGCCTTGTTTAGCTTTGAGCCCTTCCACATGAACCTCAAATCCTTTGCATGTAGCAAAGCAAGGAGTGAGATGCTACATTAAAAAAATAAATTGTACTTTTTTTCATTTTTTGGCAGGACTGGGAGGCAAGCCAGGGACGTATTTAAGTACTGGATCTGCCACCTCTAGGCAGCGAAGTTAGCCACCCCTCCCTCCAACACTTGTTAGCGCGCTCCCCAACCTCACTAATATTATCCAATACATGCTATGTCAGCTGATTTTGTAGAAAAGTAATCGGCAATTAATTGCATGCTGCATCAAAAAACTAATAACATTTACACCCCTTTTTAATGACTTTTTTCCTTGTTTTTTATGCAAATGGAATTCTGTTTTGGATGCATGGAATGCAGCGTTGTTGCATTGCTATATCTACATTTGGAAAAACTGATTCTTCTCTAATTACTTTCAAAAGCCTTAGGTTTCCACACCCGCAACTGCGACGTGTTCGCCAGACCAACAGCCAGCACGGAAAACACGGCACAGCCGCATAATAGATGATTGACTTTAAATGTGTTCTGAAATGATTATATACTCAACAAAGTATTGTAAATAGCATTTTGGCAGTTCTCAAAATTAATCGTTCAATATTTTTTTTATTGAAATCATTATTTTGATTATTTACCTTCCAAAATTTTGTTGCCCTCTAAAATCTGCCAGACTAGGCGGAAATATGGACTTGAGGCAAGCTCATCAGCTATCACCACTGAGGTGACATGGTAGCTAAATTGACTAATGTGTTTTACAGACAAGTGTACCTTCATGTTTTATCTGCATGAACTGGTTCTATTCCCATATTTGTGAAATACAATACATATTACTTACTAATGTGTGGCTTGGCTATTGGGAGGGCCAGTGACAACATAGGCCTACAACACAACACCTGTATCCTTCTTTTTACTCTAGCCTAGAGGAAAACTTGTAGGCACTTTTTTGTTGTTGTTTGTTATTGGTAAAAGATAATAATATATTGAAAGATATACAATAAATACCCCCGCCGCAGCAAACCTGCAGACTAAGGAAATTTCCATCTACCTGGCTGGAATGCCACCAAATTATTCTCCTAAAATTGTCAGACTTATTTCCTATTTAAATATCATCAATTTTAATGAGTACTTAGGTTTTCTGCCACAGGGAAGAAAATACGGGGTTTTTTTATTGAAATATTGATAGCTTAGTATGAAGTAAACAAAATTTCAAAATTTCATAAAAATATGTCCATAGACAAGCAAGCTACAACAGTAGCCTATATTTATTCTCCATAAGAATAACATGGAAATTTTTAATTTACACTTTTTTGGATTTATTTGGTTTTTTCAGCTCAAACAAAATGGTTTGAAAATAAATTGCAAAATTTTATGTTTACAGGGTGAAAATGAGAAAAACCCATTTTTACCCCATAAAACCCCCCATAAACCCCTGTTCTCATAGTCCGATCATCCGCTGTATGCGAACTCGTTTGAATAGGTAAATGTAGGTTAACACGTTTGTACCAAATTTCATCAAAATCGGATCATTTTTGCTCGAGTTATTGTGCTAAGGAATACATATATATATATATATATGTATATACAGGGTGACACAAAGGAACCGGACGTATTTTAAACAGCTGTTCCATTGTTGTCGCATGTGGTAGGAAGATTTAGGTTATGTCATTTACCTTCAGTGAGGCTTGTCATTTTTGTTGAAATGGCTCAGTGGACCCTAGACCATCGCGTTTTCGCATACGATACTTTTGTCTAAAATGGTGAATCCGTCGTCAAAACCCAGCGGGAATTCTGTCAATTAATATTGAACGCCATGGAACTGTTCCAAGCCAAAATACGCTATTAAGATGGGTTTCAGGGTTCCCAAAAACTGGGAATATAACGAGAAAGAAACCAATAGGCCTTGTTAGAACTTCGAGAACACCTGAAAACATCGCCAGAGTGAGAGCAGCATTGATAAAGAGTCCAAGCAGGTCTGCCGAAAACATGCTCAAGAGTTGAACATGAACTGCGAATCGGTAAGGGGAATTCTTTGGAAAGATCTTAAGTTTCATCCTTATAAAATACAGTTAGTGCGGGAAGAAGGGTTTATTTTCAACAGGACGGTGCTACAGCCCACACTGCAGACCAATCAATGAGAGTCTTGAGGCAAATGTTTCGTAACAAGCTGATTTCTCGCTTTGGTGACATTGACATACCGTGGACGCCAAGGTCACCTGACTTGTCCAGCTGTGATTACTTCCTTTGGGGTTTTTTTTCTTAAGGAGCGTGTTTATGCTCACGAACCACACACTCTAGAGGATTTGAAGTTGGCAATCACAGAAGATATCAATGGCATTGAACAAGACCTCCTGACAGTTTCAGATTATTTTCAGACCAGAATGAACATTTATAGAGAAGTACATGGCCACCATCCGGCATGGCGTAATTTTTTTAAAAATTACTGTTTTATAACAAATGGCAAATGTTTACCTCACTATGTACCATATTAAAACAATTTTATTCCTTTAACTACTGTGTACTACTTATTTAAAAAAAAGTCTGTTTCCTTTGTGTCACCCTGTATATATATGAATTTGAACGGATTGTGTTTTTGGCCTCTGGGGACCTCAAAACAAAAAAGTAAATTGGTCCCGGGTCCAGGTCTTATTATGAGACCTACGGTAATAGTTACTTCCCTATAGGGAAATTCGCTAAAAACACAAAATCAAAAAATTAACTATTTATGAATTAGAAAAATAAATCTTTATCTAGTAGTAACAGCTCTGTACTCAAAACTCCATTGTCAATAATGAACTTGAATAATGATAGTGGTCAAATTTAAATCAGTTCCTGGGGCGCAACAGGAGTCTGACATAGAATTGCATTAAGAGTGAACCTGGATTTAATCATAGTTCCAAGTTAGCTCATGTTGCTCACCTGATCTCCTCTAATGTGGAGAGTTCCTCTTGTAAAGATTGCATCTCCTCCTCCTTCTGATGCAGCACTGCCACCCTCTCCTCCAGACAAGCATTCTCCTGTCAACATGCAGGGCACCATTACAGTAACAACAGGCAGTGGCGTAGTAAGGTTGTTTGGCAACCCTTGGCCGGAACTCCACACTAGTGGGTATGGAACACTCCTTTCCCTTTAGTTAGATGGGGTACAGGAGGTCCTACCAAAAAGTAATTTACAAGTCAAAATATTTCATTTCAATGCTAGTTTACCAGTTGCTACAAGAAGTGTGCCTGAGAATGGAACTATCTGATCATCTCCAGAGGTTGCGTTAACATTGTGATAATTTCCTACACTTGCGAAGATATAATCGTCATCGTTTACTGCAACATCAGGAACACTAGTACATTTTTATCAAGCTATCTCAGCAGATGCTTTCTGCAACCACAATGATGAGTCAGAAAAAAAGCTTTGCTCTGCTTGACATTATCAATGATTTTTGCTGCTCATCTCAGCTTTAAAATTGAGCTTCTCTGTGTGGGGGCCTCATTAAATTAAGGCCACAAACTTAAGTCATCAGGCGATGAATGTCTGCAGTCAATAAGTTTCTTAAGTCATCAAAGATAGGAAAAAGAGAAAAAAATAATCTTAAGGCAGGAGATTCATTCATTTAAAAAATTGTTTAGATACACAGCAAACAAAAATATGAATTAATTAATTAACTGAAATAGAATGATGAGTCATCTTAGATAATATCATGACCTTGCTTCTATGTGTCATGTAAGTAATGTGTGTTATCTGACATAATGCATTATGAGTAAAATGTGTAATGGAGGGATTGGCCATCTTTTACCACAGCTAGCACACATTTGTTAACTATTCAACATTAACAGGTTAGTAATAACAATACTAATTGATTTTCTCTCTTGGAGAGATGTACTAACTAATACCCCCACCACATTAAATATGCAACCTAATCAAATTTCCTATTGACTAGTTAGATTTTTCACTATAATATTTCCTAGAAATGTTCAGTTCAGTTCCATTCCCTATTGAATAACAATAAGTTTTCTGAATACTTACGTTTACTGCTACAGGGAAGTGTGGGTTTTAATTGAAATGATATATCATACACAAATGTTATATATAAAATAGCCATACATGAATTTGAAAGGATGTTAATTTTAGTCTCTGAGGAGATCAAAACGTAAAAGTAAAATAGTCCTGAGTCTCCTTACCGTGCCACCACCTACAGTAACACACCTTCTTATCCCTATAGGGGGAATTTGCTAAAATCCAACCACTTCACACCTTCAGTAATCATTTAGTATAAAAGGTTGAAAAAGTTAATTAATCAAATAGTTTGATAAACATGTTGTATCAATAGACTCCATAATGATGTTTAATCTTATGATATGTTGATAAATACCAAATGAATGAACTCAAAACACTTTTTCAGTAATATGAGCCATTGGTCTTACAATCAATATTTTGAGGGTTAGAATTTTACTCTAACTAACTCGTAAAAATTGCTGAAATAATATGAATATCACTCAGAAATGCTAGAATGAACCAAAATGTCAGCTAGACCTAAGCCACAGTCCACAAGGTTTATGGACAGTAGGACAGTGAATGTGTTGTCAATAAGTTGTGAATGTGTTGTGTTGACTCACTGATATATTTTTTTATCCATACACAAACCTTAAAGTTTTATGCTGAAATCTCATCAGCATTTTGATTCTTTCTTTAGCTGAACAACCAGCAAATGTACAAAGGAAATAAGAAATAATGACTGCTTCAAATACGACTCACCTGCTCAGATATACAACAAGGACTCGTATACTGAGTCAGTTTAGCAATTAACTGCGTTCTTAGAAGAAAATTCAATCCTAGAAGACATCCAACACGGATTTAGGAAAGATAAGTCCACTATTACAGCGATTGTTAGCCTTTTCGAATCAGTCATTGAGTCAATTGACAAGGGTGAGCACGTGTTGGGAGTGTTCATGGATTTATCGAAGGCGTTTGATAGCGTTAATCATGAACTATTACTTTTTAAATTAGAAAAAATTGGAATCAGGTATAACTCTCTTAATTGGTTTAAATCATACTTATCAAATAGAAAACAGATTGTTGAAATGACTCACATCACTAAAGACAATTATAAATCTAAATACAGTTTAAATATGGGCACAATAAGATCTGGTGTACCTCAAGAATTGGTCCTGGGACCTTTACTTTTCATTTGTTACTTAACAAATTTTTAAAAGTGTCTAAATTTTGCCCCATGTACAGGTTTGTATCTTTATGCAGATGACTCTTATCTTAAAGTATCTGGGAAAACTGCAGAAGATGTTGAGTTGCTGTCCACAATAGAAATAGCTTGTATAGAGGATTTTTTAATACTCACAATTTAAAATTAAATGAAAGTAAAACCAAATGTGTCACATTCAAAACAAAACAAAACAAAAACAATTCCAATCCTAATATTGAAGTAAATAACCAACCAATTGAAATAACAGAAGCAACATTGTGAAAGGTTCCTTGGCCTGACATTGGACAGCAACTTGTCTTGGGACAAACATTGTAAACTTGTTATCAATAAAATAAATTCCGGTCTTTGTGCGATTAGAAAAATGTCAAAACTATGCAGTATTGAAGTTTTAAAAATGATTTATTTTTCCCATATTCAATCCCATATATCTTATGGCATATTCGTATATGGAGCCACCTCAAATTCAAATCTAGACCAAATTTTGACAATACAAAAGCAATCAATCAGAGCTATGTTAAAAATGAACAAAGATGATTCTGCAAAAGAACACTTTAAACGTTTAAGGATCCTCACTGTTTATGGTTTGTATGTTCTTGAATGTATTATGTTTGTCAAAAAAAAAAATTTCAATCCACCAATTAAAGAAAATAATCATAACTACATGTAACAAAAATAATTTTGTAATTGGACAACATAAATTAGAGCTCTTCAAAAAAAAGACTGTCAATGCAGAACATGAATTTTTAAAATTTATTCCTTTTAAAATTAAAACAGAACAAAAACCCAACATTTTAAAAAAAACGTCTCAAGGAATATTTAATGGACCTGTCCTTGTACTCTTTAGACTAATTGAAAATGGCTTTATCATAGTTTTAAGCATTAGTTTTAACTTATTTGACACTATTCATGTACAACTATGTATACTATGAATAAAGATTCTTGACTATGACTATGACTATGACTGGTTTTATGCATGGCAACACGCAGCCTGCGCCAGTCCCCGCTTTATTCTCCTTTATTCAAAAACTCCTTTATTCATGAATGTACAAGTACAAAAAATAGAGTCAGTGAGTACTTATTGTCCATTCACAATATTTTAAATTGTAAAATTCCTCAAAGGAGTAAATTGCTTTTTCTGCTAAGAATTTTTTTAGTTTAAAGTAAAATTTCCTACTATTACATTCATTTTTTATATCTTTTGGTAAAAAATTTATATATCTAAGGCCTCTATACGCTGTGTTTTTTTTTTTATAAAATTCTAAATTATGTCTGTTTTGTATAATTTATTGTGCATTTCTGGTATTATATCTATTACAGTTCTAACTGTATTTTTGGTAAATGCAGCTGCTTAGTATATTTTATTGTCTCGTATATATAAATTCCAAACACTGTTAAGATTTCCAAATTAGAAAAATGATACTTTACACTTTCAATCCAATTTAAACTTAGCATTAATCTAGTAGATATCTTTTGTAACAGAACTATTTGATTAAGGTTTCATTTTGAGGTCCCTCCGTACACACTAATTCCGTATGATATAAATGAATGTACAAAAGCATAATACACCGCTTGTCTGGCAACTGACCGAATTGGGGACGCTACAGTGACATTTCCCGCTTAAAACTAACGGTGTTGGGGGGATAAGAGATCAGAATTTATTGTGGTAATTTATTAATTTACTGTGCAGTTTTAATTTAAATATGGCCCTATTGTGATGTATATTGTCTACGATATAATTTGTAAAAACCCGCTAAAAATGTATTGGTCTATTCATTCTATCAGTACATTCCAATTTCAGAGAGGAGTGTTTCATATGCTATTTGATGAGTTAAAAGATCATAAAATCCTACATTCATCATGGGACTGGGTTTTGATATTTTGTACCGTACACTGTATAAGTGTGGTGTGGCCAACTACCAATGTAAACTCAGTAAAGCCACAACAACAATCATCGTTGTATTTATATGTGTATATGTGATGAATAGATAACTGACAATTTCTACTCACAACCTGTCTCCAATTCCTAGAACATGGGTCCCGAGTAGCTCTGTATAAACACACTCATTTGATTCAATGAATTTAGATAGAACGAGTGACACTTTTGAAAAGGCGTTTGCTAAAACTGTTGCCAGTTTTCTAGAGAACACCGCCGGTGCGAAGTTTTACCGTCTTTGTGCATAAATGCTCCTATTTAACTCAGTAGGACTAGAAACTGCCACAACTGCTGTGTGTCGCCTTGCATAAAACCAGGCTTAGTGAATAACATACCGTATATCTAATGTACCTGTATCAGTTGAGTCATCTGATCCTCCAGGTCAGCCACTCTCCGCTGGTCCCGCGCCCGCTGACTGCGTAGCTCCTGTACCTGCTGTAGCAACTGCAGCAGCTCCTCGTCATCAGCGGGGGCGGGGGCGGGTACGGCAGGGAGTGGCAGTGCGGGGGTGGTGGCGGGGACTGGTGTGTCCGGGGTACAGATAGACCTGCGCTGTCTCCGTCGGGCACTCTCCTGTGCTACTGCCATCTCGTCCACTGACTTTTGTAGATCCTCGCATCTTAGTTCAAGTGATTCTATTTGTGAAGTTAAACTGAAAATAAGGTATAATTTAGAAAATTAATATTCATAATGATAAGATATTTGTCCCCATGGGTAATATAGCGAGTTGGATAACAGGAAATACAAGGAAGAAGGAGGAAATTACATCTTTAGTGGGATTAGGCATGACTTACACTGAGGTTGGGTTTTGTTTCAATACAAGAGCACTTTGACACTGTACTATGTATGTTTATTTATAATTAAAACCAATAATGGTGGTTTACTGAAAACACAGAAAGTGTTTAATAACAATCGTTATTTAATGTATGTCCCTTCAAAAACAGGAAGATAAGATAGGGGTCAAGAGGACTCTCCACTTGGCATCACTGAGACTGAGAGACTTTCACCTGTAGAAAATGTCAAGTACTTTTTGGCATCCTCAGTGGGTAAAGCCACTCGTGGGTTTAGATCCAACCTACAATTTTGACGTTTTGAACTTTCTATAAGTAAAATATTACTTATTTTTGTACAGTAGACTCCCTCTTATCTGGACATCGGTTTAACCGGACTACACTCGGCGGAAATGAAATCTCTTTACCTGGACAATTTTATCAGCACATCGGTTTAACCGGACTAGATCAGCAGGAAGTGGGCGGTAATGAAATGACTGTTCTCGTGGGAAAGATTTGAGAACAGTGATTATGTGTCTAAATAGAATGCTCTCCTAAATTTAAGTCAAATACTGTATACGGTATGCATTTATATGGTCCGTTTCATTTTAACAAGTTTTTGGGGACGTCAGTTCAACCGAAAAACCAGTTATCCAGACTGGCCTCTGTCCCTAGGAGTCCAGATAGGAGGGAGTCTACTGTATATGAATGTTCCATTACGAGGGCTGTCAGGAAGTAGGGAACGTTTTGGAATAAAATAAAAAGTGTGTACATAAAAATGTTTTTTATCACTCCTTACCGAAAGTAACTATTTTTTTATAACGGCTGATATCAAAGAAAGTAGCCGTTTCCCAACCTCTAATTTAGAGCGAGGGAAAAACTATCAGCTGATTTTCCCTTGCTTTAAATTTACTTTTCCTTGCTCACAATTAGTTCTCCATTTATCCACTACACGTGCTATTGTTTTGATAGGTTTTTTATGATTTAAATCAGCTGTTTTCATCGTTGCCCAATCTAAATGTATACAGAAACATGCATTACATAGTTTTGCTGTCGTTTTTATGTTTGCATAATGTTTTGAAGAATTTCTGACAAACCTCTTAGGAGAGACAAACTCACTTAAGGGTTTACAATACGTCAAATATGGCAAAATCTACGAGCAATGTATTAAATTTCTTGTATAGAATACTTATTCAAGTTTTTAAGGGTTTTTAATCATCCAGAACACCATTCCATTATGAATCAAGCCCTAGGTTACCATTACCCTCTTAAATTGTTTAAACTTAACAACTCTTTGTACTCTTACTCTTTGTATTGAGTAATAAAAGGCTGATCAATTAATTGTTAAACATGTCAACTTGGAATTTGTTAAAGAACGTCCACACTCACGTCTTAATGAGTTTCTTGTCTGATATGTTGTCAACAGAGAGTTTCTGATTGGTGTGCTCCAGCTCCTGGATGCTGACTTCGAGCTGCTCGTAAATCCTGAGTCTAGAGTCGTTAACCTCCCTCAGCGCTGCCGTCTGCTTGGTCAGGTACTGCCAACATTACAACACAGGCGTTACAGCAAGTCAAGTTGAGTAATTCACTTGAAAAATTAGTGACAGTGTAGGTAGTGCATATGGAGGTAGAATAGGAAAGGTTGCATGCTGCAAGTGGTTTAATCACATTTAAAATACCAATCATTACAATAACCACCATAATGTTTACTTTTTAATGTTACTTTTTAATTTCATAATGTGCACTTTTATACTGGTTTGCTTTTTATATGTTTAAACTATTACCTTTTCATGTCTGTGGTATTAGGCCTAGCTCATTAATCTAATCTTAATTGGGTTACTGTGTAACCCTGTTACCAAATATTTTGTATGTCTATTGCATGTTTGTTATGCCAAATGACAATAAAGATTTGCTTGATTTTATTTGATTTGAATGAATTGCTGTTAATATAGAAATGTTAATACTCTTATGACTGGCAGATGACAGGAGAACTTCCATTCTGAAGTTGCAAGTGAGATTAATTTCCTTACCCAAAATACAAACCTACCACAAGATATAGATTCTGTTGATCAATTTTATTAGAAGAATTTGGATTTAATTGAAAATGGCACACTGATAAGTTGTTTTAGCAAGGAATGGTTTAATAGCCATTTAAATTCTTGGAATATCCTCCAGATCCAAAAATGCAACATTTTTTATGTAACGCCATTTTTTATGTTAGCCCTAACATAGGTAAAATGACCAAGGGAGAACATGACAACAGAAAGTGATTTACTTATTATAAATCTAGTAAGTGAGATTTGGGGGGAGCGATCTGGTCTAGTGGTTAGAGCGCGGGACTTCGGTCCAGAGGTCCCGGGTCCAAATCCCGCCAGATCACCAATGGTTTTTATCTATGTGATAATGCCGCAACTCCTAGGTCTAGCCTGAAGTAATGTGAAAAACAATCCCAGGCTCGTGCCTAGTGTCCTAGGACAAAAAAGAAAAGTATGTGTGATAAAATTAAAAAGCTTCTCACAGCTGAAGGTTACCTCAATTTCCTGGGTTTGCTCCTCAATGACATTCTGATGCTGTTTCAGAGCAGTCTCAAGTTCCTTGTTTCTTTCAAGAAGAGTTTTCCCCAACTCTGCTGCTAGTTGTAAATCTGAAACATTACAATAATCATGAATAAAATGTAAACAAGTTTAATAAACACCATATTCTGTGTTAGAGTTAAACTTCATAACATGTGATATTGTACCTTGTCATTAAATTTTATATTTGATTTATTATAATAAATCAAAATGTAGGCAGAATACTTGGCACAATGGATGATATATCAAAGTCACATGCACACATAGAATATCAGTGTTTTTTAGGAAAGGTAATTCACACTAGATGAGGGAGGTATTGAGGTCAAAGTGTTGTACCATGAGTTTGTTTTACTAAAGGAATTGCCTGAGTATTCTAGTATTAAACCTCACCCAGATAAAACCAATTTTGTAGAAATTATTTATTTAACTCAACTCAATATGTTATTTTTCTCTCACGAAAACACAGTTTGAATGTAAATTGTGTGAGTTATTAAAAATCTGTTGATTTTAATAGGAGACAACACAAACTATCACTGCACCTGTTCCTTGCCTCAACAGCCAATAAGCAGAATCAATTAATAGTATTCTTAACCTATAAATTTTACATTTTATTTATGTATTTTGAAAAATAAGTCTTGTTATACAATATACTCCATTACAACATATGTTCCTATAAAATTTAAACCCGGTACTTTTAACATCAAAACTTATTTTCTAAGACTTCTCAGTCTTAGGGTAAATCTATTCAAATATTTTTTAGAGTTGGTCAGACTAAGCCTAGCACTGAGGCCTACTTCCATCCATTGATTGTAGAAGCCCCAATATTCATCATTACGCAACACCATCCAGATAAGTTGACAGGGGGGTGTTATATATTTTCTATTTGCATTCCTCATCAATCATATGTTATTTAAAATATTCATTATTCATGATGTTTTTACTATTGTGATTATCAAAACATTGTTCTCAATACAAGACTCATTTTACAACACCATCTTGAAAATAATTTATTCTATATTAATTATCTAATATTCCTTGAAGTATTTTTCAATGCAAGAGACAGCAGCTGGCAGTACAGTCTATAGGACGGTATTAATCTATGCATGAAATTTCAAGATACTACAAAAAACGCCATCTAATAAAAAATGTCGCGATAAAACAAAATTGTGGCTTAACAGCATAGGCCCTACCTACTTTTGAGTTTTTGATATTTTTAACTTGATATTTAGTTTGTCTTTAGTCCAGAAATCTTCACTTTAAAAGTTCGGTAGAGGGTTCGGGGACACGCTGTATATAGATGACACATGGAGGAGTAAACTCTACAAGTTGTTGATTACACAGACAAAGCATTTAGTTTTCACGTGAACAATTTCGAGAGAATGAAATTCTATGTTTACTGAAGTTTAAATACTCAGAGTGTAACTTATGTTAATGTAGGAAGGCGCGCAGAGGTGTTAAGTATGCCAAGGCTGAGATTGACAAACAATGCTCTAGTTGACAGTAGACTAGGCTACTACTGGTGACTGTGGTAGTCAACTGATTGGGGCTTGTAAGAGATACTAGACAAAATTATATAAAAATTTAACATTTCAACAAAAAGTCACATTAGAATATTTTTGAGAGAATGCTCTTAAGATGTTTACAAATGAAACAGGTAAGAATGCTTTTAACCTCTTTCAGGGATGAAATAACGGCAAGAAACTCGTCGTCCCAGGCAAAGCGATGCCGTTATATTTGAGTAGATTCACACCATAGTAACTACGCTAACGGTCAACGCAACATTACCGTGCTCGCAACACCGATAGAGACCCACCGTCCAGCACCAGCTATGAGGCACTGGACTGGGGTAAAACCATTTGCAAACTTTCAGAAAACAAGTTCAACTTTACTGCTTGCATGTCAACGCTAAATATAAATGCAACCTGCAACAGAGGATGCCAACATGTTTGTTTCCATATTACATGATACTCGAGACTCCTTATCAATATTGTGACCCATACTGAATTCGTATTTTAACACCTATAAAAGTCCTGCAAATAAACATGTCCGTGTGATTTCTTCAACCTTAACAAGGCCCTCTGTACATTCAACAACCTCATCACAGTTTTGTATGTAGTCCTCGAGTCACATTTACGTAAATAACAGCCGAAATATCTGAGGATTTAACTTCCATTCAAACCAGCCAAATCCTTCAAAACATAGGTTTCCTACTAGAAGAAAGCGGGCATGTCCCAAATCTCTTGTATCCCTCACTACCATTAGTGCAACTCAACAAAAAGAAGCAATAATAATGAAGATAAATAAGGCATATGAGTTTAATTATGCACCTAAGAAAGAAAAGGGAGGAATGTGTTAAATAAACAACGAGACAACCAGGCACAATAAATTACAGTGTGAAATTACCGACTACTACAAAGCAATCGGAGGCATCGCCGAGGGCTGTGCGCTCCCTCGTGATCCAACCGGTCGGCGCGGCGCGGCGTTACATTATATTACATTAACATTAACGGCAGCAGCACGAGCACCAAAGGTCACGACTGTAGCGCGAAGGTTATCACAGGCACAGGCGCCGCACCGGTCACTGATACCCCAGGTAACCGTTCCGCGCATGTACCTGTTACTTTCACTATTGAATGAATTACGTTCCCGCGGTCCCCTCTTCTCGGATTGGAACGTGACTGATTGGAACTGGATGAGGCTAGAGACGAGTGATTGGGGAAAGGGAAGGAAGTGCAATGGCAATGCGACTGCGGACTGCAATGAGGGGAATGACTTCCCTCCCCGCAGCACGTTGCACGATGCATTGGGACAGATCAACGAGCTGGAGCTACGTGCTGGTAATTGGTAATTGAGGCAGAGTTTTGAGAGGTAACCGTAGCGTGAGTGTTGCACGCGGTCCAAAGTCTGTTGAAGTTAAACCACAGGCGCGGCTTATGCCTACTCCTACTCCTGCACCAACAATCCAACCAATTAACATTACAAACGCTTGTTAACACCACGTTCACATTTCGATCCACCGCACTCCACAGTCCTCTAGGAACACATTTACTGAAGTGATTATCAACATACGTGCTGTATACAGACAATACCTACTTCTTCTCGCAGTCGCAGTCAAGTCATTGTTTACATGTGCTACGATCCCCAGTGACCTGTAATGGGGGAATGTAACACATCAAAACACCAGGCCAGGCCCGTGCACGTGTCTGCCGTCTGCCGTGTTGCTGGTTTTTTTACGAGAAGTACTTGGAGAGACGACGCCAAACAATCGCTATTTAAAACCTAAATGGCCGTTTTCCATCAGGAAGCCTACGTTCTAAATTTATAATTCACTGGACTTGGGACGATACTTAGGTTATCCTCCATGAATAAAACAACTATTATTTATAATGCTTTTCAGCTTAGAATTTATTCTCGAGTAGATTAGCAATTGTTGTTTCAAAGTGTCTTTCTTGTGGGATGTGAGAGATGAATGGATGTCATATGAATAAGTCATCCTAGGAACAAGCCGTAGTCTTAGATTATTTATAAATAGCAATAGCAATTATAAAAGCGTTAAGTAATAATTTGGCTTTCCAATGATGGAAAGCGCATTAGTCATCTTGTTTGTCTCGCCAAACAAATTCTGTCACTACGTATCTTTGAGAAAACGGCATAGTCTTTTCTTCGTATAGTTGCACAACACGTAATTAATAAATTGGTGGAATTAAACGTATCCTTTAACGGTTTGAATTTAATCAGAACAATTCAAGTGATAAAACCTAGAGTGTGCGGGCCGGAATTTTACACCCGGACTTTTTCCCCCTTATGAGTTTAGCTCAAAATGTACGGCCCGGATTTTTACCCCCCCCCCAAGGATTTTTAGCCCCAGAATTTTGCTTCCTGGCCAGATATAGAATTAGGTGAGAATAATTAACATTGTTTTTTAGAGAAGGACGTTTAAACAGACAACTATAATTCTTTACCACTGTTTAAATAACAATTTGTGGGCAAATTCAGTTTTCAGAGTGTTGAGGATATGACAATAGTTTTTGTTGACATTTTTCACGAAAACTGTAGGAAAACAACAATGTGTACATGTATTGAATGATTTTGAAATTTTGTTTACACGTTTAATTTGCTTACAACCTACAACATTCACAAAAACAGTGATAAATAATATTTACTGTCTAAACGCCTTTCTCTGAAAACGCCCATTATGTACAGAATTAATTATTCTCACTAATCTCTATACCTGGCGAGGGGGTAGATTTCTGGCAGTAAAATTCCGATGGTATATTTCCATTTACATCTACAATTGTCTAAAATTAAAGATTATATGGGCAGAGGGTAAAATTCCAAATTCACGCTCTATCTGTTTTCATTAGACTCCCAAATCAACGGGGATAAAATTCCGCCGGCGAACAAAATAGAGAGCGCTCAGGTTACTACGTCATAGTGACGTCCGCTCTGCTCTGGGGGATAATTCCATGGGGATGAAATTCCAGCGACTCTATTATTTTAATCATAAAATTTTCCTGGATCTGTAAATAATATTAATTGATGGGTTTGTGCGTGAAACAGGACGCACATTGAAGCTTGCCAAGTACAAGGGGGGCGACCACCGTCTATGGCTTCATTGCCATCCGACTCTTCGCAGATATGCTGATGTGCTTGATCAATTGCAGCAATGGGACATTATATGAGTAGTTTGACGAGTAAAGATAGTTTATGTAAAGTAGGCATACTGAAGACAATTTTAAATACAAATGAACACTATTAAAAAACTAAGAGAAATGTCAATGCGGATCCTATGGCTGTAAACCTTTAGTAAGCACCCGTTATAGCACCCCGTCGTCACGGCACACCGCTCACTCACTGTCCTTCCGACTGACTCCCTTTTATCGTTCACCTAGATATTTTGCTTGGCCATTCACAACAAATGTTATAATTACAAACATTTTCCTTGGCTGGAAAGACTTGCCTAACCACAATCGTATACAATGAGCGTTGTCCTTCGAGGTAATTTAAAACGGGAAACTGGGCTGGTATCTTGTAACACAACAACTTAGAGGCGAACCGATGGTTTACAATTGTAATTCAACTGTAATTTTATTCCGAATAGAATGATTATTAAGCCTCTTAAAATTTATTACAATGGTACTCTCAATTTGCGTAAAAAAATAAAAGTTAGTTTATTTTATCACATGTAGTTACACTATTCCACTAGTAAAGCTACTCTTGGGCCAGTCTTAAAGTACGGTAAGCAAAATTAAATACATTGGAAACTGATACTTTGAAAACTTACATTACAGTTCTCACATAAACTCCAACTCTTTGCTGTAGCCTCCAGTCGTGGTCACTCACTCACTCATACACAAGTGTCTTCTTACCTTGAAGCACTCCAGCTCTATGCTGTAATCCCAACATTCTAGAGATGAAGGAATCTCGACACTATAACTGCCTCCAGTCGTGGTCACTCACTCACTCCTACAAAAGTGTCTTACCTTGTGGTCCTCGCAGACACTCCAGCTCTATGCTGTAGTCCCAACATTCTAGAGAGGAAGGAATCTTGTCACCATCACTGCCTCCAGTCGTGGTTACTCACTCAATCTTACACAAGTGTCTTCTTACCTTGGGGACCTCGCAGACACTCCAGCTCTATGCTGTAGTCCTAACATTCTAGAGAGGAAGGAATCTTGTCACCATCACTGCCTCCAGTCGTGGTTACTCACTCAATCTTACACAAGTGTCTTCTTACCTTGGGGACCTCGCAGACACTCCAGCTCTATTCTGTAGTCCCAACATTCTAGAGAGGAAGGAATCTTGTCACCATCACTGCCTCCAGTCGTGGTTACTCACTCAATCTTACACAAGTGTCTTCTTACCTTGGGGACCTCGCAGACACTC
The DNA here is from genome assembly GCF_028750875.1 of Macrosteles quadrilineatus. NCBI lineage: Eukaryota > Metazoa > Arthropoda > Insecta > Hemiptera > Cicadellidae > Macrosteles > Macrosteles quadrilineatus. Next base: position 100,387,525 of record NW_026542594.1, on the reverse strand, counting down.
CTGCTCTATGCTGTAGTCCCAACATTCTAGAGAGGAAGGACTCTCGTCAATATCACTGCCTCCAGTCGTGGTCACTCACTCATTCCTACACAAGTGTCCTACCTTGAGGTCCTCGCAGAAACTCCAGTTCTATGCTGTAGTCCCAACATTCTAGAGAGGAAGGAATCTTGTCACCATCACTGCCTCCAGTCGTGGTTACTCACTCAATCTTACACAAGTGTCTTCTTACCTTGGGGACCTCGCAGACACTCCTGCTCTATGCTGTAGTCCCAACATTCTAGAGAGGAAGGACTCTCGTCAATATCACTGCCTCCAGTCGTGGTCACTCACTCATTCCTACACAAGCGTCCTACCTTGAGGTCCTCGCAGAAACTCCTGCTCTATGCTGTAGTCCCAACATTCTAGAGAGGAAGGACTCTCGTCAATATCACTGCCTCCAGTCGTGGTCACTCACTCATTCCTACACAAGCGTCCTACCTTGGGGACCTCGCAGACACTCCTGCTCTATGCTGTAGTCCCAACATTCTAGAGAGGAAGGACTCTCGTCAATATCACTGCCTCCAGTCGTGGTCACTCACTCATTCCTACACAACCGTCCTACCTTGGGGACCTCGCAGACACTCCTGCTCTATGCTGTAGTCCCAACATTCTAGAGAGGAAGGACTCTCGTCAATATCACTGCCTCCAGTCGTGGTCACTCACTCAATCCTACACAAGTGTCCTACCTTGAGGTCCTCGCAGAAACTCCAGCTCTATGCTGTAGTCCCAACATTCTAGAGAGGAATGAATCTTGTCACCATCACTGTCTCCAGTCGTAGTCACTCACTCACTCCTACACAAGTGTCTTCTTACCTTGAGGTCCTCGCAGAAACTCCAGTTCTATGCTGTAGTCCCAACATTCTAGAGAGGAATGAATCTTGTCACCATCACTGTCTCCAGTCGTAGTCACTCACTCACTCCTACACAAGCGTCTTCTTACCTTGAGGTCCTCGCAGAAACTCCAGCTCTATGCTGTAGTCCCAACATTCTAGAGAGGAAGAACTCTCGTCACCATCACTGCCTCCAGTCGTGGTCACTCACTCACTCCTACACAAGTGTCTTCTTACCTTGAGGTCCTCGCAGAAACTCCAGTTCTATGCTGTAGTCCTAACATTCTAGAGAGGAAGGACTCTCGTCACTATCACTGCCTCCAGTCGTGGTCACTCACTCACTCCTACACAAGTGTCTTCTTACCTTGAGGTCCTCGCAGAAACTCCAGCTCTATGCTGTAGTCCCAACATTCTAGAGAGGAAGGAATCTCGTCACTATCACTGCCTCCAGTCGTGGTCACTCACTCACTCCTACACAAGCGTCTTCTTACCTTGAGGTCTTCGCAGAAACTCCAGTTCTATGCTGTAGTCCCAACATTCTAGAGAGGAAGAACTCTTGTCACTATCACTGCCTCCAGTCCCGGAACTCACTTACTCTTACACAAGAGTCCTCTTACCTTGAGGTCCTCGCAGACACTCCAGCTCTATGCTGTAGTCCCAACATTCTAGAGAGGAAGGACTCTCGTCACTATCACTGCCTCCAGTCCCGGAACTCACTTACTCTTACACAAGAGTCCTCTTACCTTGAGGTCCTCTCAGACACTCCAGCTCTATGCTGTAGTCCCAACATTCTAGAGAGGAAGGACTCTCGTCACCATCACTGCCTCCAGTCGTGGTCACTCACTCACTCCTACACAAGTGTCTTCTTACCTTTAGGTCCTCGCAGAAACTCCAGCTCTATGCTGTAGTCCCAACATTCTAGAGAGGAAGGAATCTCGTCACTATCACTGCCTCCAGTCGTGGTCACTCACTCACTCCTACACAAGTGTCTTCTTACCTTGAGGTCCTCGCAGAAACTCCAGTTCTATGCTGTAGTCCCAACATTCTAGAGAGGAAGAACTCTCGTCACTATCACTGCCTCCAGTCGTGGTCACTCACTCACTCCTACACAAGCGTCTTCTTACCTTGAGGTCTTCGCAGAAACTCCAGTTCTATGCTGTAGTCCCAACATTCTAGAGAGGAAGAACTCTCGTCACTATCACTGCCTCCAGTCGTGGTCACTCACTCACTCCTACACAAGCGTCTTCTTACCTTGAGGTCTTCGCAGAAACTCCAGTTCTATGCTGTAGTCCCAACATTCTAGAGAGGAAGAACTCTTGTCACTATCACTGCCTCCAGTCCCGGAACTCACTTACTCTTACACAAGAGTCCTCTTACCTTGAGGTCCTCGCAGACACTCCAGCTCTATGCTGTAGTCCCAACATTCTAGAGAGGAAGGACTCTCGTCACTATCACTGCCTCCAGTCCCGGAACTCACTTACTCTTACACAAGAGTCCTCTTACCTTGAGGTCCTCGCAGACACTCCAGCTCTATGCTGTAGTCCCAACATTCTAGAGAGGAAGGACTCTCGTCACCATCACTGCCTCCAGTCGTGGTCACTCCTTTGTTCATTTTGCATCACTCACTTGATGACACTTTTGTCTTGGCTCACTCTCTTCAATACACACAAGTCTATATGATTGAATAATTCGTTAATTGAGACTTTCTTTAAGTTATATTGTACTCATTTACGTGTAAAAGTAGACAACTAAAATTAAAATTGATTGGGTTATAGTTTTAATAGACTATATGTTTTATTAAAATTGTTTGTTTAAACATTCTAAAAGTTTTTTTTTTTAGAAAACATGAGGTCTTACAAGGTAAGTTTGGTAAAATTGTAAAAGTGTCTGCCTCTCACGTGTATACTAATTGTAGACAATATTGATATCCAACCTGATAAAATCGGGTTAATTTAAAAAACAAACACAACCAAAAGCAGGCAGACAGTAACGTAATGCGATGCAACTGATGTAACACTGGCCGCTTGCCGTGTGCATTGCAGGGTGTTATAGTGTTACAGGTACACGTATATGTCCTTCGAGATGACACTGGACAGGATCGAGTTACCAGTACCTATCTTACCAGGAGGCATTGTGTCAAGTTGTAATACGATTACTCGGTTTAACCTGTACGTGAAAACGGTCACAGTTCTCGCTAAATATTTACGTAAACAATTTCGGGTTTTTTTCTTGATTCTACAAGGACTATTATTAACAGACAACTGGGTTTATAAATGGTATGGTACATTTTACAAATTCGCTGCTAGAACAGTGGATGTCAGAAAACATAAAGTACATAAAATATTTCCACAATATATGGACAACCAAGTTGAGTGAAGTAATTTCTTACATCAAAAAGGTATGACTTTTTGATATGGGATGTTTCCTAATATTAGTATGTTAACTTTTAATTGCCTTAGTAAAAAGGGAGCTGTTTCGCATTTCAACACTAAACAGATACGTTAGCGTTTAGTAATTTCATTTGTTTAACTTTGGCATCTAAATTGGAATATCCAATAATTTGTAGGCAGTAGATCCAAGGAGAGTGCGAGTCGTGATTTGTCGATATTGACAGTGAGAGTGAATAACACGACACAATTAGCACGCGTGAGCGGCTACAATTCGCGAATTATGTAAGCGACTTTCAATCTCGTCCGTGGGGCGGAGAAAGGGAGCGATCTACGACGTGTCAGATCGGCGAGGATAGACACAGGGCTCGGGGCAGTTAGTGGTGGACTGGTGTGGCAGTGGCACCCAACTGTTAACAATAATGTGTACTCTCTTGGTGATATTTGTTTGGACACTTCTGATGTAGCCGCATTTTTTTATAGGCCTACTTAAATAATATAGTAAATTAAAGGCAATGTTGATCGATCTAACTTTTTTTAATGCTTCATTCACACGACACTCTGTTCATGTTTTATTTGTAGTTATGAAAAGTTTAATTATGTTTTAATTCACAACAAAAAGGGAAAAACTGTGAGAATTCACGTTCGCTTCCTTAGATCACTAAACTGCGTCTACCGTGTCGCAATGTTAATGTTATAAAATGCAATAATAATAAAGGATGCAAGGGGAATGGTGGGCTTAACTTGAGTATTACTGCTGAACAAGTTAGTTAAAAGTTAAGGATAGTTTTCCTAAACATTTTCCCATTTTTATTGCAATTCCGATACAAAGTATGCTACATAAGGTGCAACAACTTAGGGCGACTGAATCCACGTACATCACACGGGATCAGGCGATAGAAAATAAAATATTTGAACAAAGAATCCGACTCTCATTTCCTCAAGTCTGCATGCATACAAATTCTTGTATTTGTGAACCCCGTAGTATTAACATTTTACTGGCCAATGTTTCCTCCGCTGAGGAGTATCTTACACACATCACATGTAGCAATATTCATTGTACTCCCAGATCCCTTGGCTTATATGTGTAACCCGTGTGTTTAGTGGATGTCCGAAGCGCATTTGATGCCTAAAAAGGGAGCATCTCTAGAGGAGGAACCAATGCCGTTCTCTGTATTTTTCAGACTGATTTATAATCAAGATACAAAGTCACAGTTTGCCTACACTCTTCAAACATTTTTATTACGTTTATGTACTAGCGTGTTAAAATAAAATAAACGAATGTTTAACAATTTTTTACAATGTCGTAAGCGCATTTAGAACCATCGAGGAAATAAACTTATTTTGTATGAAAATAGAATTTTTCACTCCAAGGGAATTTTTAACACCAAAAAATAAATGAGAGGAGATTTCGAAGGTTTAGTAGCTGTTGGAAAACTACTTGTTACTTGTACGTCATGTAATTGATAATGGTCTCTGATTGTGCATTCTCCACCTGCATTTATCACATGTAGCCTATACACGGTCGGGTCAACTTTGCTATCAGAGATGACAGTGGAATATTTTCGCTCACATTATCTACGGTGGCACCCACATATTTGTAAGCAGGTACCTACTAGTAGTCCCGCATGTATGTGGCCACGTCGGTCGTGTTACACAAGTATTGCACTGTTACACACGTAACACAGTCGCTGTCACAAATCATCATTGTTAGTTAACTTCCTCCACATCAGTCATCCTCGCACACGCCCACTGCTCATTTACACATTCCTAAACTCAACTCTAGATAGCTGTTGACCGAGTTGTTATTTTATTGTTATATAAAACATACAAACTATTATAAAAGCAACAAAAAATCTTCAATAATAGGTTTTTTACATTGTCTTAACAATATAGTCCAGGGGCCGAAAACATGAATTTTGAAAAAATCTTCATTTAAAAATGAATATAAAATAAACTCAAACCTGCAATTAAGTGAGATATTCTTTTTGTGCATATATATGGAACGATATTGTGATGCTTGTTCATCATAATACTATGAATTTATCAAAGTGCATCAGTATTGATTTAGTTTGAGTGAATGTATAATATATTTTGAAATAACGTGGTTTTATCGTCTCTCTTTAGCAAGCTGTGTCTTGCAATGGTTTAGTGTTTTGGCGTTTGTAAAATATGAAACTATATTAAGATTATCAAATTTAATAAAATTACAAATACGAAAAGCTGCACGATCGCGTAATTAGCCAACTTATTTATCATACATAACAGCGTTTGTAAGTTTTTAAACATATCCTCTCGATTAAACTTAGATTATTTCAACATAAAGCACACATGATTGTGGTAAACAGCAAAAGTAGGTAACTAGTTCATGTTAGGAACTGGGAAACTAGGAAGCTAGAAGACCAAAGCACAATAGTACAATGACAACGACGTGAGGTGGGCATGTCCTGCGACTACCTAACTTCTCACAGACTTATGATAATGCAGTACTAAGTACAGCAATTATCTTGCTCATAATAAAGTACGTAAAATATCATTAGCCGTAATTACACCTGTTAAGTAACTGCCTTGCAAGTAAGACCGGAGAAAATCCGCTCCCTTTGGCAATACATCTGACATGAGACTTCCTTAATCGTCGGCACGTAACACTTTGGTACAGGTTAACAGTCAGTCTTGAATTATCGCTACGCACAATTGTCATTTGCGCTAAATATCCTAAAGGTTGCCTATCATTCAAATGTATCGTTACGTGTGATTGGTTGTATTCTACAATAAACATAATAACCACAATGGAGCTAACAGCATCATACAGTTTACAATAACTCTGTCTTAGTCCTGTTCAATATTCTGTGCAGCATAACAATCGCGAGCACTTCGTTCCTCTCCTCCAGTCTGACCTTGGACAATACAGAACATAGAGTATGTGTGGGTTAGCTGTCATGGTAGTGCGGGAACACACGGTCGTGTTCGTCGTATGTCGAGTGTTCAGGACGTCCAGTACCTCGTAAGATGTCCGACGAAACTGAGTGAGAAACAATAATTAGATGTCTCTCTCCTCCACACATCACTCCAGCACTACGAGATAACGATATCAATCTGTGATAACAACTCACGGTTTGAGGCTACTAATGACTCACTCAGGGTTGTTAGTTTATTGTTGGAACACAACTTTCCTCTTTAGTAAATTCAAGGTTGTATTGTTATCGTTAGTTTTTTTTTAAGATAAACTTTAGTACGATGTTTGAGGTTCGAGATACGAGGAATAGTGGTCAGATCTGACTGGTTCGCGGACTCTTTTGATATTATAATGTTGGTTTGCATGTTTGTTAGAGATTTGAACAAAATCGGTGTTTATTTTTTTTGCGATGCTTGACTTGCTCAACGTAATCTGTTGCACAGAGATATCGAATTATAGTCTACTGTGAAGAAATGGTAACAGTACATATAAATGCATTCATTTAAATATGTGATTGCTGTGATGAAACTAATTTGTACTCTCTTCGACAATGAACTATTATCATACAAAAAATTGAAAGAAGTATTAAAATCAAGTTATATTGGTAATTTTAGTCCGTGAGAAATTTAAAACTCATATTCTTTTTACCAATGCTCAGTTTTAAGAGCATTTAAAATTCATTACGATATAGGGCAATTTAAGAAACTTTTGGTTATGTGTTTTAACTTTTTAGCTGGGCATTTCCTCGTTTGACGTCACATTCATTTAGTTTAATTTGTGTAAACGACATAGGTATTAAGGTTAAATGTGTATTTCATTGCAAAAATAAATGCAGTAATGAATGATCACCACAGAACTACCATTTCAGAAATTTCAAAGATCGTGGACGACTTGCTTAGGCAAGTTAATTTAGACACTGACAGTTTATAACAGTAGCAAATTAAAGCACAATTTGTGAAAGGATACTAAAAATCTCGCAAATAACATTTTACATTAACACGATAGGCCTACTTACAATCGTCAACGTCTTCCATTCGAATTTGAAAACACAACAAACTACTAAAGTACAGAACTGCTAGTTGGCATACACATTATCGAAATAACAGTGACGCAAAGATAATAAAGGTCATTTTATCAATCAGCTAAAAACAATAGATACTCTTTATCTTGCCCAGTTAGCAGTTTCGAAGTCCATACTCGAGTACAATCAGTTCTACAATTATTAGTTGGATCCATACAATTCTGAACAGGGGAATTTAATGTAGGCAAAACCATTCCATGGTCATTATATTTGTGGATAATAATAGCATGAACATAAATAAATATAAGAAATAACAATAAATTAGACAAACATGTTTGATAGTTTATATGACGATTGTATAAATTTATCAAGCGGAAATACGTGGTTGGCGACTTAAATGACTAAACCAAGTGATTGTACATTTCCGGCAAAGAAAACCCAAGACAACAGATAACACAAATCTTGAAGCCTCGTCATTTCGTTAATGTCACATCGGATAATCCGTCCTTTTAGTTGATATTTCTGAGATATCAGATATAGTGTATATAGTGTATATAGTGGATATAGCGCAATATTGTGCGTATATTACATGGTAAAATAAGCGTTTATTTTTATGTTCGACCAAATATACAGTGTGGATCAGCCGAAACGTTATCATAACATTTTCCCCGGGTAAATTACAGAAACCCGTACAGAGAAGTTATGGTTACGCGAGGCAGGTGATGGTGTCTGGTATGGTATGTTAATTATCGTGATGTACCTCGCTCATCCGTCTCGCTCCGTTTACGGATTAAAATCTCGCTTTCTGAATCCGCGATTTGATTTCGCTGTCGATCCTTCGCAAATTTAACTAAATATTAAATGTTGAACTTTTGCCTCACCACATTCACTTGACAAACTCAATGGCAAGAAATTGTATTTGGTTTTTAACATAAGCAGAAGCTACATATTGCTTGTACAGTAATCAATCATACATCAGTATTTACGTATTGACAAAAGTCCAAGTTATATTGTTTTAAGTAAGGCTACATCTTTTAATAGGATACGCATATTCATTACGGAAAATTCTGACCAGGGTAATATTACTGAAGGTAACTTTAAGACAAACATCGTAGTATTCATGGAAGTGCTTTTGTGATAAAAATATTGTTTTTAGGGTTTATTTTTAAAAGTGTTTTCTTCAAGCAGCATCTTACGACCCTCAAAATATGCTTCATAGGCCTATTAGTTTTATATAATAAAATGTTTTGTTAAATGTGTTTTTAAAAATCCTTAAAAACATAACAACCAATATTTTTAAAAGTGTTTTCTTCAAGCAGCATCTTACGACCCTCAAAATATGCTTCATAGGCCTATTAGTTTTATATAATAAAATGTTTTGTTAAATGTGTTTTTAAAAATCCTTAAAAACATAACAACCCTATAACATACTTAACCTTGAACACTTAGCCAATTAATTTACTAGATATAATACGCATACGGCTAGAAAACGGCTGGACTGCTTCCCCTCTAAGGCTTTATTATTACTGTATTTAATTTTCAACGTCGAGTCAATATATAACACGATGAATTCGTTTTCTAAATTCATATGTGTTTTGCGGGGCATTGAGCCGCACAGGTTCACTAGTATAAACTAATTACACTACGAAATTGAAAACAACGAAAATACACAGACCGAACGAAGAAAACGAACTATATGTATGATGTTTTCTCATTGTATTAGTTTTAAACTACCGGCATGTGATGTAGACCTACTGTGTTTACTTCGAAAAATAAAGAGAAACCATTAAAATATTCGTGAAATAAACCCATTGCATTTTAGTCACGAATATTACAACAGACAGATCTTAGACACAAACAAATGACGTCACAGGCCCGAATATCCATACTGTAAAAGCAGGTTTGGATCTTTTTAAAAACATGTCGTTTGAGAACATGTTTACTTTAGGGCCAGAGGCGTAATTTTTTTTTGTTTATGATCCATACCGTAAATGTTCTAATATTCGTAAAATTGTTATTATTAAATAGATTTACGTAAGGGTTTTAATTCACAACATCTGTTTAATCTTTAAGATTTTTTGTAAGATATCATGTGTGCTATTTTAACTGATTATAACAGATGCACAATAATGGTTTATCAGATATAGTTCGGCCGCTTAGAAAGCGACCTCCTCCAGCATTGGTTTAGCATTAGCGCGCAGGTCGTTTTCTAAGCGGCCGAACTATACAATATAAAACAATGGATAAACCCATAGATAAATCATACTCCCAAAAACGAGATTAGTAAAAAAAAAACACAGATGAACAGATTTTAATGCACATAAAGCCTAAGGTAAAAAATACACACATATTCTATTCTAATCGAAGAAACAGATGGCTGTACGATCATAGTTCTCACAATTAATTCTATCAGTTCTCACAGTTTTTAAACCTTGGCAATGCTACAGCAATACTGAAAAGGTAGAAATAGACAAAATGTCGTGAATGACCAAGAAAGGAACACTTTCTCTATCAGAGACATTTCGCTAGATCAGTCCAGAGAAAACAGGTGTTTATTGGCGAGAGGGGAGTGGAGGGCAATTAAGTGTTCTCAGATTGGCAGCTCTGTAAACGACTTGCATGTGCAATGTCCATCAGCTGGTTTGATTGTTGCCAATACACTTAGATCGGGCAATTACTGAAATCCTACAATGAAGACATTATACCCGCTACCAACAAATAGGATACTTTCTTTTCTACCGTCGAGACCGGTAACTTTGATCTCTCAATGGTTTTGCTCAAGATCAACAGGACATCTGTTAACAATTCAAACAAAATTTTGTACTTTTTTACAATTCTCTTCAATAAGCTTTCGTTGAATCAAATTTATGATCATCAACTGACTGAATTTGCATAATTTTGGATTATGGTCCATTTTCCCACCAAAATTACAACTGTTATTTTTGAGTCGAATAAATCATTTGTGATCTATAACTCACACAATTAACTACAGTATCACGGTGGAAAACATCTAATTCAAAATTAACTGATGCATACTTCAACAAAAGAAAATTAAAATTAGAATAGCTTTGCAATAATATGATATTGGTGTTTTTATGCTGAAAGGATTTCGTAACCAAGGTTTAGCCAAGCTAAAAAGGGCATAAATGTGAATGTGACTTAGATTTGTTATAAATTCATGTTATTATAAGTATGAAAAATTTGAAAAACGTGGTTAAATAATCTTCATGTAAAAGGCTCTCACACAAGTCACGTGACATTCGCGCATGTTGGAAGGAAATAAAAGTGAGCAAAGCTCTTCGGTTGTTTGGCTATCTCTCGTGACAAAACATTCAGTTGACTTTCTAGCGCGCGTTCACTTTACTAATCCTTCTACTCGCTCCATTAGTACGCGTTCTGACTAGCTCTTACTCTCTAATTTCACCTAAGTATTCTAAATCTCCTCATTGAAACGTTTCCTTAGTAACAACCCTATACCGTAGATAACAATATATGCCTAGGTATACGTAGTGAATGCCATGATCTGAATGCGATATGATACGTGTCGAATCAACCCAAACATGCAGTTTCATTCATACATACCTAACTTTGGACATCACATAATCGGACACAGTAGTAGCTAACGATCAGAGTGCAACGACGATTAAATAACAATTAATTATTTACACCCAGGCGATTTTACCCAAATTAAAAATAATTTTATTAATAATTGACCATCCATTAATTCAGCGATGGGATATTTCAAAATTGTTCACCAATTAATTCATTAATGTTTATTGCTCGAACCACGCAAATCTACTAGCCTCCATTAAATCTTAAATTAGTGAACGTTCCCTTCAGAAGTTCCGGCAACCAATTATGATAAGATAGGCTTGTTTCAAGGTGCATTCCAATAATTAGCTAACAAGTGTAAACAATGATAAAACTCACAAGTCATGTAGCGTTGTAACAGTTAAAAGATTTATAATGTTGGGAGGGTCGTTATTTGTTTGACATCGGCTGGATTAACAATTTAAACCTTAATATCACGTTACTTATGAAATGTAATTAGGCAATTAATTAATTATTCATTAAGTAACAGTTGATCTCGGATACAGCATATTGTAAAGACCGGGATGTGGCCAATTTATATCTCCATTACTGTCTGCCTGCTGTAGCCTAGCGTCTGGGGGAATCATTCACTGTAGCAGCCTTCATTATTTTGCAATAAATCAATGGGAATCGTTGCCAAACTGTTATTAAATCAAGAAGCAATTTTCTATCAGTGTAACAATGTTGAAGTATTTACATCATTTTACTTGACATTTAATATTGCATAGTTGTATGGATTAATAATTTTACTTTTATATCAAAGTTCTTTAAATATAGACACAATATGATATGGATGTGTTAAATGATAAGAGTTGTACATTAAGGTCAGAAAATTGTAATAAGTTAATTGAATTAGGTCTACTTATGGTGAACAGTAAAATTACGCGAAATCTTTTATATATTACTATGAATATTTAAGTGAGATGACCATGTTATTATGTACAGCCCAACTCTATCTACAGAATTATCATAAGTGCTTGCTATGCATTGTTAGGTCAATAGTTCGGTTAAGTTATGGTGTTTTAAAACATAAATAAACAAATGAAAATAAAAATAACGTAGTACAAAAATGCATAATGTTTAAAGTGTTCAGATAAATAACAATTAGATATTTGCATTCAATGTTTAAAATAAGTAGCCTCCTGTATACATATTGAATATAAAATATTTTGTCGTATTTATAAAGTAGGAAACTTGAAACAAACAATTAGTTGTAAAACAACTACCTAGAATATCAAGTAAAAATATCTTATTTGACTTAAATCCAAACCATATATTAAAATCCGTGCATCAAAGTGCAGTAAACACAAACATAACAAATCCACAAACACTACGGAACACTGCGACACAATACAATGTGTAAATGCACTCGCCACCGCCACCGCCACAGCTGTGCCGACACTAGCGCCGCGCAGTCTCCTGGCGGAGAATGGCGGAACTACCTGCCGGCCGGCTCAACAGAGAAAGTTGTTTCAATCACTTTCAGTCCAATTTGCAGTAGCCTTTGGCGCGTTTAATAATCAATCAATCACTCATTACACGATTTTATGGAGCGTTGCGCGGTTAAGTGTGTAACAGTGAGTGGCTTGTTAACCACCCCGGCTGTACTTGATGGGGAAACTTTGAGAACAAGTGAGAGTAAACAAACCTTCTAAACGAGTCTATAAAACTACATTTTCAAGTATTGCTGTATCATTAAGTTGTAGACATATGGGTCTATTCTTAAATCTATGGTCGTATATTGTGTATGTATTGGGCTGACCCAGTTACATTTAACTATATATTTTATACGCTTTCGAAATTGTAATACTATATTAAACAATTTCTAACAATAATTCTCTCTTCAACAACGTATTGTGTACGTTGAAAGTAAACCATGCAAAGCCAAACAAAATATTTTCGACTTTTTATTGGGATTCCCAGAATTCCTTTATGGTATACTAATGTATGGTCTTGCCTATGTTTGCACAACTCAGTCATATATAGTAAACACACGTAAGTAGTTAATTGTTCAATATTGTTGTAAAGTAATGCTATTGTCCCAATCTTCACACAACTCAAGGACACACAAATAGTTAGTTATTGTGACTAAGTGACTGAGCCATAGTGACTGGCAAGGCGAATGACACCCGCAAGTCATGGAGATGAGCCTAACACTAATGGACATACAAGATAACATTACGTCTACATTACCATTACTGCTGGACTACAGGAGTATTCTCTTACCTGCAAACAAACAAGACATGTTAGACTGAGAGGTTCAAGTTATAGATCTCTTATACATGTTGGAAACAATGCATACAAAATCGGGAACACTGCTTCATTCGATCAACAATACAAACACAAGCATTATTATATCAAATGAAAAGTCAAATTACTATGCAGCAATAGTACGACATAATACTGCAATAAAACACATTTTAGAAGCACAACTCAACCAATGTTTTTGTAACATTTTCCTCGCATCTTTTCAAATACTATAAACATACATTTGATTTAACTTGTGATATTATAGATTGACTAAAGGAACCGTTAAACATTCCAACCACCAAGACCACGTGCGAAGGAAGAAGTTAGCTAAACATTGACCCTCGTCTCCCGGCTAACCCCTTAAAAGAAACTTCTACTGGGAGAAAAGATTTTAATGGCGAGAAAATGATACAAACAGACAAATTAGAAATGTGCTAATCGTGTTACTCACTAGACTAGACAAATAAAACAATTAGATACCGGTAGCGGTGAAAATAGAAATATACCTTACAAAATATTAAAGCTACATTAAAGCTTTAATATATGGCAGTTGGCAGTACCGCAGTACTGGTGTAATGGGACTTGCTGCTCCCCTCACCTCAGACAGAGTCGACAGACAGGTTTATTACACACTCAAGGACGACGACTCATCACACACTCATCTGAGGCCATCTCACTGGCTGAATCTCATGTTTCGCTATACAGCACGTTTCTGACAAAACTAAATAACACACCACTAAATTATTGATTCTGGTTATTTACAAGAAACTATGCAATCTAAGAAAGAGATGACAAAATGTCAACTCTAAAAGTATCATCAACCCACCAACTGCTACTGTCCATCAAATGTATCATCAACCCACAAACTTCTACCGTCCATCAAAAGTAATATCAACCTACCAACTGATACTGTCCATCAAATGTATCATCAACCCACCAACTGCTACTATCCATCAAAAGTATCATCAACCCACCAACTGCTACTGTCTATCAACAGTATCATCAACCCACCAACCTCTACTATCCATCAAAAGCATTATCAACCCACCAACTGCTACTGTCCATCAAAAATATCATCAACCCACCAACTGCTACTATCCATCAAATGTATCATCAACCCACCAACTTCTACCGTCCATCAAAAGTATTATCAACCCACCAACTGCTACTGTCCATCAAAAATATCATCAACCCACCAACTGCTACTGTCCATCAAAAATATCATCAACCCACTAACTGCTACTGTCCATCAAAAGTATCATCAACCCACCAACTGCTACTGTCCATCAAAAGTATCATCAACCTACCAACTTCTACTATCCATCAAAAGCATTATCAACCCACCAACTGCTAATGTCCATCAAAAATATCATCAACCCACCAACTGCTACTGTCCATCAAAAGTATCATCAACCCACCTACTTCTACTGTCCATCAAAAGTATCATCAACCCACCAACTGCTACTGTCCATCAAAAGTATCATCAACCCACCAACTGCTACTGTCCATCAAAAGTATCATCAACCCACCAACTGCTACTGTCCATCAAAAGTATCCTCAACCCACCTACTTCTACTGTCCATCAAAAGTATCATCAACCCACCAACTGCTACTGTCCATCAAAAGTATCATCAACCCACCAACTGCTACTGTCCATCAAAAGTATGATCAACCCACCAACTGCTATTGTCCATCAAAAGTATCATCAACCCACCAACTTCTACCGTCCATCAAAAGTATCATCAACCCACCAACTGCTACCGTTTATCAAAAGACGGTTTGTATTTGAATATTCTGAACAGACGGTATTCTATTCATACGTTCAATTATAATTTCTTCCAATGTTGTTTACATGGTTTAGACTCTTTTGTAAAAGTTAGAATCAAAGGTTATTCAAAACCAAGGCTAAATGTTAGGTTCCCAACTATTCCTTCCTGCAGTAGTGTGATACTCCAACGGCGTTAATATTTTAATAAACATGACATTTACATGTGTGTTAGTGGCAATAAACGTTGCGCATTATTCGTTGTTAGTGAATAAAAAATATAATTATTTTTCTTGAAAGGAAATGGAAATGATAGTGAATAGTGTATGAAAACACTGCAGCAGACTCAAGACCGTGAGACAGGAGGTGATCTGGAGCTGAAGTTTACAGTCTGTTGTAAAGTGAAAGGTGTAATATGTCACAAATTATAAAGCCAACAAGTCATCTTTCCGATAGGGTAAAAGTACTTTCTTTGTACTTTCACGATTAGGGCGTGTGCGGTGTGCACTACCTTCCCTTCCTCAGATCTATATCTGCCCAAGGGCCCCGGGGTGCAGCAATAGCGTTCTGATAGGGTGAACACTGCACTATCTACTGGTGGAGTGGGAATGTTTGTGGAGCATGGTCAGACGGTGTTTATATCAAAGGTGTTAAACTAATCAAATACATACATACTTTAGGTTTTATTTGTAAATTAACTAGATCGTCTACACTCAATACTAGCTAAAAGAGAGTGTAGATTTAGAAAGTCACACAGTGGTATTACCAACTGTTTTTAATCTTTTTTCAAACCATGAAACAAACCGGGTACAATAGTTGTTAGCATGAATAGCAGTATGGATCATAAACCTAAACAAATGACTAACTGGCCCGAATCCTATACTAATAACATTAACATAATGGTTACACAGTTCCATTTAAGCAATTTTTAATCTGGTTTACTTTCGGGCCAGTAACATAATTTGTTTATGTTTATGATGCACACCGTTTCTGTTCTAGTATTTGTATTGTGGTTTTTAGCAAAACAAAATACAGTACCAAATTTCGTAATTATTTCAAAGTTGTTTAACCAGATGGTTTACATAAGTTTTGGTACGTCTGCTGGGATGAGTTGTTATGAATATTGAAAGATATTTTGTTTACAAATTATCTAATGTTAAATATAAATAAACTAGTTGGATAACTTTTTTCACAGAAATGGTAGAATATAAACCAGTAGTTGTTGGTAAATCCAAAAGAGCTTTATCCATTGAGGAAGTAAAAGTCCCAGGAGAAACTGAGACGTTTTTCAAAGCATATTCTGAGAGGAACACATCGGTTCTTGTGCCTGAAAGCAGCCTAGAGGCAATGAGGAATCTAGTGAATTTAAACATCAGGAGAAGAGGGGATAGTTTGTTTTCAAGGTCGCCTGACATGAAAAGTGAAAAACAAAACTTACAGAGGTACTTGGATAAACTTGAACATCTTGCTCTCAAGTTGGACGAGTTTGAAAAAAATGAAGTTGAGGAATACGAACTCGATGAATCTGATTCTGGAAGTGAAGTGTTAGAGTCAGAGTCATTTGATAAAATTGGGGAAAGGGCTCCAAGTGAGGGCTGTGTCAAGAGGGATTCACATTGTATTTCCAGAACCTCATCGGTAGTTATGTCTCAGCAATTATCTGATGAAGAAAGAGAAGAGAACAATACTGAGATGGGTCCTCTTAACAATACTGGTCAGGATTTGGAGGCAAAATCATTTCGTTGGGAACACAATAATCGCTTCCAGGCAGCAGGTTCCATTGCAATGAACTATATAGACATACCCGAATACAAGATTAAACGTGTTTTAATTCACGGTTATTTCAAACGTGACAAGCAGCCTGTATTTATAATTCAGCCGTACAAAGGCGAGCCAGTACTTCAACGTACAAAGCCACTTCAATGTAAGGAAATTTCCGATGACGGCATACAAATTTCTGTTTGTGGAGAGTTTTACCCCCAAAATATTTTGGAAGAACGTGACAATATTCCAATGTCGCTTACAATAGGGAACCGACGGATAGTGATAGACGAACGTAGTATAATTTTCGAGGATGGAGTTGCTGATGTTTTAAGTACGGATGAAATACATATTGCTATCAGAGGAAATTTTATTAAACGGACGGCGGCTCCATTCTACACCCCCTCGTTGTGTATTGCAGTGAGAAGAAAGTGCTTAAGCAAAATCAAACGTTGCTATGAGAAAAGCATGAAAACAAATTACACATCATTTAGAGGCGAACTTGTCAATCATTCAAATTTAACTGCATACACAATTAATTCAAGAGGGTTTGAGTTGTCTCATACTCACAAAGAGGGGAGGGCCACCATTTACGAAACTAATCCTATCCAGAAGCCTAAAAAAATTAATTCTTCTGGTGAATTTAGCAAGTATGATGAGGTAGGAATTTATGAAAACCACCCAAGTAGTCCGAGGGCTACCAAAGATTTCAAGATCATAGCGAGCAAGACTGTATTCGGAAACGTGGATACAACAGACGATCAATGTCGCATCTATGAGTGCGGCAGCTGTTTTAAATGGAAAAGTGCAAATGACTTGGCAATGAAGCTAAGTGTTAGTCAAAGTAAAACCGAATACAGTAACATGGGAAGTGATCCAATTAAGTCTACCCATAAGGTAGCAAACCACACGAAAGTGAAACATGGAAAACTGAAAAACATAGAAATATGAGTAAAAAATTAAATAATGTTTTTATTTAAACGTCCTTAATTATACGTTGATTATGGTCTATGCCTGCCTACTGCCAGTCTCACAATGATTTGCGAATACTGTACAATGTTTCGCGAGTTTCTAGAACAAAACGCAATACTAGTTCGTTCTCTAGATTTATGTTGTTTTTTTAACATCATTACTACCGGTATACTGCATTTTTTTAATATATCTACAACTCTAAAATAAAAGTAAATGCTCAAGCCAAATTAGAGGCAAAGAATGGTTTTTCAAAACCTTAACAGAATTAGGAATCATGGTAGTACCAGAGCCCAGATTCGTTGGCAAGTTAACGGGTAAAAAGCTTTTAAAAGTAAAAAATGTTGATATCACAACTAACCAACATCAGACTTTACAAATCGTCCCTAAAATTTAACTGTGCCAGCGAACTGATGATCTTGACGCCGGGACAGAAAGGAGGCGTAAAGTAGAATTTTAATTAGATTTCAGATTACAAACACAAACATTGAACTATTAAGTTACTATGTATTATTTAAAAAAATAATATCAACAGGTAGTCGTAAAGACCAAAACAGTTTTGAATGTAGGCCTACATTTATTTTTATAATTTTCAAGTATCCTAGCTATTGAATCGTTTTTCTATGAATGTAAGTAAATCCATGTATGGTATACAACATTCTGATACTTATTTCTAACAAAAAAACATTTAACCAGGAAAGATTAGAATGAGTATTAAAATAAATAAATAAACTATGAAATATTGCGCTGGTTCATAGATTTATTCATGACCACACGGCTGCATATCATAGCGCTTTCCCCGCCACGGCTGGAAGCTCCAGATTCGCGAATAGCTGCGATTAAATCGACCAGCTGATAAGATGATACGGCGAGTGACCTTGGCGGGAAAGTACGCGAGCTGGTGACCAATTATGGAATATTTTCACGGATCGTGGTCTTTTATGTTCCACAAAGGTCAAGTTAAACCTTCTCTCAGAATGCATTGTAGTGGATCTTACGATTATTTAATTATTATTTTTAATCAATGTCAATATTAGTGCATTTGGCTTTTTATTGGCCTCTTATTATAGAAATTGTAATTCATCATCGATACCTTATCGTTAAACCAGATAAAATATTGAGCCTCTTGTTGATCGATGATTAACCAATAACAGCGGATGAATTCAATAACAATGAATCGTCCTCGTATCATGTTAAGATTAATAAAGTTTTCTCAAATAAAAATAAGACAATTCTCATACTGCTATAATCTAACAATTACACAAATCAAAGGAACTAGAGTCAAGCAAACGCATTTATATAACCTTAGTCTTATTATTTTACTAAGGATGTGGAAACGAAGCTTCCGCATGGTTGTATGCAACATTACATACCGGACTCGTTTTATACACTGGGTATAATATGTATGTGTATATGTGGCTAATGACACTGATGTTACATGCGATGCACGACCACATAAGACATAAAGGTAACGGTGTTAAATAATGTATTTACCTATTATATCATGCTCTGATCTGATGACTGCCATGGGTTTAAATTGACGTACAGTTACAATAACCGTATGGTTCTAAAAATATCTAAAAAGTCTTCTTAAAACTCGGAATACAGTTACATCCATACACTATGTCGAGGTAATTATACATCATAGTTAGTAATCCACTACAGTAACAAATTTCAACTGGCTGCTGAGTCAACACTGCCATCACCATATCGAATGTTTAGCACTCTTCTGTGAAAGAAGTTCAATCGGTCAACAATCAGCTGGTTGGTATTATTGAATGGGGGTAAATATTTGCAGAGCTTGCGACGTAGGCCTAAATAAGAGCAGCCAAGGAGGCAGACTGTCAAGAGCTCGGCTAGACGTGGACAATCGATCTTGGTTTCCTTTGAGTTACTAAGTAAAGTACCTCGAGTGTTGTCAGCGTTCAAGTGGCTTTGTCAATACAGTGCATACTTTCAGAAGCAACTAAACAGAACTGTAGTTGTATTGGAAAATATATTTGTGAAAGTGTTGTTAAGTTTAATTGGGTAGAGCAATAGACCAGAATTTAAATTCAATGGTACGATATTTTACTACTCAAAGTAAAATTAATATGAAGGTTATGTAGGGTTATAAAGCACTTGACTGTATAGGTAAACATAGTTTCTCAGTTTTCTTTAATACCATTCTTACTAACATTCGCACATCTTTGAAGCCCTATTGCTACCTCTCTGACGGACGCACAGACACACACAAGCAGCTGGTTACTGTGGCGCTCACCATATGACGAATGACGTCACCACAATATGATCTTGCAACCTTACTATAACCCCCGTCACGCCGAGTCACTTCCTCCCCGTGCTCCGTGCTAGGCATGTAACATGTAACGGTGACGTGAACTTGGCTCGGGATATGTTAGTACGGTAATCGATTCTTGTGACAAATTCACCGCGAGGTAGTAGGCCTAAAACTTGTGAATAAACTTTTTCTATAATTTGAGCCAAAATCTGTACTGTACATATAAGATGCTTTAATTGTTGTACCATAACTATATAAAGATAAATCAATGGGATAATATTTTAATCGCTTTTTACCTAGCTAGGAGGAATTCCATGTCCATGCCATATACTATACACATCACTACTGCACTGCACTAGTGTGGAAAGAAACCAGAACCATAGCTTTCTTGTCCATACTTGGATACGAATTGTGTCAACTGGGTTTGACGTTTGTGTGAAGTAAAACCAACTTTCCCACAACTCGTTATGTTATGTGCAAAGAGATAAGATCATAAGATACCTCATAATGTTTATATAATGTAATCTTTGCAGACAGCCAGTGTGGAGCTCATAGTAGGGTGTGGAGGTTGAATTATTTACTTGTATTAATATAGAACAACTGGACCCCGGTAGGAAAAACAACATGCTCAAAATCATACAATGATGACAAACATGATAGCTATTTATAGCATACACTACTGCCCCTTGACTCTACGTTGTCAAGATAAAGACTCATCCTTAGAAAAATTGACGTTGTAGTAGTGTGTGTCTTATCTTCAACTGAGCCGAGTAGTTAGTACAACTACAGATCAATCACCGTAATCTGCTGAGACAACTCGGATTTAAGCACAGTACAGTATACAGATACATGTTCAAATCAGACTTCCTTACAAATTGTAAATTTACAAAATAAACTTGTCTTATAACTCACTGTGTTAAATCAAATACAATCTTAAGTTTTACCGATGTAATTACCTGTAGGCCCTTTCCCATGAAAATTAGTCAGTGTAATAATTTATATCCAAATCACAATTCAACAAGTGTATGCTTAGTCTATTATTCTACACTCAAGAATTTGATTGGCGTACTCAATAAAAAAAAACTAGATGTCGTCCAGTAGTCGAAAACTCGACCACAAAATATGTAGGCAACAGTTGGATTTTTTAGCTAGAAGCGGTTGAGGTATGTTGTTCATCTATGAGGATGAACCTTTTTGGCTATAGTGAATGATATAATGTATTCAATGTTCACATGTCAATTGTTGAGGTTAAATCAAAATAAACAAACTGGCATGCTGTCAATTAATTAGGGACAATGTTGTATTACTTACGAAAGAATGTTCGTTTTTAAGATCAAATAAATTAATTTAGTATATGTCATTGTCTGATTTATTTGAAAACATTCAGTATTTAGGCTACTGCATTTTATAACCAAACTCGAATCTCGCTCCCTTAGCCTATCGTATAACGTTTTCCTGTTTGGTACCTGGTAAACTTATCAGAGTGCATAAGTGAATTATTAGCAATACAATTTAATTGTTAATTATAATTTAGATGGGTCAAATTCAAAACATTAGTCTATAAAAGTTTATCTCGTCATCTCGAGAGTATATAATTCGGACCCCTAACTTGAAACCCTTAAAAGATGGGTCTGGATCTTAAGATATTTGCAAACGAAACGTAAATCATCATTATGTCCCAACAGTTTATCATGTGTATCCCAGGGACAGCAACTTTATTATTCTATTAATATAATAATCGACATTAATTTTGCAAGAAGATTCAATATTTATATATTTGCTCATGTTAAATTAATTATTTTCAAAGTAACCATCACTTAATTCGAAGAAAATAATTAAATAAAAATGTATTCATTAGTTGATTTGGAATTAGGAATCACGTCTCTATTTCACAGTAAATATTCTCTAATGATCAAGTGATTTTATTAAAGTAGAGTAGGTATATTTAACTATTGTCAAAGAATACAATATGCCAGTTTGTTTGTTTTCATTTAACCCTCAAAATTTAACATGTATGAACACATGATCGCACGAAAAAGGTTCATCTTCAAAGATATTGCACCACACCTTAACCACTTCTAGCCAAAAAATCCAATTGCATTGTACAGACTTCTCTATTTTTCACCCATACACTGTAAATAAAACATGTGTTTGGAATTGCTTACATTTGTTTTGATTTTCTGTTTATATTTCGTTGTTATTTCGTCACCAGCATGGCAACCCATAAAGCCCATGTAATTTTTTTTAATTTCCAATTCATTTTTTGGGCTTATTTTTGAGCCTATTTTAACCCATTTAGGCCCAAATTATTTTTTTTTCAAAAAACCTATAATTTTTATTTTTTTCAATAGTTTATAGTATAAAACTAACACCTTAAACAAAATTTTGAGTTTCTAATTGTTTTATATAAAATAATTAGTGTTCCCAAATGGGAACAGTGGGAGCGAACGGGGTGCCATTTTTTATATATAAGGATCTTTAGTAAGCATTATAGGATTATTTATAAAATCATTTTACAAGGCAAGATAACATTTTATTTACATACATATGAGGAAATACGAGTGTTACATACATATTGATACTTAGCCTACTTAGGCTCACAGTGAAAGGTCTCAAAACAATGCTGGTGCAAAGCGACATTACATTTCTTACATTTCAGCCTAGCGTTTTTCTTACACAGTGCACAGCGAGATTGTTTCGCATTGCTGGCTATGAAATGACCAATTCTGTCGAACCGCGTTTCATCCATTACACGTGACTCAACTGGATTTACAAGCCTAGGAGGTCTTCCCAGGGTCAAGCGTTGGCTGTATTTCTGAAGGTATGATTTGCAAATCACTCTAGTAAAGCCTAGGAGGTCAAGCTGCTCACTCTTGTTTTGAACAGCATATCTGTGAAGCTGCCAGGCATTGTTCACTGACACATTCAATGGAAAACATAGCAGTTGCCAGTACCACTTCTTCCCTCTTATGTTGATTCTTAGCTTTGCTATGTTCTCATCTAGGCGATCAACCCCTCCCATGTAGGCATTATATAAAACAAAACATGCTGGCTGATCAACATTTATGTAGGCTTTACTTGATTGGCTAAACCTCTTTGCTTTTCCGATTGGTGAAGATCCAGCTTGCGTTGATGCTATGGTTACTACATTATTGTCGTTGTATCGGATGAGTGTGATATCAGTCTCTTCATTGGTTACCTGCACATGACTTCCACGCGGAAGCTTCTTCATTTCTTTTTTTGAAGGCAATGGAGCACCTAGTGATCTATTTATTCGAAGTGTTCCAGTCCCATGGGTTCCATTTTCTTTCAGTCTTTTCAGTAATGGGATGCTCGTAAAAAAGTTATCAAAAAATATGCTTACTTCTTTATTAGGTAGCTTTTCCACAAGATCCATAACAACAGACCCACCAAGTCCTAGATCTGGTCGTGTGTTTCCAGATTTTTTGCCTTGATATGGGATTGCCTGTATCAGATAACCCAATCGTGTGCACAAACACCAAACTTTGAATCCAAATCTTATGGGTTTACCGTGCATATGTTGCTTAGCACCGTGCCTACCATAATACGGTATCATAGACTCATCAACACTTAGATTATTGTCTCCTGGGAAAAACTTCAACCATTTCTCATTTATTTTTTCCCATAGTGGTGAAACCTTGGCAAAACGATCTCCTTTTGCCAAGTTATGATTATCACACACGTGAAAATATTTCATGATTTGTATGAAGCGGTTACGAGCCATTGCATTACTGACTGCTTGGTTATTGCAGTCAGGGCTCTGCTCCCAATACATACGGAGTCTTGGCACTTGACAATAACCACTGAGAAGAAGAATGGCTAAAAAGACTTTAGTTTCTTCAGTGGTGAGCTTTAGATTGTGTTCTCCATTTTGGAAAGCATTAAGGTTTGTGAGGTTCCGGATTAGATCGATGACTTCATCATCATAGAACAGTTCAAAAAGCTTTACAGGTGAACCATCACTGTTTTTTAGCCAATCCGGGAGCTCAAACTCTCTTTCTTCATATCTTGGAATATCTTTAGTAACCCAGACTAGTGGGGGTTTTGTAGTTTTACTACTTGTTTTACCTTTCCCATTTTTCCCCACTAAAGATTTAGAAGACTTTGATTGTTTTTTTACTTTAGCTTTAGGTGTACTGTCTATATTAGATTTATTTTTCCTTTTCCTCTCCCTTTTTCTAACATCTATAAGCGTTACTACGTCATGGCTACTACTAAGCTGAGGCTCACCTGAGGAAAGGACGATTGCTGTACCACTATTTTCTTCTGCAATAGCACTGTTTTGCTCAGGTTTTTCATCATCTTGTCCTGAATTATCTCGTTCTGGATTATCTTGTTTTGAATCATCCTGTCCTGGATCATCTTGGCCTGGACCATCTTGTCCTAAATCATCTTCTTCTGGATATCCTTGTACTGGATCTTGTAGGTCTTCAACCACTTCCAAGTTCTGGTCATCAATGATTTCATAAGGCTCGTCCATAACATCCTGTAGTGTTCCTATTTCCACGGTAACAACCTCTCCGTCAATAACCTTCCGAATTGTAGACTCAGCATTCGAAAGTAGCTGGTTTCTAGACAATCTTGAAAAATCAACTTCATCTTCTTCTCCACTATCAGCATCAGAATGTATGCCTTCGTTTGGTACGATGACGATTTCACCATCCAAAACATCAGTTTCGTCTTCTAAAATGTCCTGAATTTGGTTCAGAGTAAGGCTGAAACAAAACCGAAATACTATAACAACCTTTCTACTTACTTAATCAGCCCCTAATAGGTACAATAAAATAAATATAATAACCAACCTATTCAATCCCATTGTTCCCAAATGGGAACAAAATAATAAATGTAATGACCAACCTACTCGATCCCATTGTTCCCAAAAGGGAACAACAATGTTTACACATAGATTAGTCACATCTAAGCTATCACAATTATACAAATATGTATTGAATCCATTGGCTTAGTGTATTAACAATATTAATTGTAATAGTAATTAGCAATATCACTAAATAACAAAGATTAACAGCTTACCTTTCATAATAAGTCATGGTGACAAAACATAACCTCAAAATGAACTACTGCTGCTCCAATGCAATGTGCTCAAGAAAAACAACAGGTGTGTTAGAGTAAACAGGGGTACCATACACACAGGACTGCAGTAAAAAATTCCCTCTAAAACATGAAATTTCCCACTTTATGGGGGAAAAAGTAAATGTTCCCAAATGGGAACAGCGGATCTAAACGGGTTAATTTTTAAAGGGATTCTGCACATCTACAGGAAAATATCTTTCTAACAGTAGCCTATGCGTAAATTTTCCCTGCGATGCACAAAAGCTAAAAAAACAAGGTTTTAAAGAAACATGCTTGCCTATTAATATACAGTATAGATAGATACTGTACATATTAGTTTCCTTGAGAGCAAACTGTATGTAGTTCAGCCTTGATGTAACAATTTCCCCCCTCCCATTAGTTCACCACATTATGCTAATGCACTGCGGCAAGAATAAAATATAGTTTATTTCCTTCGCATTGATTATTTGAATTAATTAGATCCAATGATCATGATTAGATCGTACTTTTTAACAATGGTAGTTTAAATTTAGAGGAAACCCAAAATCAAAATTACAGTAACATGAGTTAATGGTTTGGTAATCATAAAATAAAGTTGCCTTCTTCCCTCACAATATTAATGTTGCTTAACAACAGTAGATTAGGTTGTAGCCTAGTAATGGACTTCGGTCTTAACCCTACTTTATGTGATGATATGTAGGAGGATATCGATGTGTTAGGAAAATTCAAACCATTATATTGGTTAGGGCCTACAATTTACAATATAATTTCCAATTGTATATAAAGTAAAAAAGAGTAATTTAAAATACACATGTACATTAATAGTACTGACTAACAATCCTAGGGTTTATTCAATTGTAATAGTCAGTCACAATTATTATTGGTTAATTCTAACATACCTTTAAATAGATAATTGGCCTCCTCCAGATCACTGACGTACTGCATTGCTGCCTCGACGTCAATGTGGTTATGATGCAGTCCCATCGTATCACTATATAACTGTCACTGTCACTAGATCACTACACGCCCACCACTAGTCACTAGTGATGCACCACGCTTTCATACTCCAACAGCACCGCGGCGCGCCTCAGTGGCTTTACAGATCAGCTGGCCAATCAGCTGATAATGGCCATATGTTTACGCATTGTTGAGAAGAGTGGTTAACAAGCTTGGTACACGTTCCTCTAACACTAAAAAGCACAAATATATACATCATTATGGTTACCTCCTATCTGTGTTTATATGGAATTTATATAGAAAACCTGCGTATGCCCGAATTAGTAAATATGTTTTGAGTGCATAGCTAAGAGCAACAAATGAAATTTTTTTCAGCCTTTAATATTCTTAGTGGCGCACAATGTAGTCCTTATGTTGAAACTGAAATGCGTAGCTTCAGAAAGCTGCTTGACTGGTTAACCTTCAGACAAACTTCATTCAGGAAATAGTACATTTAACTCTCAGGAAGGATATAGTGTAACCTCTTATTACCCTGCAATGCTACCAATAGTCAAAAAACCGCGGAATTAATCTCCAGCCAATCATTATTCGGTGTCCCAGTCGTGCCAACTGCCAACCCTGAAAACTGAGTTTCCCCCACTTTCTCTCACGATCTACCGAAGACTAAAGTTTACGGACAATGGGGCTTAGTTACCATATGATTATCCGAGGCCTTCTCAAGATTTTATCTGGACTATTATATAATCTAAATCACAAGATACTTATATATCACCATTAGGGTGTCCAGAAAGATGCGGACAAGGGAAGTTCCGGACAAATAGGGGAAGTTCCGGGGAGTTTGAGCCGAGGGGGTAGCAAAAAGAGGGTGGCTAAGCTATGTGAAAGGCTCTTTAAATCAACTCGTTTTCCCAATCCAGATCCGCAGTTTTGCTATTGAATAATGCACATTTTATCTAAAAAAATAGGTTTTAAAGATAAACTTATTTAGCAATATTTGAGTTAAGAAGAAACTATTTACTGACAGCATTTTTCATAGTTATGCGTCTCTTAATTAATGGTTGATAACCATTGATTATGAAAATAACAGTACAGTATTGCTTATTCTACAGTAGATTAACAGCCAACGTAATCACCCAACTTCCATTAAGACGATTTAATAGAAAAAAAAACTATTAACTAAAACTATTTTTCGATTTTTTATAGAAAAAAAACTTGGTTAAATATACTAACCTCTGTACCTAATTTAATTTAGGAGTGTGGTCCGTTCTCTTTGTATAAAGAGAAAATGAGACATGTTAATCGGTTTAGTGAATAGAAGAAAAATAGTTCAATCTTGAGCTGTGCTCTAAGCTCTACTCCCGGGGTAAATCGTGTTAGTTGTTATTATAGTGAGTCGCTGAGACAATGACAGTCAAACATACAGAAACTGATATAATACCTACTCGTTACGGCATTTTTAGGAATATTGGACATAAAAGTAGCATAACTCTATGCAACGTGAAAACAATACCGTCATTTTGTTTATAAGTATAGTTTATAGTACAAATCCATCATTATGTTTTAAGTTGTAACGTATAATAACGAAAACATATTTATAATGATGTGATACTGTAGTATATTATATTTAGTATAGAAGTATTTTTGTAAATAATATTTAAATATTTGATATAGGCTACATTGAAATTATTAGAAATATATTAAAAACTATCATGTTTCGGTAGTTTTTTTTTCTCCTGTCTTTCACATGTTTAAGTCTTATGATTCGAAATGTAGATTTTACTTTATAGTCGTTATTTTAGCTCTGCGAACTGAAACAGGAGAGCGATTCGTTTTAGAGAGTTGTTCGGGTAGCTTAGTTTGACTTCGCTCCTCTCCCCCGGCTCACACCACATGTGTGCGGAACTTTACTTGTCCGCATCTTTCCTGAACTTCACTTGGACCCTCTGTATTTATTTTTAATTTTTCGAGTAATCTATAACTTATTAGACCATGCTTAGTTGGGTACATTTTGTTTAGATAAGAATCAGATAGCCTTACTAGATAAGGCCTAACTAAGGGCAATAAATCTGCAGTTATGGGATATCCACGTGGACTCCCGATAAAAGTATTTTTAAATAAAATTCAAACTGAGGTACACATCAGATTTTAGAATCTAGGTAAAACATTGTATCACCAAAAACAGAGGTAAACTACACTAAACTATTTTTAAAAATCGATTGATTAATAATGTGATACGATACATCGCAAAAATTCATCGACAAAGAGGATCGATTAGTCGCTCAAATTAAATCAACAACAACAACACGTAGCAACACAGACACAAAACATCTATTAATTGAATTACATTAGTCCATTCAGAGTGGAATAAAAGAAATTCCAGTGTGGTTGCCGTTGGCGTTTTGCCGTTGCATAGCGAAGGCCAAGGAGAATTGCTCCATTATGTCATTGTGAGAGCAGTAAAATTGTACAAGTGACCAATGGCGAGAGCGCGCCACAGCGGTGACTCACGCCAGCTGTTGAGATGCGCGCCTTTATTTGAATCTGGTGTCTGGTGTCATGGTGTCAATGTTCGCCTGCCTAGCCAATAGCCATGTGCTATCGCTAACTTGACCTCTGATAACCGAGTACCAGATAACGGTCATCTGTTTGAATTTGAAACTCTAGCCTACTCTGTGACCATGCAAACCACCAACGAAAATCCTAATATTGTGTAGGCATACTACAAATAATTTTATAAGTTACTATAATATGACAATACGATGATTACTGATTCATTACGATCATATACAATATGATGATTACTTGAGTTAGATATAGGTGTTCCAAATTTTCTGATATTTGAACCAAAGTTTCGTTCCAAACCCATTACAAATGATCATATAAAATAAAATAAAAACTATTGTCCAAGCGAGAAAATTATACAACCAAGACGATTGAGTTGTAGTAAGATTAAACACTTTTTAATCGCTCTGGTATACAAACGTTTATTTAGATTTCATGGGTAGGATAGCAGAACGACAAAGGCAGCCTCTATAGCTACGTATTTATGGCTACATACAGATTGGCCAATGGTTTAAGGGTTGTTTCTAACATACAGATTGACCAAAGGTCCTAATGAGCAGGGGCAAAAAATGGGGGCGGAGCTTACAGCAGCGATGTCCCGTAGGGGAGGAGCTAGTCTATTCAAGTCAAGTGTTTGTTAACTTTTTCTAATCTTACCAGTCACAGAGGTGGCCAAACTCAAGAGACGAATTTTACTTTTTAAAACACTAAGTTTTATGTAAACTGTTAATCAGAATTCATTGTCCTAGTTCTGGATATTGCTTTATATTAATTAAATTGTTTTGTTACCCTACAATATCCATTTTGGGGTTGGTAGATAACTACATGTTTCGTGGCGACTGCCACATCCGCGTGCACGCGTTTGGTCGGGCCGCGTAGTTATCTACCAACACTAAAAATGATATTGTAACTAAATTGATATTGTTTACATCAATTTAATTAAACTGTTTTAAGGTTTTTACATTCAACTGTAGCTTAAACAAAACAGTGCGATATTCTAATACAAATAATAGGCTATAAAATCTAACTAATTGCTTATAAACTCACTATCAATTTGTTTGACCTAGTTATAGCAATAAGGATAATGTTACCATTTAAAAGTCCTGAAGTGTTCTTTCAAAATTCAAAGCATAAGCATTCTCGTTTTTATGTGTATACACCACATTGTT
Organism: Macrosteles quadrilineatus; assembly: GCF_028750875.1. Lineage (NCBI taxonomy): Eukaryota > Metazoa > Arthropoda > Insecta > Hemiptera > Cicadellidae > Macrosteles > Macrosteles quadrilineatus. The sequence goes on along the minus strand of NW_026542594.1, from coordinate 100,357,899 downwards.
TGAAAATTACCTTGAATATCTGTCTTAGTATTTCGCACACGATGTTCATTTTTAAGTTCACAAAACCAATCTAGCAATATTCATTATAGGAGTAGTATTTTAACAAAAGTTAAAAAAAAGGAAAAATATATTCCATTGGAAGTGAAATAACCCGAATAAAATGTTCTACCACAGAGTATAAAAATCTACTCACTTATTCAACATTTACGTAAACCAAAAATTAAAATTCTAAACTTCAAATAATTCTCAACATTTTACCTTAAAATCCTGAAATAAATAATAATTTGTTATTGATATTCAGTCAGCTACATTTTCAGTTGCCGCTAAAAGAAAACAATAACTCCTAATTGGAGGTATTATTCCGTTTGGATGATATCCCGTGAGCGTATAACCTCGTCATATTAACTTCAAAAACTGCATAGTTTGTGCTGAATTCTGTTGTCAATCATCTGAACTTTTTCAAGTTTACAATGAAATTTTGTTTACATCAAAACATATGTCCATAGTACAATTTTGTTTACATCCATACGGAAATTGGGTTATCTGTAAGTCGGTGATGTTTAAGTTAAATCAAGAAAATGTTGTATTATTTTTTATAAAATGTAAAGAAGAAAATGGTTTACGTTAGATTTTGTGTTTTCATGGTATGTGTCATTAGTATTATTAATCTTTCTAAGTTGCCTTGAAGAGATCGCGCACGCAATGGAAATAATAGAGATACGATGAGACATCATGTTTTCACCCTTAAAAACTACAATATATCCATATCGTAGTACTAATATTGTGAAATTTTGTGAGTTTGTTCGTTTGTTTGATATCCAATCACGCATTAACTACTGGTCGGATCGGGTTGAAATTTGGTATGAAGATAGCTTACATTCCCGATTAACATATCTAGACATATTCTTATCCCAAAAATCATTTCGGGCTCTGCCCCAATGGCTCCATAGTTTCCCATGTTAACCTTATGAGTATTCATATTAAAAATGAATTAAAAAATGTTGTCAGCTTTTTCAACTACACAAGTTGGTTCTACGATATTCAATAGCATTAAAGAGACCACCTCTGTATCTGGTAAGATTAGAAAACGTTAACAAACAGTTTACTTGAGTAGACTAGCTCCTCCCCCACGGGACATCGCTGCTGTAAGCTCCTCCCCCATTTTTTGCCCCTGCTCATTAGGACCTTTGGTCAATCTGTATGTTAGAAAAGACCCTCGAACCATTGGCCAATCTGTACGCGCGCGTATTTATAGACCCCTCCACCTGTTCTAGACCTTTTCTTTCAAAAGCTCTTTCAAACCAGAGGTGAAATCAAGCCGTAGCTTGCACCTGTCTTTGTCTGTACGGAAATAATCTGTGCATAACCTTATATATATGGTATAAGATATAATACAAATATATACAATTATATATATTCTTCTTATTTAAAAAAAGGCAAATTCAAAACTCTTTCCTTTAATGTCGGTCGATAATGCTAGACCTTGTATTGATTATACGGAAAGAAAGTTTTGTTATTGAATGCCAAATTAACAGTCTTTGAATGAACGTGGATATCTGATCGCTAATTCTGTTTATTAGAAGGCGACCAATAGCTTCCGGCCTTCACAATAATCTAGCCTGAGCAATCATAGGCATATCAACAATGGGATCTTGTAATCAAACAGAGATATTGTACCGTGTTGTACAGCTAGTACGAAACATACTTCAGTTTATTAGAAAATTGTTACTTAGTTTAAGATTAGGGTACGGGAAGATAGATATAACAAGTATTCGATTTTTTTACTTAATTAATACATCGATATCGCTAATCGAGGCGTATTATTTTTCTTTCTGGTAATGGAAATGTGTAAAATATTAACAAGTATGAACCGATCATCTTTGATAAATGTAGATAATGTTTCAACTAATTTAATTTACAACTGTATAAACATGTTATTATGTCACTTATGGTCTATGTATAAGTTTCTGTAATGGTTCTGTATTTTTTTTCATAGTAGAGAGTTATTATTTATGCTTAAAACATCGATAGATATTATTTATCTATATTCTTTCATGAAGTCAGCTTTACTACTTACTGAACTTTTAGCACTCCATACAAAATGTGCCCTAATAAAAGAAAATTGTGGTAAAATATATACTGTTTACGATTAAATCACCAATTCACACACTAAACAAAAGTCACTTTACCGAGGGCGACACGGACACGACACTTGACTCGACTGAAATCTTATCCGAGCGAAGGGCAGGAAATAGTGGGCTCAAGAGGCGAGCAAGAAGCAAGGTCCTTCCGAAAAAAAAGGGCTGTAGCAGCGCGGCCCTGCGGACACTGTGCGAACTACACTACACACCGCGCGGCCACGCAATTGTTCGAGTGTGGACACTGGCCAATCAGCTGATAGGAGCGAGCCAACAGCTGAGAATGCGCTTGAGCAACAAACATAACCTCAAACAACAGCCTTAAATTATCTTTATCGTGGACAGATAATCGTTCAATCCAATCGAACTAACACCTGACTGTCTGAACATTCGTCAATCAACCGATAAGGAAAGTGGAGCTAGAATGCAGTGGTGCAACAAACTGCAAACTAACTACACTACGACACGCGCCTATTGTCAGTAGTCAGTAGTAGACTCCAGTCCATTGGATCTTGGATCTACACACTAAACAGACACACTGAACACTTGCCAAACTGTGACTATTGCCTCGCCAAGCCGCTCGATTGGTTGGCGTGGTGAAGCGTTTGTTCTACATTCTCCCCTTGTTTGGAAGGCGGAATTTCCGGCGATGTTACGCCTCTAGGCTGTTAATTACTGTTTCGTGTTGTCAGACCTAGCTGGTCATTGCGTTGCCTACTTTTGGGGACATTAGTGCATCTAGGTTTGTAATAGAAAACATTCTGTTTCAGTAAAACTGGATTGTAAGTCCGGGTTTAAATTTTACAAAAACATCAACCAGATACGCCAATTCGCGCTCTTGTCCAATCAAACTATACATGTCCTATTAAATTGTATTATGTAGGTTTATTAGGTAGGGCAGTAAAGGTTGATCTGAAGTCATTTCCGTCCTACGTCAGGTGAAGTGTGTCAGTAAGCACTGAATATACATACGCCTCGACACTCCCTGTCTAACAAATAAAAGCATTCTATATGGAAAAGTGTATTGTACAGAGAAGTAATCCTAATTTGTATGCATTATGTTATAGACTATTATCTTTATTTTTTTGATACCGCATTTAATAGGATATATATAAAATATTACTTTGCTTCTCCATGGTATCATATACCATGTTACAGTATATGTAAAGGGTGTGTTGTCTTGTCTGTTACCAGCAATGTTATTTGTCTACCTTAGTAAGATTGTGATGCAATTTGTCAAACTATCATGATTATTACATTGTCACTCAAGTAGCCTACTCTTATAAATAGTACATGCTTACTCTCTGCTACACCTCATGCTGCTATACCTTATGTGTTTGATACTCATAGAATGTCTTTCCGTCATAGGTATAATGTGTTTGCCTATTTAGTATAAAGGCATTAATATAATAACGAACGATATGGGATTTTAGTCACGGTTTCATAAGTCCATTCTTAATGTGATTTTCCTTGTATAATGAATCCTGTAACTTTTGGCGAATTTCCCTATAGGGAAATAACATAGTATCTATTAACATACCGTAGGTGGTAGGTAACACGATAAGACCTAACCCAGGACCGATTTACTTTTCCATTTTGATTTCCCAACAGGTTAAAAACACTATTAATTCAAATTTTTAGATAGTGTATGTATATATACCGTAAACACGATGACGACGAGCAATTTTGGTCCGATTTTCATGAAATTAGGGTTGAAGGTGTAGGTCGGGATAAACTTTAATGAGTTCACGAACCAATATGATGAGACCATGGGAAAGGATTTTATGGGGTAAAAATTGCTTTTTTAAATTGCTTGTTTTTGACCCTCGAAACATAAAATTTCCTAACTTCTCTCTAAACTATTTTAAAGAGCTTACAAAAACCACATCATTTAGTTTCTTTAAGTGTTTTGTACGGTTCATGATTATGGAGAAAATTAAAAAAAAACTGTAAATTTAAAATTCCCATGTTCTTTTATGGAAATTAAGTAAATTGTTGTAGATTACTTGTTTATGGATAACTTATGTTTGATTAAATTTTGTAAATTTATTTATTTCACCTTATAAACTATTAAGATTTAGTTAAAAAAAACACACCGTCCCCATTTGATGCAAACCTAAGTAGGTACTTGTGAAATGTAAAGTCATTTAATGGGAAATCAATATGTCTTGCTAATGTAAATATTTGTGTATGAATCCAATAAGATTAATCTGCGGGTGCCGCGGCGGGGTTATCTGTTGATACGATAATATGCATCAGCTAAGAGCGGACTTGTAGTTGTATGGTTTATAAGGAGCCTAGCACAGCTATCAGGGTTCACACGTATTTAATGATGGTAGATGCCGACAGGAAGTAGATTGAACGGCAATTTGAATGGAGATTCCTCTTTGCATTCCAAACCTCCCCAACTCCACCCCCAGCCCCAGGACTCAGCTACGGGATATGGCGTAGGTTCTCGTCCGTACTTCAAACTTCACCACTCTCGTCTAAGCAATGCAGTAGTACCTCATCTACCCCCAGCCCCAGGACTCAGCTACGGGATATGGCGTAGGTTCTCGTCCGTACTTCAAACTTCACCACTCTCGTCTAAGCAATGCAGTAGTACCTCATCTACCCCCAGCCACAGGACTCAGCTACGGGATATGGCGTAGGTTCTCGTCCGTACTTCAAACTGCACCGCTCTCACCTACCCAACGCAGTAGTACCTCATCTAACCCCAGCCCCAGGACCCAGCTACGGGATATGGCGTAGGTTCTCGTCCGTACTTCAAACTTCACCACTCTCGTCTAACCAATGCAGTAGTACCTCATCTACCCCCAGCCCCAGGACTCAGCTACGGGATATGGCGTAGGTTCTCGTCCGTACTTCAAACTTCACCACTCTCGTCTAACCAATGCAGTAGTACCTCATCTACCCCCAGCCACAGGACTCAGCTACGGGATATGGCGTAGGTTCTCGTCCGTACTTCAAACTGCACCGCTCTCACCTACCCAATGCAGTAGTACCTCATCTACCCCCAGCCCCAGGACTCAGCTACGGGATATGGCGTAGGTTCTCGTCCGTACTTCAAACTTCACCACTCTCGTCTAACCAATGCAGTAGTACCTCATCTACCCCCAGCCCCAGGACCCAGCTACGGGATATGGCGTAGGTTCTCGTCCGTACTTCAAACTTCACCACTCTCGTCTAACCAATGCAGTAGTACCTCATCTACCCCCAGCCCCAGGACTCAGCTACGGGATATGGCGTAGGTTCTCGTCCGTACTTCAAACTTCACCACTCTCGTCTAACCAATGCAGTAGTACCTCATCTACCCCCAGCCCCAGGACTCAGCTACGGGATATGGCGTAGGTTCTCGTCCGTACTTCAAACTGCACCGCTCTCACCTACCCAATGCAGTAGTACCTCATCTACCCCCAGCCCCAGGACTCAGCTACGGGATATGGCGTAGGTTCTCGTCCGTACTTCAAACTTCACCACTCTCGTCTAACCAATGCAGTAGTACCTCATCTACCCCCAGCCCCAGGACCCAGCTACGGGATATGGCGTAGGTTCTCGTCCGTACTTCAAACTTCACCACTCTCGTCTAACCAATGCAGTAGTACCTCATCTACCCCCAGCCCCAGGACTCAGCTACGGGATATGGCGTAGGTTCTCGTCCGTACTTCAAACTTCACCACTCTCGTCTAACCAATGCAGTAGTACCTCATCTACCCCCAGCCCCAGGACTCAGCTACGGGATATGGCGTAGGTTCTCGTCCGTACTTCAAACTTCACCACTCTCGTCTAACCAATGCAGTAGTACCTCATCTACCCCCAGCCCCAGGACTCAGCTACGGGATATGGCGTAGGTCCTCGTCCGTACTTCAAACTTCACCACTCTCGTCTAACCAATGCAGTAGTACCTCATCTACCCCCAGCCCCAGGACTCAGCTACGGGATATGGCGTAGGTTCTCGTCCGTACTTCAAACTTCACCACTCTCGTCTAACCAATGCAGTAGTACCTCATCTAACCCCAGCCCCAGGACTCAGCTACGGGATATGGCGTAGGTTCTCGTCCGTACTTCAAACTTCACCACTCTCGTTTAACCAATGCAGTAGTACCTCATCTACCCCCAGCCCCAGGACTCAGCTACGGGATATGGCGTAGGTTCTCGTCCGTACTTCAAACTTCACCACTCTCGTCTAACCAATGCAGTAGTACCTCATCTACCCCCAGCCCCAGGACTCAGCTACGGGATATGGCGTAGGTTCTCGTCCGTACTTCAAACTTCACCACTCTCGTCTAACCAATGCAGTAGTACCTCATCTACCCCCAGCCCCAGGACCCAGCTACGGGATATGGCGTAGGTTCTCGTCCGTACTTCAAACTTCACCACTCTCACCTACCTCATCTAGAGAAACTATAGCCACAATATCCAAAACGTTTAAATAATTTAAATGTCATTTGTATATTTTACTCTTGAAGAGTACGATTTTATTAAACTTTCAACTATCAAGTTTTACAATTTGATGTAATGTCTATTAAAGACAGCGAGATTTGCCAGGTAATTTCAGATTCTCGAATCACGAACCCCGAAAACTTGGAAGATTCCACCGACATTCCACATTATATTCCAGTTTCTCTGTTAAAGGATTTCCGCTATAACCCAATCATCTAATGTATCCGCATCCTCTCTTATTTTAGAGGTCCGCTCAATAACAACGAAGGTGCAAGTGTTGAGAAAGTAACACTTCTCCAAAATTGAGATATGTTTCATAAACTTCAGCCGTGTGAGTTTACGAGTAATGTAACATTCTTTTAAAATAGAAATTGGGTTTAAACCCGTTGGTACGCCTGGTTGGCGTCTATAGCAATCGACTTTCTGTATTATCCAGTTGTGCATAATATCATAACACCAAGGGATAACAAAACTTCGTGTTAAGCCCTAAATTCAGGGTAAAAGACGGTATCCACGTCTTTTTATGGGTTTAATCAATTGAATGAGTTTTTACAGGGATATGTTTCAATTTCTAAAACATTACTCACATGTTTGTTTTTCATTGGGAAATAATTATCAAAACTATTAATTATATAGAAGTAGGTAGGTAGTAAGTTGTTGAAACATGGCTGGCTCATTAAGGATAGGCGAAAAATACACATAGGTATAACATAACACTAAAGGAACGCATTAAAGTAAAATCAGGTTATTAAATAATCTAATATATAAAATTCTCGTGTCACAGTGTTTGTCTGCAAACTCCTCCGGAACGACTTCACCGATCGTTATGAAATTTGGTGTGTAAATTCTGTAGGTATGCGAATCGGACGTAAACTATTTCCCGTTTCGAAATTCTTAAAAGGGCTCCGCCCCAGTGGCTCTGGAGTTTCCCATGTTAACCTTTTGAGAAATGGAATTAATGAATCTTAACAGCTGTTTCAATTAAACAAGTTGGTTCTGTTCTATGATGTTCAATAGCATTAAAGTTACAAGGATTACCAACAGGGTGCAGCACTATTATTTCTTTTACATTTACATTTATGACAACAGCTAATTTGCAACCAAAAGGTGAGTGAGCGTAGCGAACGAACTTCAACCTGGAGGCGAGTTGAGCGTAGCGAACGAGCTAACCTGAAGGCAAGTGAGCGCAGCGAACGAGCTCCATCTTAAAGGTGAGTGAGCGTAGCGAACGAGCTGCAACCCAAAGGTGAGGTGAGTGGAGCGAACGAACTTCAACCAGGACGTGATTGAGCGATGCGAACGAGATCATCTTGAAAATTAAACGTAACGGTACTTTCTTTCATCGGTCTGTCTTAGGGGAAACCTATAACTTAGGCGATACGAAGTTCGCCGGGTCAGCTAGTTTATAAATAAAAATGACACGTTTATAAACGCACTAAAAAGTTGAAAATAATTTATAAATATGTGGAGAGAATAAATATTTGTAAGATTTTAATGAAAAACGTGGGGCGCATGCAATAGCTAATTTACAATTATCTTCACCTATTTAACTATTATCTACACACACATACGAGATATAAGCTCAAATGTGATTATGTACTTAGGTGGATGTACATATCGACTAGCTATGTTTCAAGATTCAAGTCTCTAGCTCATCAGGAAGTTCGTTTAAAATCGATATCAAAATTTGTACCGGACAAGAAGGCGAGCTAATAAAAAGTTTTAATTAGATTGGTCTACAAAATACTGTAGGATTGTTTATCATTTGAACAGCAATCACAAACCTGAATCACGATGGACTCACTAGACCAATCGTAACCTAGCTAGACTATAATTTTACCGCAATGTTATGTATTTTACATTACAATTTCACTACATTAAAAGTTCAGGTTGGTTACCAAGGCTTATCAACATCGAGCTATTCTCTGATTGAATGAGTGTTCAGTATTAAATCGAGAGCGGTTGTAGTGATATTCAGGTACAGTATTACAAACGTATGTTCAACTTGTTGGGCTAACAATTCAAACAATATTGTCTAGATTGTACCACGCATCAAATTCTGTTACACACGTTGTAAAGCATACGTGTAACTCCATTAATAATTTAAGATAAACTCAACTCAAAATACAACACCTGACACCACCTAAATGCTGTACAATCTGGTAATTTTCTCAAAACCGATAATCTCGTAATAACAGCCTATCCAGTTTCTTATATCGACCCTGTGATTTTGACACGGCCTCAGTTATTGGAGTTGGGCGATGAAAAATTGAACAACTTGGGAAAATAACATCTTTCGTTGCGCTCGCGCATGGCCCAATTTGGTAGTAAACGTAACAACCGACCTCCCCAAAGATAACGGGGAATACTTCTGTAGCACTGTTACACAACTGCAACTCAAGTCAAGTGTTCCAGAGAAAGTGTGGGCTTCGACCCCGCGGACGTCAAAGGAACACTTCCGTGTCGGGATGGCAAACTGAGACTACCAAGCACTACTAACTACTTTTATCATTGTAAACTGTTATTTATCTCTTCTAATCAGAGGTAGTAAGATGTAATGAAGTCTTCAAACCCAACGTTCATTGACTAGCAGTGACATAAAATAACAACCTTACTCTGATGAAAGAGAGTTTCACGAGGTATTTTATTGAATTCTTCCGTGGCTAATAATTACAAGATATGTTCAAAGCTATACTCAGTCGTGCTGTTTGTACAGCAGTCATTCTCCACAATGAGATTAATGAGTCGGGCAAAGTAGCAATTTTACGAACGATCGGTTGGCAATAAATTACGTTGATTATCAATGTAAACCACCCGCACAGTACAAGAGCAGTAATTGATACGGAGTTGGCTGATTGAATGAATTATGTTGGGAGAAAGGTTTGTTGGTGCTTTCTCCCCGAGGTACCAACCCCGAGGGTTCTCCAGGGCGTGGCGCCGTGCGAACCGCCGCCCCCGTCGCAGCAGACCTGGTACTGCACTTTCTCTGTCCCCACAGCGGGGTTATCTAATATGGGGAACTGGAAACAAGCTTCCAGCCAAATAACTACCGACCGTGATTTGTGAGACTGCGATAATGCGATACGTTTGTTCCGAGACGATGGAATTATTACAGCTGCAGATACGAGACAACAATTATAACACAACGGCACAGGTCTGACACGGGTGTATTGCGCTGGTGGCTATAGAAGGAACATTTTGAAATAATTTTTTGTACAAACGCAAAATGTTTTAGGAAAACTAGTGATTGTAGAGGTTTGTAAATAAGGAAAATTTTAATTCGTTAAAAATATATTACTACCAATATTTGAAACCTAAAAATTTGACTTCGGGAGAAAAAAAAACATTTCTTTTTAACAGTGTTTGTGGTTGTCATGTTTTACGGACACTAAACATTTCAAAGGGCTGGAAAATCAGGACAGACGTACAAAATGCGTTAAAAATGTATTACAGTAGCAAGAAATATTTGAACTGGACTTCGGGTTGTGTTAACATAAAACTTGTCAACAGAAGGTAATTAATTGTGAATGTTTTTTTTTTAACTGCATTCATTATCAAGAGTAGACTAGAGTATTTTGCAACTTTTATTAACTGCATCAGTTGATTAAAACAGTTGCATTGTTGATTAAACATCAGTTTCAGACTTCAGGGATCCTAATCGATCGCGATGCAAAATTATCTTTTGTACTATGAATGACACAAATACATTAGTATTCCTAATCCATGTACATTAAGAAAACTTGGGTCTTACTGCAGTTGATATAACAATTGATATAAATGTAAGTAAAAGTTTTCAATAAATGTCAAATAAGGGGAGAAAATGTTCAGTAAGTTGCCTTGTTTGACACATAGAAGCATCAGTCCATCCAAAGTGTTTACAATAAATCATTTTAATCATTAATTCAAGTCTACTTATCAGTGACAACATATACAAAATACCGCACTGGCAGAGTACCTCATCAGGGATTTTGTTTATATTTAAATAGGTATATCTCAAGTCTGTAATTAACAATTTTAATTTTAAAACGTGTTTATTTCTCAGCAGATAACATAAGTAAGCAAGTTGGTGTTCAAGGTGACTGACCTTCACACAATGCAGGTCATTTACACACACAATGGGACATCACTTTACATTGTATGTGCTTTAACAGTAACTCACACTTACCTAAACTTAACACCCAAAATACAAGTACATTAATATGGTGCTTTAGACGTAACTCACGCTTAACTAAACTTATCACCAAAAATACCAGTACAGTAGCATAATATGTTTTAACTCTGTTTCTATTAAATATTTTTTTGAAAAAAAAAATATCAAATACAAATATCTACAATATTGTTTTGTGTCATTATGTATATAGAGTAATTACAACTGTATAGCACAAATTTTAATTTGTATAAAAAAACTCGATTGACTTTTTTTATAAAAGGCGAGTGTGTGTGCTAATTTATTTATATCTAAATGTAACAGGACTACTACTAATTATTAAAACTCCATTCAACAGATGGTAGTATTGGTTCATGTTGAACAAGATGATTTTTTTAGTTTCATTTATTAGAATGAATATAAATAATAACACGGGGACCCGTGCGCCAATTGTACATTTTAATATGGTTCAAAACTCGTTTCCGATACATACCAAATACTGAAACACTCTTTTACCATTGGAATAATATGCTTGTCTAAGACGTTAAGTGAATAAAACTACAAATTTGCCAATTCCGAATAAATTAAATTTGTTTATTGTATATTTAATATTTAAATCATAGAGATTGATTTTAGAAGCTCGGCTAGTTTTGTAAAGCCCATTTTCGTATTTTGTTCACTATATGGTTAAACCAACGGTGGAACATGCAACTGAAGGATCAGCTGTTATAAATTACAATTCACATTTACAACACTTGTAAGAAAGCTAATCAGCATCCCTGTATATCTGAAACTAAACTCTAGAAATAAATTAAACGCTAGGGGAGGGGCGAAGCCCTATATGAATACTACATGTCAATCTATTTACTCCCTTAATATTAGTTACTGTGATATTTTATGTGAAAATGATGCTATGCCTTATAAAAATCCTTTTAATTTGACATGGTTAAGTTGACATGATCAACAGAAATCAGTTGTCTACATTTACATCAGCTATCAATTCGTTTGCGTTCATTTAATATTAAAACAGTATACACATTTTAAACGAGAATGTAATGTCCAATCCTATAAATTTTTAAGGTATAATTTAGCCTTAGTCTCATGGTAATTATTAGTATTGTTTGTAATGTTATTGCCATGTCAGCGCCCGCCACGCCGCGCTGCTACACACTCACACTACTGTCTGCGCGTTGCCTCACTGGTGCTGCAGGCGCGGCCAGACCACATTCCCTCCTGGCAGGTTACATTCCTTATTAGCGTGTTATATGCGACTACATTCCTCGTGCAGCGGTCTTTTATTGCGACTGTGACTCAACAACAGCCGTGAGTTGTTGAACTACTACGAGATATACGACCTACGACTCAGTACGAGACCACAGTGTAGCCTGGATGTAAGGTGTTATTTGCATTCCGTAAACAAAGTAAGCAAACGTTTTGTTTGGTAAATTTATCGTTTTGTCGTCAACAGGGAACAAACTGCGTGTTTATTTACTCAATTTCATGCAGAGAATCTAACTTAAAATGTTTACTGCAAGACTTAATTTTTGTCATTTAGCTAAGTGATATTAAAAATAAAGTGATAATTGACGTCAAAGATACTATGCCGCAAACTAAAGAGTGTATTTATTTCTCTATGTGAAAGTGTGCATTATTTTTATCAGTTAACTGTTGTATTACAACTAGAGATGAAAAATACTGGTATTAACTGCGGGTTGAAACCCATTTTCATTAGTAGCCTATTAATTTGTTCAGCCACACGCTACATAGGGTTTTAATTTATTATTTTTCCTTTAACATTGGAATATATATTATGTACATTTCTTTTAGTACATTAAATGTAATGGAAACAAATGTATGCAAATTATATGTACATGAGTCACTAAATTTTTATATATTTTATGGATCCAAGTTGCTACAATTTATATACCGTGGAGAGTGGACGAGCAGAACCGTATCCCTATATTGATGTATGATTAAGTGTTTATTGAATTAGCTTTTTTTTCTAAAAATATTTAACGGTAGGCCCTACTATTGGTACGCCCATATTTGAAACTAAAGACCAAGTTCCATGTATCATTTTGAATCTCGAGTAAGAAATAATGTTAATGTTCTGGAAGTACTAAATATACTTCACCACATAAATAATTATAAGTAATATTATTTATTATAGCAAAAATTATTTACCCTCGTAAATGTTTCTCATAATCAAATCATCTTTAAAAGTGAATATATTTAAATGTATTTTACAAAGACTACATTTTGGACTGATTTTAGTGATTGAGCACAAATCCATTGGCAAAAACAAATTTCAAACAATAATAATACAAAGTATTATAATACAAATATAAATAATACAAAGTATCGACCGAGATGATTGTTTGTCAACTGCAGCATCCAATCAAGGGACAACACTGTGTCGCAGCGTCGCAGACACCGACACTGGGCACACAACACTTACACACACTGACTGACAGCTAGTAACACACTGACAAACACACAACACTACTGTTTAACTATCATAGTTTACCAGAAACTAGGAAATTATCCATGAGATGCTGGATGCAGTGTCGCGGCTGCGCTCTCTAGATCGACCCGTCATCACCATAGCAACCACCGCGACACTGCACCACTGCACATCACATCACATCACATCGCATCACATCGCATCACATCGCATCATATCACATCACGACACATCACAGTGCTTGGGTTAGTTTGTGACGTTACTCATCTTGGGGTTACACGTGAATTTCAATAGTTAATGGGTTATTTTAACACATATTTACAATATAGAATAAGCGCCCTTTCTGGAAACAGTTACTACAAATATAAATATAATGAATGAATATTATTAATTCATAAAGATATTTTAATTTGAATTAGGCCTATAACTCAAACGAACTATAGTATAATTTACACATTTATTATAAACCGTGCTGTTTTTTTTTGTGATTACAAGTTGAGGTAGGCTAACTATTTGTATGTGTGGTTGTATGATCACTATTTGGCAATAGTAGCCTATATTACAAATGTGTGGTCCTACATTCTACATATCAACTTGATCAATAGTGTTAAATATAATTCAATCTACACCACACTGACTCGTGACTCTGCATTCACATTCACTTAAACTTTGTCCACACGAAACGTCACTTTTGGTGAATGAAACTACACACACGAATGGAAGTTTTCGTCGTGTTTGACACTGTCAAACCCCCGAAGACAACGAATCTACAATTTTCAGCAAGGGTCTGTAAACTTCTTGTGTGATTCGTGTCTAGGGGATCTGCTTTACCTTGGTCATTATTCTGCATGTTTAACTGCCAGTTTACGACCAATGTAATTGCAGCATTGCATCTCGGCCAAAACAAAGCCTAAGCGGTCCGCGAGCTTGGCTCCCACAGAACCGGTTGTCTGACCCGGGCTTGGCAACGTCGCAACCCGTCATACCTTCCCAAGCCTATCAGGGGTACTCTTACACAATGTTCTTCCACAGACAAATATGCTATGTGTGTAACATGTATAATCGAATTTATTTCAAATTCAGTTCGTCCTGAAGATGGATTGCTTCATCGCATTCGAAACGGCAGTCATTATTTCCGTCGATTTAACGACCATCCGATGACCAAGATTCGATTCACCTATCATTACTACTTTGACATTTCGAAGCCTACCTACCATCAACACTTTTAGTCATCATATTCCTTTCCAGTCAAAGTATTGAAAGACAAATTTAAAATTTTGCCCTTTAAAATATATTAAAATTCATTGTTGTAGCCCCGGAACTGTAATACATAAAATATTTGGTTTTACAATACCTTTATCAGTTCCAAAAACTTATCAGATAATGGTATTGTAAAATCAAATATTTTTTAAAATATAGTTGAAAGAGTTTGAAGATTAGATAATACCAAACTGAATCAGACATAGTTTGTAATCTAAGCCAAACACCATCCCAAATTAACTGTATACATCAATAATCACAGCCCCGTCGTAATGGATACCAGGACATATCCAAAGCTATGCAATGTCCTTGCATTTCAAACTCAACATATTATGATTTTAAAATTTTATTTCCAAACTGAAAAATGTGTTTTTATGTTTTTATCTGTTGAGGAAGATATAAACTTACGTTCAAGTGTATTTTCGGGAATTGTAGTATTTTTAAAGTTGGCAAAGTTGTAATGTCTAACCACAAGTAGAAGACTCTAGAGTTGCAGCAGAGAACACGATGAGCCTACAGTAGTCTACTGTAACCACTGTAATTAGGGCTAGTAAAGGTAGACATTCCGTATACGGCTGTGCACGGCCTTGCCCTGGTGTAGATACCAGCTGTGGTGCTATGCTGCCTTTCCACCATTCCTACAGTCTCCACCTGCGTATACAGGATAGAACGATATAACGGTGGTATCACAAACAAGGTTCCAAACAAGACAATCGGTTGCGAAACGACAAACTATTGGATCAATCCGAAGTATCTCGGCCTAAATCTGCGAGCTGCTGTAGGACAATTGTGAAACGTCGGCGAGGCTGTGTATTTTAAACGGATAAGGACAAATTTCCATTTAAAACTCCCTTCATAAGTTAGATGCCGTGTGACAGGTTCAAAATTAAAGAACCTTTACTGATTAGAGGTAGGCAATGGATCGGAGACGACGTACGACCTTTGTTGAATTGTATGTTTCGAATAATGCGTTAACAAATTTATGATAAAAGTAAATGTAAATCGGTTATATATCTTACATAGTTTTGCTTGGGGGAGGAAAAGCTATATATATGGCCTCCTTCTGTACCATTGTTGCTTGGAAATAAATCACAGTGTTAGTTACGAAGCTATGCAAAACGAATCGAACTCTTTTTATGTCAGAACACCTAAACCACCACGTTTAGCATAAAACCCATAATTATGTAAAAATATATAGCAGATATAGCTATAAAATTATCTTCACAAGACAAAAATATTTTTTGTTTACTAAAATAACCGAATAAGCATACAATCTCCCACACGAGTCTCAGTTGCAAAATCGGCAATGTTTAAGGTTCACAGGTCAATGCACTTGTTCCCCGCAAAACCAGTGGACCGTGTAAAGGTTTGTCGTGGTATCGAGGCAACTTATCAATGGGGAATGTCCTAATTAGACAAAACGATAGAGTGAAGAACGTGAGTGGGCCAAGGCCAGACTGGGTACAACACCAACCCCGCACCTGCGACCGTGTGGAGACTGTGGATACTGGAGACTGGAGAGGGTAGCATTCACTCAACACTGGCAATCTCCACAGCTCCTGAGGTTTAGGATCATTTTAGCATAAATATTATTTCAGTTTTTACCCTACTCAACTGTTAAGCCTCTTCCACATTTTTGTAAGAAAATGATAATACTATTTTTATAGCCGACCAAATTAAGACAAAATAAAACTAAAGGGACCCGGTTATCTATCTATATATTAATAGGCAAGCATGTTTCTTTAAAACCTTTTTTCTCAGCTCGTGTGCATCGTAGGGAAAATCTACGCATACCGTTGGAAAGCTATTTTCCTGTAGGTGTGCAGAATCTCTTTATAAATTTAAATAGGCTCAAAGATAAGCACAAAAAATATGTTTAAAAGTTTTAAAAAATTAACATGGATCTTATGCGTTGCTATGCTGGTTACGAAATAACAACGAAATATAAACAGAAAATCAAAACAAATGGAGGAAACTCCAATCACATGTTTTATTTACAGTGTGGGGTGAAAATAGTTAAGTGAGTACATTACATATTTTTGGTCGAGTTTCGACCACTGGACGACCTCTCGTACAAATTAATACTTGAGTAATCTGTAAAGATTTGGATTTGTTATTGTTTATTTTAAATGTGAAGGGTTGAGACTGTAGTAACCTCTGGTAGTCACTCGCAAACCAGTAAATACGTCACTAAGTGTTCAAGTATGCAAAGTTATGAATCGGTGGCATGTGACTCGACAGGAATGTCTCCTAGTCCAGTTGATCTGATATACAGTTAGTCGACCGACTATAGTTGCTACTGGCTAGACAGCTACAGCTACGGCTACTGCTATAGTAGATGTGTGTGCGAGGACAGCTTGCAACTACACAGATGGTCGCCATAACCAGCTGTTACCACTACCAGGCCTACAAGATGACGCTACTGGGGGCAGTGCAGTGCAGACAAGGTGTAGAGGGCTGGGGTAGATGGCCACGACTGAGCACACCCCGTGGTTCTGAACCAGTCTATTTTCTGTGATTGGATAAGTCACTCAAGACTACACGATTGGAATATTTTTCTCATTAAAATCAAAGCATTACAATACTATGTGTACAAATCACTCTTTTCAGTCCCAATAAGTAGGACTGTATTCTGTTGCAGCCGATGTAAAGTAATTGGTTAACGAACGCCTCACTCCGAGCACGCAACCTAACACCATAATATAAAGTCAATTATTGAGTTCAGAAAGTGGAATAATTGACCTTAAAAAAACCTTTGTTTTCGTTTGGTCGAAAAACCAAAGTATGTCATTAATAATTTGCAATTTGTAAACATAACGCGCATTTCCTAGAATGAGGTTTGATTTCATCACACAATTAAACTTAAGTCACATAACTGGATCTTCAACTAGAAATTAATTCAATTATGATTGAAACGTCCATTACTCACTGGCATCAATTAATAGCTCATATTTTCAATAAAATGGCATCTTAATGATATCAAGTATAATCTAGAAGATTGCTTACATTAAAGGTTACTTTCTCGAGAATCTTCCGATGGAAAGGAGAGAGGACAAATTGTAACGGATAAGGTCAGGACGATATTAAATATCCCGTGATCGGCTTATGTCCACCAGGAAATTATACGGAAAAGCATACGACGAAAAATGTGATTGTTCGTAACAAAAAATATTGAAGATAAAATAAATTACTTAAAATGTTACGAAATATACGAAATATGAAAAAAAGAAGAACGTAATTTAACTCACATTAATACGGTAACTTGTAAACTATTTTTATCACCAGCCTAGTAAAACGTCGTGACTGATCTTGTCATGATCCACACTACAATAGAAAAGCAAACACTGAATCTAGTCAGCCCATTGTAAAGATTAAGCTATCTCGAGTTTCGAGCAAATACACTTAACCTACTTGGCCAGAAATCCGGTTAATTGTCACGCATGTAATCCCGCACTCGCGTGGGATGAGCGATTAATAAACAAAGTAACAATCAAACCAGCGAAGTGGCGTAGCTCATCACAGCGTATATCAACCAACGTACTTACTACTGACAGACCTGGTGCTACGTAGTGGCGTAGCTCATCACAGCGTATATCTACTTATGTTACATCCAACGTACTTACTACTGACAGACCTGGTGCTACGTAGTGGCGTAGCTCATCACAGCGTATATCTACTTATGTTACATCCAACGTACTTACTACTGACAGACCTGGTGCTACGTAGTGGCGTAGCTCATCACAGCGTATATCTACTTATGTTACATCCAACGTACTTACTACTGACAGACCTGGTGCTACGTAGTGGCGTAGCTCATCACAGCGTATATCTACTTATGTTACATCCAACGTACTTACTACTGACAGACCTGGTGCTACGTAGTGGCGTAGCTCATCACAGCGTATATCTACTTATGTTACATCCAACGTACTTACTACTGACATACTTGGTGCTACGTAGTGGCGTAGACCATAACAGCGTATATCTACTTATGTTACAACCAACGTACTTGATACTGACAGACCTGGTGCTACGTAGTGGCGTAGACCATTACAACGTAGGCCAACTATCCACTGGTACAAACCTGAAACAGACAACGGAGTGTTAAACGATGATTAATTATTTTGATGTGAGATTTTAGTACGACAATAGTTCGACGTAACAGTGGTGTTAAAATACGCGGATTGTTCAGCACACCTTTTTACATAATGAATTTTTAAAGTAATTAACTTAACATTTAATCTAAAAACCCCTTCTACGCTTATCACTTTAACTTAATGTAAATTCCAGTGAAAACAAGTCATTATTTCGAACCAAATTGGAAAGGTCAAAACAGTAGTAACATACAGAAACACAATATGATATCATCGGTAATTTGAGCAACCAAAAACGGAAAGGACACTTGACTGTACTGATGTGCAGCTGTTGTTCTGTGGAAGTTTTCTTGGTAAACTCACTTTTACTAATTCAGTTATATTCTATTCGTTTACGTATAATTTGTAGCTTGAAAGAGTGATATTTCAGTAATATTACGATCTAATGGAAAATTTCTTTTAGAGAATTTCCCTATAGGAAAAATCTATTTGGAAGAAGCTATTTAAAAATATTTTTAGAAAGGAGAGTTAGTCCAAATTATTGGCCTTTAAAGCTATCTTATCACAATGGTTTCGTGAACAATTATATCACTATTGGTATTGGTATCGGTTAACATCAGTGTTTAGAAACAACAGGGTCTAATTGGGAGACTGGAGGTCGTATGTAATGGAGCGAAAAGAGGAAGCCGAAATCTAGATGAAAGTGAAACTTAAACAGTGACGAGTAATCCGAGCACGAGATGAAGCTGCGGTAGCGGTGTCAGTGGTGTCAGTACAGTAGATGATGGAGGCAGCGCATCGCACTTTGACCTGTCCTTGTAATGATCCTTTCACTCTCAGACACAGACAAACCTGACATATGTTCGCATTATCAATCAGTCGACCCGTTTAAGGCAAAACGCAACACGGACCACTTTCTCTGCGAGGTTCTTACTCCATGTGCGTGCGCGGGAGTTCTGAGTGACCTTACTCTGTGGGGGCGGCGCGGCAGCGGCTGGTCTTGATCATGGTAATAGGGAAAGAACGGTAACAATCCTATTGTCATGTCAATGCCTGTGTGGATGTTTTGATTGGTGAAAGCTCGTGTAGAATGTAAACACTACTTTCATCGAGCCACAGTATTATAATATTGTAAGAGATTTATTGTAATCATACTAGTGATACCATGAGCTGGATGTTGACAAAGAGAATTGTTGCCTTCATGTCCACCTTTCCCTGCCCGGTGAAGCTAGTAGTCTCGACGTGTATTTGTAACTAAAGCTTGTTGTTTTGTAGACGGAGCCTTGCGATTGTTATGCATTGTTCAATGCTATTGTCATTGTGTACTTTTTCACTGAAAAATGATATTAAAGATTAAAGGTATTAAAGATGCTGCACTTAATCATATATGATGAAATTTTAATATACATCATTGCAAATTTTATTATACATTTTAAGTAATTTTATAAAAAAAGCGATATAAATTGAGAAAAACAATGCGCACCAATAAAACAGCAATGTAAGAAGCACTGAATACAAAATATAATATGAATATTTAAATTTCCCATGGTCACTGTAAACATTTCTTTTCGAGTAAAAATGCATTGATGATTTATAAAAGCGGAAGAATAAAATATGATGAGCTTTTCTGTAAAAATGTAAAGGAAACCACAAATTTTACACATAAATTATCAAAGATTTAATATCACAACATTCCGAATTCCGTGTTCTCTTCAAAGGAAGTCACCGACAATGGCCTGATCACCACACGACGTGATCAACATATTCACCGCCACGTCCTCCTTGTGCCGGATGTTCACACATTCCTACACCCTACAGGAGTTCAATCTTTGGATAGTAATCACTCCGGTAATCACTACCCTGACAATATCTAGTTGTTTGGAAACTCTAGTATCGACTATCAGAGTGCAAGCGATTAGTTATGTATCCATAAACTACTCTTCACACACGGGGTGGCCCAAAAAACAGGGAAAATATAAGAATGTTATTACTCAGCTGTTATAAAGGCTGGATAGTTCATTGTTGTAGTAAATGAATGTTTATTTGATGTCATTTGGTGCATCGTTACTATGGATCATCAATGGTGGCCGCAATATCGAGCCTTTGTCATCAAGACTTTTTTCAAGAGTAATTTGTCTCATCATTTCTACTCAACGTCAATTTTGTGTTCACTTCAACTTTGGCCGTAATGGTGCAACCCCAAACCGAATAAACTACTCAAAGATGGGTAAACAATGTCCTAAACACGGCTTTTGTACTCAAAATTAAACCTATGCAAATTTAAATTTCAATGCAATGTTTTGAAAACGGTTGAGTTTGGACGCTCTACGCAGCACACTCACGCGAACCATTTCAATGTTTTCCGGCGTTTGAACAGTCCAAGGTATCCCACTAGGTTTGACTTTGAGTGCAGAAGCCGTGTTCTGGAAATTACTCACCCAACTTTGAATAGTTTTTTGGTTTGGGGTTGTACCATTACAGCCAATGTTTAAGTGAAAGCGAAATTGGCGTTGAGTAGAAATTTAAGTCAAATTATTCTTCAAAAAGGTATCTATGACAAAGGCACGATGTTGCGGCAACCATTGATGATCCATAGTAACTATACACTAAATGGCATCAAATAAACATTCATTTGCCGCATCAATGAACTCTCCAGCCTTTATAACAGCAGAGTAATAACATTTTTAAATTGTCCCTATTTTTTTGGTCCACCCTATATAATTTAGTAACTATTACTAAAGTAATATGAGTACTGTATATGTTTGTGTTGAGGGAATATTAGGTATAATTAAGTGAGGGGACAGCACTGATAAGAGTTGTCTACTCCCAAACTAAATACTTTTTAGATGTTTTAACTAAACTTATGCATCCAAATAGACTGTTTTCCTTTGTTATAAAAAAAAAAAAAAAAAAAAAAAAAAAAAACTACACTGAATTGTAAACCATTTAATAGGCCTACATGTGTTTTTCACGTATATATTTTTGCCATACATTATCATTTATGTGATTAATCGCCATT
The DNA here is from genome assembly GCF_028750875.1 of Macrosteles quadrilineatus. Lineage (NCBI taxonomy): Eukaryota > Metazoa > Arthropoda > Insecta > Hemiptera > Cicadellidae > Macrosteles > Macrosteles quadrilineatus. The sequence goes on along the minus strand of NW_026542594.1, from coordinate 100,336,334 downwards.
TAATCATTTTAAACTATTATGAGTACCCAGGCACAAAAATAAAGTACATATAGATACTTAAAAGTACCAGTACCGGTACTATCACAGAATAAAAGTGATGCCCAGAAGCCCTAATAGTTCTAAGCAGTGGACACTTTTTGGCCAAAAGAACCTTTGCCTCACTGTGTAACGGAGCAACTCCGTGACGTCACTACGCTACGTGCTACGCGCTACGTTCATTCATTAGCACGTATTGTTTCACGTCACGGGTCACCGCTGTTTCCCACACGTTAACTCGGTAATGCAGCTAACAGAACTGCTGAATGGCGGGAATCCGTCACGTCCTTGGAAACAGTCAGAAGATGAATATTGAATGGAAAGGATTAGAAGGAAGGAGAGGCGTGTACATTTTGAGGGTTAGTTAATGATTGAGTGAGTATGACATAGGGGAAAACATAAAAATAACAATGCTGTCTCATATAATACTTTATATGAGAATCTATACTTATAAAAGGCAAAGCCCTCACTGACTCACTGACTCACTGACACACTCACTCATCACTAATTCTCCCACTTCCCATTTACCTAGGAGGCTGAAATTTGGTACATTGATTCTTTAGGCATTAAATAGGAAAACTAAGTTGTTTCTATTCTGATCGGACTCTCGGGCTCCGCCCCAGTGGCTATGGAGTTTCCCATGTTAGCCTTATGATTTTTCATATTTAAAAGGAATTAATGAATCTTAACAGCTGTTTCAATTAAACAAGTTGGTTCTGTTCTATGATGTTCAATTGCATTAAAGTTACAATGATTACCAACAGGGTGCAGCACTATTATTTATTTTAATTTATGACAACAGCTAATTTGCAACCAAAAGGTGAGTGAGCGTAGCAAACGAACTTCAACCTGGAGACGAGTTAGCGTAGCGAACGAGCTAACCTGAAGGCAAGTGAGCGCAGCGAACGAGCTCCAACCTAAAGGTGAGTGAGCGTAGCGAACGAACTTCAACCAGGACGTGATTGAGCCATGCGAACGAGATCATCTTGAGAAATTAAGAAGTTAAACGGGGCAAAGCCCGCGGGTACAGCTAGTACTATATATATATATATATATATAAATATATATATATATATATAAATATATATATACACGGCCGCGCCCGGGAAGCCAGTCACATAAAATATACACTGGAAGTCAGTCAGTTGCACCCCCCAATATATTTCAAGACTATGATATATATATAATATATGTTGGTAAATATCTTAAGCCTAGACATATCTGAACGTATATATCTCTTTTTTTCTTAAAAATACTAAAATATAATTACGTAAAAAATGCTATGCTAATGCAGTCACCACCGCATTTGCATGGGAAAGCCAGTCACGTAAAATTTGTGCTGCTAAGCCAGTCACTATATATTTTACCGCATACCACTGGAATCCAGTCACTGAAAATCCACCCGGGTATCCCGTCACTTCAGTCACTTTCACTCCTGCCCTTCTACTTTGTGATATTTATTTGTTCTACAAGCTTGAAAATCCGCACCTCAAACAAATGGATTATGCTTCAGGCATTGAGCACTCTCATAACCCATCTTTCGCACTTCATTTTAATTAGTTGTCTTCCAGATTACTTAACAATTACTATTCTACAGATTAAATACCTAAATGTCAATGTAATCTTTGGTCGTCTTAATAGTCGTCCTGGCAACTGTGGATACAAATATGTACCGTACTAATTCGCAAGCGTAAGGTGGGAAGTTATTGCTTTATAGTCGCACAATTAGGCCTATTGTTGAGTCCTTGGAGGCAAGCGGCCATCTTAGATGATTTCAAAAAGCTGCAAAATTTATCGTCCAAAAATATTTTTCAAACACCAAAGTGTTTATAATTTAAATAGCTAGTATACTGTGGGATTAGAAATGTTCTTTGTAGTTTTGAATTATTCTCCAAGGGAGTCCATAAAATAAGTTAACGGTCACGGTCATCTTGGAAAAAGGCCAACTAATACGAAAACAATATCCTGTGTTGCGCGGGCCATAGCACACAAATAGTTTTCCCGCCTCAAACAATCAAAGGCGTGTGGAACAAGGCAAAATTCTTGTCTCTTTTGTGGCGAGAGGTAGGGGCGAGCCTAACGGGTTCCATTGATGGGCTACCCGGCTACCGACCGACCTGGGTTAGCGACTAGCGAGCCAGTGGATGGTTAAAGGTTCTGCCGGTTATTTCCATCTTATTGCTGGTTCTCGAGCTTTTGAGCTCGTTGTACAGTGAAATATTACTTCCCTATTTTATATAGCCACAATCAAAGCGATTTTTACAAGAAAGAATGAAGATATAGACTCAGTGATGTGTGGTTACTTAATTAAATCATGTTCCTTGATTGTTTACCCTTTTGTAAGAGCCAATAATCAATCAACTTATATTTCTTTATTTTTCGATTTATTATCTATATCAATTCAAGAGGTAGCCCTGTACCTGGTTAACAAATATACCGATTACATTTAACGTGTTTTCTTTGAGTTACGCCCCATGGGATTCCAAAGTTTCACAATGTTTACATTTTTGAAGAATGTAGATAACAGAATGTTTAACGAAGTCAGCTTTAAATGCTGTCAATAAAGTTCTTTGATTTTGCGGTCCAAAAGGTAGAAACTATTCGAATTGTGAAACTTTTAATTTTTGCTACGAGCCTGTTAATTGGAGATTGTGACTTTCTTAATTTAAGGAAGTAAACGTATTAACATGACGTGTTTGGAGTGGGATTTGAAATATGTGACGTGTATCAAACTTTTTCTCTTCAAAATCCTCTCCGATGTAAAACACAGGTACGGCAGCTAGGTTTATTAGAATTCAAAAGTTTTTTAATTGTCCTCCAATGTTTAGAAATTATTTTTCGATCAAGTTGTTTAATGAATAAATAATTGTTTTGCCAAATTATGTTTCGAAAACAGGAACTAAAAATAGATCAGGAAATAGATATTTTAGTTCAGAAAACAAAGCCAATCAAATAGGCCTACGTACTTTTTAAATAAAAACACTGGTCAGATGGTTTTTAACTTTGCTTTTTATTTACTTCAATAAATTTCTAATAAAAATCACCACAGGTACTAATCTATATAAATAAAATTAGAGTTTTGTCTGTACATTGCTCAGAATCATCAACTTTTAGATTATTTTTACGTTTTAAACATTCAAGAATCCGAAAAAAGTTTCATCTCAATTCCGTTATTATCTCAATCATCAATTATTATCTCAATTCCGTTGTTGTCTATCTTCCGTCTGTCACGGTCCAAAGGCCATTTTACGCGGCCTTCTCCTGAAAACGAGAGTACCTATCAAGATCCTCGAATCATTTTAATGTATTCACTGGATTGGCGAAAGTGTCTTTAGCTATTAAAATATGGCCTCGCTACTTTGTAAAAAAAACTTACGGACGTTTAAAACCCAATTTTGTGCGATTTTTGTCAAGTTTTCTCACAATGTTTATCACATAATCATCATATGAAATAGCGAACAGCTGTTCGGATCAAGATTATTTTTCTCTAGCTGTCACTGATATGTTTACATTGAATATTGTTTACAAATACCGCAATCATTTCAGATCAAGTTTCAAAAGCAAATCCAAACCAAGTTGGATTAAAACCGTTTTTCCTTACATAACGGATTTAATTAATCGCAAGTGCAATAATGTGTAGGGTAACCGTAAATGAAAATAGAGCTTCTTTGTGTATAGAATTTCTATCGAGTTTTGGGTTTATAACCGGGGAAAAGACTTTGACTCAGTGTTCTATATGCCTGGGAAACTTACATTTTTTACATAAGCGTTACCAATAGCTTACATATAAGGTTTCAACTCGTTGACGGCACTTCAATGGTGGTTGTGTAAAGTGTTTAGAGACAACTGCAGTGGGTGATTGTAACAGAGGTTTACGGATTATGCTCAAATCGTATTTCTAATGTGTCTTCTCAACGCTATGTGCTGCTCGCTGGACCATACGTCCAACAGACCAATTATCCATCTCTTGGGTTCGTAGGCTTAAACAATTATTCATAAGTTGGTAGCACATATAACTCAGTGTTCCGTACGGACAGGCCAAGAGCACCTTTGATAGTGAAATTTCCAACCTGAATGTTTAATGGCGAGGTTGAGGTATAGTATTTTAACTATATATTGTTTGGTTAGTTAGGTAAGGTTAACCTAACCTAACTAACCAAACGATATATGGAATTAAACAATCGAATAATCAATATTACTAATTTAGTTGTTTGTGCCAACAGATATGGAAGTGTACCCCTCATAGATCTATTACGCATTTTTTTTTACTTGAAACTGTCAGATACTGTATTTGTTTGTATATAATAGTTTGGCTAGCATATCTGAAAATATGCAAACCAATAGTTTTTCTTTATTTAGGAAGGTTTCAACTGACCACTAGAGGATCCCCGTGCGTAGAACGGGCACACAGCTAGTAATTAATATTTAATTAATACATCTTATCTTACTAATATTATAAATGTGAAAGTTTGTGTGTTTGTTTGTTTGTTTGAAGTTCAATCACGCATTAACTACTGGCACAGAAGATATACTGTTTTAAATTTATAAATAATTTGTCATATTGTGCGAATCTTGGTGATTTGAATTTGGTGATTTGCTTTTTTCTGCTGTTTAGGTGCAGTGGTAGAACATTATTATGGATATGGTAGATGTTTTATACTATATTATACCGTAAATTAAAGAAACGACACGACGAGTGTCGTTGTCAATAATGTCGTCTGATTCTGACTGATGTCAGATGTTACACTGAATCGGTCACAGGGATAATAATTAGTTGTAACCTACCACTAGCTTACCTAACTAAGTTTGAGTGTTGCTATTAGCAGTGTGGGATGATTGCACTGGACAGTTTAGCTATCTATTTCAGAAAAATAAAGTTTAAAATAAATCAAATTCTAGGATCTGTTCTTAAGTTGTGGCCGTTTTGAGATGGATGCTTTCAGAGTTCAGTTTAGCCTAGCCTGAACAACTGGATTAGTAGCTTGACTTAGTGGTTCATCCATGTTTAGTTTATAAACACTAATCAATGCCTAATCTAGATTATAGGTGCCTTATTCTAATCTGTTTTAAAACTAATATACATAGGCATAAGTTTTAATGTTTGTATTAAATACTGTGTGCATCATTAAGGTAACTCCGTTAGGTTGCTTTTTATAAATAAATAATTTCATAAATCACTGATACCCTATATCATCTAAGTGTGCTCAGTACATAATGACACTCTCTCAAAAAAGTACTAATCCTAACCCAAAAAAAATATAGATAGGTAGCTTTAGGCCTACAGAGGATGAGTGTTTATATTTATATCACTTATATTTATATGTCTGTGGTTAGGTTTTGGTTATGTTTGCCTTAAGATGGCTATAAGCTTAGGACTAGATATCAAATAAACTTCCAATTAACTTATAGTGCAGCCTAGCCCTAATTTGTCAGTGTCAATGAAATAGTGCAATATCAAGGACAACCAAACTTGGATATACAACCATGTTTATACCTAAGGTTCCTTTTTGGTACTCACCAACAAGGATCAACCGTAATTATTTTCAGTCAGAAAGTGTCCTGAGTTTCCAGAAAATTGTAACTTATTACATTTTAAAAATTGAGGGTAAATTAAACGTTTCGGTTCTGGTTTTGGAGCGAGTCCAAGTTCTTGCAGTGACTAATACTTCAAAGGAAGGAAGGTGGGAAGATTTTCATACTACTAATAGCCTTCTTTGAATTCAGCGTGAAAAATACTGGGTAATTTCTATAGTTTCGGCCATTTAGGGGAACCAAACAAATTTTTAAAAACTCTTCTATCTCATCATTTCAGTAAACTATGATATTATTATTTGAATAGAAGTTGAATGTCAAGAAAAAAAATACCGCAAATTATTATTTTTGGGATAGCATTACATTGACCAAGGAATACTCTCAAAGTGTAAAGTTTCCCGAACAAAGCTTGGTCCCCAGCTACTTGTCAAACAACGCAATAATGTACGTTATTTCATAAAATTTGTACCTGAGAAATGTACAAATGGAAAATGCATTTCTCGTAAGTGTAAGCAAATCTTAAAATGATAGGATTTGTAATGATACGATCTTAAAACGAGCAATTCAGTATTCTTATTCAAAACACCAAACACCCGCCACTGGATCAAAATATGCCCGCACGGCGCAATCCGGCACGGTGGGAAGCCCCTCTCGTACAATTTAAATTACGTACATAAGCCAAAAAAAAAAAATATATATGATTTAGAACATTTCACTTTTTGTATACAGAATCCACTGTTTTTAAACTAACCTGACCAAAAAATAAAATAAAGTAGTAGCCGACAAAAAAAGTTCCGTGGAAATTTGCTATGTCACGTTTCATAAAACATTAAAAATAATCGACTTTATTTGAATATTTAAAATGAAAAGTACCGGGGGACCGAGCCGTGGCTCAGTATGTATATTTCGATTGTAAAAGCAATATAAAGGAAACTCGTGTTTTCTTTATAACTAATTTCGGCTTTTATTGTTTAAGTTTCAGTGGAATTTTAATTTACTATGATGTAACTTTAAATGGACAATGCAACACATTAATTTATTTTAATCTTACACATTTCTGTTATTGTAAATAAATCATAGAAATAAAAAAAATAAAAGTAGTATTTTTTTAAATACGTTCCTAATGAATGAATTAATATGCGATCACAGGTTAATACAGTAGCAATCAACTACACAGCATTAAAACAGCACAGTGTATGTAAGGGGTGTGATTTATTTCTTGGTACTAAATTAAGTCATTCTTCAAGTATAAGTAAAACTTCAGCATGGGCATACTCTCTAACGTACTATCATATGATGGATTAGCTGAAGGCAGATAAGTCCGATTCAAGCTTATATTGCTTACTATAAAGATTGTTGTAATACAATTAACTTTAACTAGTGGTCGTCCAGTGGTCGAAAACTCGACCAAAAATATGTAATGTACAGGTTTCAAATGATTTAGGCCTAAAACTTTTTTCCCCGTGTGAGTAACTAAGGACTTCTGGATAGTTTAAATATGATATTTATATGTTTCTTACTCAGGAACAATGCCGTTCCGGGACACTATATAAATGGACGTTAACGTGATTATAAATTTGCATTTTACATAGTCAAAATACAATAGGTATTGCGCAACCGTGATATGTTAAGTCATTAACCTTGGTTTACTAATAAAAACTACACCGTATGCTTACTCAAACAAAACTTGCTTACTGTACAGCAAAAAATCACGTAAAGAACAAAACAAAATGAAAATGTAGACTAGAAGACTACTGATACCGTAGTCATCCTAGGCTACTACTACATGATGTTTCAGAACAGAAGTATGGGGATAAAAATATTAAATAACTCATAAAACACCATAAAATCATAGTACTGTACTTAAGTCTTTCTGGTAATAATAACAATGATAAAAATAAGATAAAAATGATGTAAAACACCTCTTATTATTTCTCTTTGTTCTATTCTTTCTTTGGTTTCTCTACATCCACAAGTTGTCATGGTTACTAATCACCCAACGACCCAACCACAAAATATTGTAGTGTTGTGACAGCAGACAGAAGCAGACGATTGTCAGTATGTCAGTGTCAGTGCAAGATTGTCAGTCTGTAGGTGCGAGCGTATAGGTTGACCTTGACGATACTGATCGATATTTCTCCGTTTTGCTTCCATCTTATTTTTGTTAAATGAACTGTAATATTTCAATAATTGGGAACCTACTGCACATAAAAATTACCGTAAATAGTTAAATATATCGTTCATATCGAAATATAAGACTGAAAAACACAGTTAATAAAACATTTTCTTGGGATTTGTGAGGTTATATAATATATAGGCATCATGATGATGCGACTCCAGTTAAGCGAGGTTCTACTGTATTTGCAAGTTAAAGTTACAAATAATATAGATAGATAGATATAGAAAACCCATTATATGGTTTGTATTCAATGACCGATGTATTATACAAAATAAATTATAACTTATTTTGATATTAATCAGCAGCATTTATTACAGCTTGCAGCACTTATTGGTATATATAAATATCCCAGTTACTATTAGTAAAAAAAAAAATAAAACACAAAATTGTGTGGCCATTCAATTTTTATAAACACAGTGTTAAACATTTGACTCTGCAGAATACCGGATGGTAAAGAGTGTTTGGTTTCAAGAAAATAAAATAAAAAATAGTTTAACCTGCTTTACTATTTATTTTGAAAAATAATAGATAGGAAACCATAAGGATAGGTATGGGATTGAACTGAAATAATTGCAGGAAAACTTAAATAGTAAAGTCCACAATCTATACATTGTTAGAGAGCGAGAGAGAGAGAGAGATAGAGAGAGAGATTTGATAAGGAATCTGAAAAGTAAACAAATAATCGTTTCTGGCGTTCGTTATATTGTACCCCCCTCCCCCCTCGTATTTGCACTCGTGACCACTTTTTGTTGCTTCCTTATCATTCATCCGTCCCAAAATATAATTCCTGTAATAGTTTGTTTGTAAAATTAAAATTATTATAAAACTATTTTATCTTTCGAGTGTAGTTTCATGGTTATTCTTATCAGATAGAATAATATCGTTGTCATATGTAATGGTTACTCCTTCACGTTACGCAATTGCGTAAAAAACAGTTCCAGTATCTCGGACAAGATTCACGTATATTTCTCGAGATAAAGAAAATCCGTATAGTTCCCGGTCCGTGGAAACACTGTAAATACTAGGATAAAAAATATTGTATAAAGGAGAAGTTGACTAAAATTTCAACTGAAGGTAAAAAAAATCAAAATAACTTAAAATATGAGATGATGAATGGGTAGGATCAAGATTCAACCAATTATAATTAATTAATATTCGACGATCCTTATTAGAGGTGCATCATATTTATTTGGAGTATGAACATGTTTAAACATTAACACGTAGTTAATCACTATCCCAACACAAATAGTAACAAGGAGTAAACGAAGGTAACAGACCGCTGGGTTTTACCGCTACAAAGTAGGGTAGGGTGCCGTACTGGCTACACTACTCCACGATAGAACACACGATGAGACAGTCTCCGCATTGGTATTGCAGTTACGCTTATCGACACAGGCAGCAGCACCGGTTTGCTGTTTTCATACGTATAAAGTGCACGGGAAGCCATACCTGACTGGCTTATGGGAGAGCTGACTGGCTTTCGGGCGGGTGACTGCCACACCGAGTAAATTACCAGCGCACTGACTGCCAAACCGGGTGGGCACAAAAGTATATATATATATATAAATATATATATATATAAATATATATATATATATATATATATATATAAATATATATATATATATTAATGAATATATAACATAGAATACAGCAAATGATATGCTAAAACAGATGCATTTATTAATTAACATTCCGCTGTAAATTAAATTGGTTTTCTTATTCTTGATTTGTGTGTACTGTGTATACTTTGTATATTAACAAATCATACCTAAGTAAGGTCACTCTGGGATTCTGGGAAACGTAACTATTTTCCGATTGGTCTCCTGTAATATAATAAGTTCATTGTAAAAATCTAAATGAGTGTGCTTGTCGTTCAACCACACCTTTCAAGAATGTTGATGTGAATAATATTTTCCTGCTACCTACTACTGTGCAGTGTTGACTGTCAGCCTCTACTGAGGCCACTGAGGATGTCTATTGCAATTGTGAAGTACATTATCTGTTTGTGTATAATCAATGTATGTAGAGGTTCCCGAGTGCTCTATGGAAATTTAGTTTTCACGATCCATTGTTTATGACATCGGGGTTGTTGTGACGAAATACATTGCTTCAAATCCCACAATATCAAGGCAAATTTGTGTTTTTTTTTAAGGACATCGGATATCCATAAAGTGGTTGTATTTTACTATTATTGTAACAATTATCTGTGGCAATATAGTGAATTTTGACCTTAGACTTGGGTATCCTGATATAAAATAGTTACACTCGGTTCAGAAAAAAGGTACATATTGAAAACTATTTTTACTAACAGAAGTGTCGGGCCCTTTGAGAGCTAAGAGATAATCGTAGGGTGTCAATTCATCAAAACCGTCCAAGATTGACTTTTGACAAACACGAAGAGATTGTCGCCGGCGGTCCTCTGTATCAGGGCGTGTCCCGGCGAAATCGATGTAAATTAAAAATACAGGTTCGGAAGTGGAAAGTGCGTAAGAATCGCGTTGAAAGTGAAATTGGGAGATAAGACTGAGGCAGACCAAACAAAGACGACACACTTTCTAGCAAAGGTATTCTTGACGTTGACAGCAGACGATTGACAGGCAAGTCACGTGTACGGCCCAGTGGCAGGGAGATTCGGAAATCTATGTCGCGCTTTTATAGGACTAGTTTTTTGTAACAGGTGTTCAGGCGGAAATCTTCCCTTTAACAAAAAAAAGTCACGGGATTGTAACTGGAGTGTCAAGAAATGAGAGAGTTCGCAAATCTAAGCGGACAGTAAGAAAATTACCTGTTTGATCTTATTTATAAAACCTTTACCTCATCAAAAATTTTACATTTCGTTCATCTCCGCCTTAAACTGTGCATTAAAGCATGGAGATTCAACAAGATAGTTGAAGATGTAACTAAAAAGACAGTGATATTAAAATTTGTATACTACAAAAACAATTTAAAACAAGATGTGTATTTTGCAATTTGAAAATAGGATCAGTATAGATTTTCTGTCTGTACTATCAAAATAATTAAGTTATTTTACTTTCGAAATTTTCGAAATTTTATTTTTTTCTGACCAATACATATGTGGTATCAAATGCCGGTTCTTACATGCCTACATCTTCATCGGATGATAAATCATAGGTACGCCATTAGCCTTCAAAGATCCCATCCTTTTGAAAAATAAGGAAGCTCTTCTCAGGAGTAGGGGTATTAACTAAATTCAAAAGATGTCCCTTTCAACTGTAACAATTAAATAAAAATAACGATCACGTTTTGTTTGAATAGCTTCTTTTCACTTTGAAATTATACTGTAGTACCACGTATTATTATCTCATTCAATGGGTAGACTCCTTCATATTTACCTCCATGGTTATTCCAGATTTAACAATTATCTGGCCTTTACGATTGCAGCTATTACATCACCTAGGCTGGCTCTGATTGACAAATCACTCCTAAACTGCAACAACACGGCATTATGGAACCGTTTAGTCAGTTAGTAGGTTGAGTTTCAAACAGATATCATGAAACCAAGGAGCCGTAAACGAGGACAACGACTGCGAACTGCAGAGTTGTAAAAATCAATCGTCCAACGCGACGCGAGAGTTCGCAATCACTCTCATGCAGATAGTACTGGTGTCTTTCGCGGTTTAAGCGTGTTGTTCTTTATAGTACGTAGTACAGTATGCGTATTGTAGTAATTAATTTTTTATATACTTTTAACTGTTACTTGCAAGAGCCCAAATAACAAGGTGAGGTATTCGGGTGTCTTGTTAACATGTAGTTAGCATCTCAGGCTTAGGTAAGAGAAGGGTGGGTTTGATCCCCAGTATAATAAGATACATTTGAGTGGTTGAATCGATACAGTTAAACTTTGAAACAGACAATTTATGTTAGTTTGTGTGTAAATCTTTTTACACGTTAGCCTTCAAGATCCAAAGTTTACCTAAGTTTATTCATGCATATTGAGCATTGAAGTCTCCGAAGATTCTTTAATAATTGAAGACATTGTTCATTACAATCGACGTGGTATTATAAAATAATTAGTTCCCTTTCCTTGACTCATTGGAGGCTTTAATCAAATCGTTGATGGGAGAATACAACACGAACAACATAATTGCGCAAACAACCGTCGTGATAGAAGGATTGGAGGATATCTAGGAACACCACTGCCTCTGCCAACTAGCCTCATTGCGTGGTGGTATTTGCGGTAAGTGGCTCAAACCCAGCCTAGTTACCAGTGCAGACCTAACCCGCGGTCTTGACCTGATGTGCTCATCATGGTGGTGATGATGATGATGATGATGATGATGACGACAAGGTCGTGACGGAGATGCAGCAGATACTGCCCAGGCTAGAGTCTGGCTCAGGGCAACTTTGGAAACAAAGGCATAAGACCAACAATTAGTGGAATTCTCTCTGAGTTTTCCACTAATGTCGATGAACTTCCATCCCTATACCAACTTTAGCACAGTGATCGCCCAAATGTTGGAAATATTAAATATATCAGAAGGCCTAGTTATAGAGGGTTAAGCAAACGTATGGAGACTCCCTCTTATTTTTGTATTAAGAGCAAAACATTTCCCATAATATGGCATGAAACTGCACTTTTTGGTTGGTGTGAAGACTTTTCCCGGGGCCTCGGCATAGGGTAGTTGTATTTCGGCGGCAGCTTAAAATTTAAAGTGTAAAGCCCAATTGAGTGACATCTCATTTTAAAGGCCAGTAAAAAGCAAAATATCAGTGAAAACTATAGGTCTCTTTCTTAACCCTGTATTTACATAAATATATATATATATATATATATATATATATATATATATATATATATATATATATATATATATATATGCATCTAAATGGAACACAAAACAGTTAGTAACTCATACCTACTGGAATATTCTGAATAGTGAATGACAATAAACAGGTATTACACTGCACTAGTATTTAATGATAAATAAACTTGTCATCAGTTAATTACTTATTTCAAACAATAATAATACTTGTTTATAGCACGTAAAGGATTGTAATAATTCAAGTTAATTGCTGGTTTCACAATTAATTAGCATGGACAGTAAATCACACAGCAGTGGCCTTATCCTGGCAGTCAGATAGCGATCACTGATTTCACTTTCACGATTTTAACCTGCGGATGTGATGTGGGCCTCACGTAGTCCTCATTGATGAAGACATGACGAGTTAAATATGGGGCCATGTTGCATGAATGGCCAAATTATACCTCGACTATCCTGCGTATACAGTAATAGGTGGTTGAAGTGGCTAACTTATAATATCAAATTTTATAGTAATCTTCTAACAAACGCTGTAACTGCTGAGATAAAGTTGTGAATTGATGTTGAAATTATTCCCCTTCTGTAGATTATTGATGTTTGATCTTAGGCAAACGTACGAAGTCTTATAATCAGTATAGAAACACATTACTACAAATCTACTACTAGTACTTAGCATCGTATCATTTTAGTAACATCTATTGATTTTATAACCCAATATATCGAAATAAAGAATTAGTAATAGTAAAAATTTTCATTTTCAATTGGTTTTAATGTTGTATAACATAAAGTTGTATCTGCCAAAGTTATTTCACAGCTTATTTACAAAAGTTCACAGTAGGCATACACATAGTTTATCAGCTTAATTCTTATAAAGGAAAATTAAAAGATAAGTGGCATTGTTATTTAGAATCAATATTCAAAGAATACATAATAGTCTCTGAAATACAGTATCAGGTTACACTGTTCTTTATTTTGAGAAATGTCTTAACACATATTTTAACTGCTACCAAAGAAAAGAACAATGGATGTTATGATATACCGTCAAAAGAAAGTGGAGCGTCAGGCGGTAAACACGGCTCAAGGCTATTGACGAAGAAACTGAGGATAATGAGCGATAGTTTGTATCTTCTGTGAGCGATGGACCACGCACGAGCCACAGCGACGACCTTCACGGCTGTGAGTCTGGTCGTGACACTTGAAATGTAACATGCTGTATTGTAGAGAGGCCACACACAACTGAGGATAATGAGCGATAGTTTGTATCTTCTGTGAGCGATGGACCACGCACGAGCCACAGCGACGACCTTCACGGCTGTGAGTCTGGTCGTGACACTTGAAATGTAACATGCTGTATTGTAGGGCGGCCACACACAACTGAGGATAATGAGCGATAGTTTGTATCTTCTGTGAGCGATGGACCACGCACGAGCCACAGCGACGACCTTCACGGCTGAGTCTGGTCGTGACACTTGAAATGTAACATGCTGCATTGTAGGGAGGCCACACACAACTGAGCAGAGAACGGCCTGGGCCTCCCATCTCGTCAAAGTAGTATTCGTATTTTCATCATACATACAGGGTGAATAAAAAGTCAAGACCCCCCCCCTCTAATATTTTTCCAAGTAAATATACAGAGATATCCTTTTGGTGGTCGAGCAATCTTAGCAGGAAGTTTCATTTTATCATTTTGAAATTTTTGATTGTCCCCCCAAAAGGGGGGATTTGGGGGGCAACTCAATTTTTTTAAATATAAACCCCCTTCAAGTGACACCTCATTTTGAAGTGTTTACAAAAACTTAAAGAATGGTGAAAACTAGAGGTCGCTATCTCTTCTCTATCTAAAATGGTAGCCCGTCAAATGTTGTGGAAAATCAATGGTAAAATTGTTAATATTGGCTGCCATTTTGGATAGAGAAGCCACTTTGTTGAATTTAGCTAGTGACAGAATGCGCTGATATATTGCTGATTTATGTGACGACCTCAACTTTTAAACCAAGATAAACGAAAGAACAACTCATTGTATACAATACAATCTGTAATGTCACATGAACTGTCGGTTACAACAGTGATGTGACCGGGTAATCGGGGTCATTTGTTGAATAGAGGGTAAGAATTATGATGTATAATGAATTAAAAACTCGTTAAAATACCCACACGCTAAAAAGTGGGTATTGATAATTTAAAAAAGTGGTTACTCTGAACAGTTTTTTTAAAAACAGATTTTCTGAACTACCAGAACAATTTTTTTTATATACTCTCTTAAATACAAAATGCTAAGCTTGTTATTAACTTATTCACTTATAATATTTGTTTAGTACCTATGTGAATTTACTTAAAGTATATAGCAAATATATACATTTATATAATCATATAATATAATGAAAGTGGGTAATTAAAATAGAATATAGGCAAAAATATTAGCAACCCTTAAAATGCCCAATTTTACAAATATTTTCTTTTAAATTCCTCTGCTTATCTGTGTACAATACTACCGAAAAAGTGTACTTAAGAGTTTTTCTTAACTATGACTCAAATTGATACATATGTGGCCTTTAGTTTCAAATACGGATGTATGAACCAATAATAGGATCAAATATATTTAGTTAAAAATAAGCTTATTCAATGGTCTCTATTCACTATAGGAACTTATGCATTGCCACAATATACGGACAAACAGATAGTGCTAATAACGGACAGTCTTCTGTATTAATGCACAGATATGTGCCATACTTATCAACATATTGTAATAATTTCGCATATAATATGCATAATAGTAATGTGAATTTTCTAATAAATTAATAAACTAAAATAAAATGTACAAAATACACACCTTACAATATTATTAAATGGGAAAATATAAAACTAAAACTTGCATATAGCATGTAGTTTAATAATCATAAATACCCAGGTATTTATGAAAAGAAAATACCCTGGGTATTTACCCACAATTATAATGTAGATACCAAAGTATTTTACATCTATAATTGTCACAATAACAAAACCCAAAGGAAAAAATCTAATGTTGTGTTTAGCACACTCTTTTGAGAGAATCATTCATTCGATATATTGTTGTTTAAACATTGGTTCCAGGTGGTAAATATAGATGGGAAATCTACTTCAGTATCTAAATGCAATGCTATTACTAAGCAGAGATGACGCCTTCAGTCAAACACAACGTTAAAGTCTGGATGAATATCTCTTACATCGTTATCTATTGTATGTGTTACAGCGTGTTGTTTGTAATTAGGCCTATATTACTAGTAAATTACATTGTTAGCAAATCAGTGTTTTGGTCATGTTTGGTTGTTTTCATGTTTGAGTTTATTTATTTAGCACTAACCACGAATACTAGAATAAAACAAGGTATGGATCATAAACATAAAAAAACTAATAGCATTAACATATGTTTTGGCAGTTCCATTTAAGCAATATTAAATAATGTTTATTTTCGTGCCAAAAACATCAACTGTCTATGTTTATGATCCATACCGGTTCTTTTCAAGTATCCGTGACATTAACTATTGCAATTAACAGGGGACTTGGTGGTTACAAGATAGAAAAGAGATTGATTCTTTAATCAAAGCTATTGGTCCGTGGATAGTAGTTCAGGATCGATTTATTACTGAAATATCTACAACTTCAATAATCTTTCGACATACATCTTGTGTTTTTTATTTCCGATGCAATTTTTTTAGGTAGAGCCAAACAAGAGAAAGAAATCCATTGTGTTAATTATGACACACCATTCACATGTTAGGTTAGAACCTCTGAGAGGCGTGAGGCCGAGACCAGTTGTTAAATAAACTTCACCGTCCATTCTCTGAATTAGATGCATATTACTTTTCCAATAAATCCCTACATCATGTACGTCACGCCTGTTCACCACGCAAGTCATTTCCAATCACACCTTTAGCTATAAATTTCAATTTACAACCACGTCTACCGTCTACACCTCAACGTCAGCCTCCGCCATTGCCAGGCCGCTCCCTATGTTACCCACATCCCTGGTAGTCGTATATTCTCGTTGTATTCGTCCCACCGTCTTGGTTGTTTCATACGTCGGTCGCGTCGGCGAGCGTTTGAACCTTTATGGTTGTCGTTTATGACTTTACATAGCGTATCTTGCCCCGCTCGCATTTCACGCCTGTCTGCAGGATTCCATTGTTTTACGACACGCGTTAAAGCGTGGCTTATATATTTTGTAGGAATGCAGATTATAACTGTTGGGTGAGGAAAATTGACACGGCGTGTTTTAAAGTAATTACTGTAATTATAAGCTCAATTGATTTTATATACAACCAAGCATCTAATTTTTTTCATTTTAAAAGACCTTACTTAGTGTCTGTTCATTTACCGGTAATAGAACCATTTACTGTACTATGGAAATAATACCGAGGGGGGCTTCTTGTTTAGGCATGATAGATGGATGTATTATGTTTATAAATATTTGTAAATTGTACGCTTTAAGGTGTTAAGATATTGTTTAAACTAGTGTTAAACATACAGTATTTAGAACAAATGTTTCAGTATTATGTTGCCAGTTTTAAGCCCTCCTAGAAACTCACGAATCAGATCATTGTCCTTTACTAGTCAGAATTTTTATATAGCTTGTGTTGAAAAGAATGATATAATTTCATTTAATTCTGATTGCAAAACCTTTTAAAAGATTACTGTTTACAAAAACACTAACGTGTAATCTAAAACCCATCAATAAAAAAATATTACATTAAACATTTCAGGCATGATATACAGCACAACAGTAACATCATCTTCAATGGTCTTATGACGTGACATGTGTAACGTATTGTACACAATGTGTAATTGTAGTGTCTTATTAATTTATTTTCGGTGAATGTGTTTTTTATTGACGACTATGCCAAGGTATGTTTGATACAGTGTACAGTCTGTTCTTTGCAGGGTCTATTGTCACATTTCGTGAGTGTACTCCAGGTCACATACGGACACTGGACGATACCGTACCTCACACTGGACCAGTCCATGACCATACGCTGATACACTGGACAGACCAGTGCCATCTTGTACAACCAGTCCATGAAGTTAACATATCTTAAAGGGTATTGTGTAAGTATGTATAGTGATCAGTATACCAGTGATTGATAATTGACAAAAAACTATCATGCCAAACCTAAATGAAAGTGCAGAATACCAATTTCTTTAGAAGCAATAGTGAAAAACGGAAAATTCGTTGTCACCAAATACAGTACACCTCTGTGAAATGAAGACTTTAGGTTGACTGATGAGAATTAAAGGGCCATTCTGAAACTAAACGTGTGAAAAATGAACAACTGGTTTCAATGACTAGAGGTAATCATATTATGTTTATCTCAATATCATTGTATTGCATATTTTTACATCGGGAAGTTGCTATTATTTCATCGATTGATGTTTACGAGCTGCTATACCCGTGGTTCGCAACGGGAGGGGGGAGTGTGCCAAAGAGACTAATAATGATGTTCTTTAGATCTGCTGTATGCAATAGTTTCATATGCATTATTTACTTTAGAAAAAAAAAACACTCATTTTACCACTTCGTCATGATCTTTAATTTCTTTAAATGCAGATAAGGGAAAACTACGAGAAAAATTAAAAAAGTACTACCTTTTTTTGCCTAAACATAACACAAGGCTGGTGAATAAGTTTTTTTTTTAACTTTTTTAATAGTCTTGATTTAATAATCCTCTTAATACATAGCTCACACATTTCAACAATGTAAGTAAACCATTATCAAAAGCCTGTTCAAGTAAATTAACAAAAAGCTGTTGATTGCATCGACCAGCTGTTTTTAATTCAATTAGCTGAATAATTTATAAGCTGAATAACTACGAAAGCATGTCAGGCGTAGTAATTGGGAAATCAACCTGCGGGACAAGCCCTTAGGAAATTCGATCATCCCAATAATTTTCGGGAAATCTACTTATTCTGAGCTTCATTTTGATGTGCCGTATAACTATATTTTATTTGGGTAATTGCATTAAACGATTACCACAAATAGGACTGTGTCACATTAATAATTTAATGGATAGATTTAATACAAAATTAAAAATATATATATATAAACTGTGTTTGTTTATGTTCAACCACTACCGAACGAGGCTCGGCCCCCTGGTAGTGTACGTAATTTGTGAGAATTTCTAAACGCCAAATATTTCTTGAGGAAAATATTGTAGACTTAGATTACCAATATAACGAGAATAGTTCGTATATGTTTGGTGTAAAGTTTAATAATGCTCGTTAGACTAACAGCTAAGTAATCTATGTCAACTACTAACATCATTGATGTTATCCGCCTGTCGGTATTTCTCCCAGAATTGTGTTTGCCCATAAACGACATGTAGTTCGCGAGTTATATCAGCTAGGCAGCTGGCCACATTAATATGCAGTGACAAGAGTTAGGATATAATTTAGCGGCAATTATTACTGTGGGTCTATATATTTTATCACATTCAGGTATAAGTTGATTAAGTGAATTGGCTTTAATAATTTGCTATGTATTTATGAACCAATACCTAACTACTGGATCTGATCCAAATCCGTAACAACACACGGGTGTGGACTGGCGAAGATCCAGAGCTACAACCGCGGCACCACGCGGCACACGGCGCTCATGGGCTCTGAACATTACACCAATGACAGACTAGTCAACACACGACTACGATTATTTTTTTAATGTAGGCTACTTACAAAGGATTAAGTTTTAGTTTACGACACTTATGACTATAATACAAAATGTATGTTCAACAAACTACATAAATGATTGTCGATAAGAACTATAACAGTACCGAGCCACTTAACTTCAAGCAGATTAATTTGCAATGCAATTAATTTTGTTTAAAGGACATTGGACAAATTGGTTAAATAGTTTGATTAATAGCTCGTAATTTAACCACGAAATAATTGGTTGGCAGACATGTCTAACATAAATACCAGTAAATGCCAAGCAATAGAATTGAGTGAAACATGATTCGATAGTTTAGTTTTTTACCAACTTAAGGAACTTAAACATTGTAAAGATAAAAATACACGTTTTGAACCTATAACCCCGTTTTGTCTCTATTTATTAAAGAAAGTGAAAAGAAAAAACAGAAAGTCTTGACATGTTAGGAATCAAACCTCTGTGAACAAAATACGGCCTTCCTTTCCCTCATAAAATAATAAACCCAATCGAATGTTGGTGAAAGGCATTTTATCGGTTGTGGCGAAAATTTTAAACGATTAAGATGCACTGGTCATCAATCGCACTTGCATAACTAGAAGTATCTGACTCCCATCAACGTACCGAGGTAGGGAATTGGTCTCGGCGAATCGTATTCAGCGAATTATACCTGGCGAATGTCTTCCGCATCTAAACATCTAATTTGCAAAATACAGCCGAAGCAGTCAGGCCCGCCGTGCTTTCCATCATGCACTCCATCAGCGAAAGTGTTATTTTGGAAGAGCATGAGCTAGAGCTCCTATTATGGGCGTTTGGGTGAGGAGATATAAGTTATGAGCTATTGTTTGTATCATTTTGCATGTTAAATATACCTGGGATGGCCTTTAATAGTCGCTGTGCTGTGACGATGGGAAAGGTACAATCCCACGGAGAGGGTTCATAAATCTTGTAATTTCTTAGGCACTTTTTTACTATTGAAATTCCTAGATATTGTACAAGACTAAGGAAATTACAACTTTTAAGCGTTGCTCCTTGCTAAGGATAGTTTCTTCAGATGGTATAGGCCATATTTATCTATTATTACTAGAGGTTATAATACTTATAATCCGTCAGTGTGATCAAGTCACCGACCACCTTCCATCGGTGACTTAATCACACTGACGGATTATAAGGTATTTTAACCTCTAGTAATAATTTATATTGTGATCAGGAGGCTAAAAACAACAAACCTAATTAAAAACTATTAATAATGTAATTATGGTTTAATTAACACTATAAGATCAATTACAGTACACACATTTAATTAAGATTTTTTTCAGTAAAGTGACTTTCAAGTAAAGTACACATTTTACATAAAACATATTTTATAACTTTGATTTTATGTATCAATATATGTTTACAAATAGATTTTTTCTCATAAAAAAAATCTGAGTTTATAGAGGGAGCAATGCTTTCTAATAATTTATAGTTTGATTGTATTGTAAAGTCTGTCTTAATTATCATGTGTTTGTAATTACACTTATCTTCGTCAAATGACCCTGCGCATTATTCGCTCAGGATAGTCAACCACCTGACACTTGAGTGTGTGACACGGCCCTTGTTGATATTTGGTCTACCTTGGTCTTAAAACTTTTACTGAATCATTAGACAAGATTTCTTGAGAGACGTGATTGGTAAAACAACGTCAATGTAATGTTAAACGAGACAGCCGGTTGAAGTATGTGGAGTTTGGGATTTTAAAAAAATCACAATAACAATGATAGGCCTATTAAAGAACATATACAGTATTGAATTGATACCGTACTACGATGTCGACCAATGTGGGACAATGTTTACTATAACAATAACAATAAACGGTATCAGCATTCTGACACATACTTTCTCCCATAAGTTTGTCAACAACCTTTATCATGTGTAAGCGGTGAGAGTAAATATACGGAAATGGGATTTGTACAATTTTGTTAAGAATTTAAAGGAATTTTTATCAAAATCGTCCGGGCCATTTTTGGGAAAATCCTATTTTTCCTTTATTTTATGGGGTTTTATGGGAAAATCCCCATTTAAAAAATTTAAAAAAATTAAAAAAAACTATCAAAACTGTAAGGACTATAACATACTATGTTAAATCAAAACCGGATTTTTTTCTAAAATCCAATTTTTCGTTATTTTATGGGGATTTTTTATAGGAAAATAACATAATGTACAATAACTTTTGAACCGTAATTTTTACAGAAATGGGATTTGTATTAGCACCTCAAAATACACTAAGAAGCCATTCTTACTAAATGTTGGCGATAATTAACAATTACCACTACGTGGCAGATCCAAGGAAACGAACACTTTCTCCACGGAACGCGTCGCGGAAAATATAAAAATTAAAATAAAGCACGAACGAATTTAGCGAAAGTTGTCTAATTAATTAGTAAATATCTCTCGCACGAAGATGCTCATTTGAATATTAGTCTCCGAAACGCTCCATGGGCATCGTGAGGTAAGCGTCAGTGCTCGGAAATGGCTATTTAATTCTGCATACATTCGTGTTCATGCGGGTAAAAGGGGGCGTGTGAATTTACTAAACAACTGCCCACCAATAACGCAAAATATAAAACTCAATGCGAATGATAATGAGTTAGAATTAATGAAGAGTATCGGGTTTGTTAAATAAATACGTGTTGTGATCTTTTTGAATTATTAATGTTGATGTACCAACACCACTTGCAGTTTGCTACAGGTATTACTGTTGGCAATCGTTGTCTATTATTGTTGTGGTCTGGAAGAATTCAATCATTCTACTTGGACAGAAGATATTATATTTATAAAATAGGTGTTCAAACTACTTTTAAAATTCATTTAAATACTGTACTGAATTTTCAAAAAAGTTATAAAACACTAAATGAGTTTCCATGAATACAATCACTTGTACAGATTAATCAGTTGGAGATGCAGGATTTAGTGTAAATTGCTTACAACACCCCCGTATCGATACGAATACGCGTTTGTACAATTGCTTACATAGTATAGGCATTGGACAGTATGTAGCTTTGTAAGTTGTATTGTGCTTATACGATTCTGGCCGATCTGAATGGATCTGAAGAAATGACAACTATTACTCTCTCCTAATAACTCCTGAAATGAAGATGAAATGAGAGGATGGAAGCTGCGGTGAGGTCGTGCACTGCACAACAGTATGCAACACTGCAAGACCTGTTGCATAACACAACAACAACAACAACAATAATACATCAACGTACACGGGGGCATTCACCCGCAGCAGACCTACGTACTCGTCGTGGTATACGTACCTGGAATTGTTGTAATTTTATTTGAACATCTAATGACCAAGCAAACACATACAATACCGAGATTTGGCAATATAAACAGTGGCTACTTCAAATGAATTTTAAATAATTTGATAAATCTATGGTAGGCATGTTAATACAATTTAACCGAAAATATATTTCATGGTAAATTATAAAAACAGTTTATATAAAGTAAAAATCTTCAAAATTTAAAACCAAAATTTCTAGTTCCCGATAATTTTTAATTTATGTGATTAATTAAACAAAACGTAACTGTCTAGTTTGTTTTGTGAAGAAAAATGAACAATATAACATTATTAACATTATTGGTTATGTTATTGTAGAATTTCCTGTTTAGTCCAGTCAAATACGACAAGAAATTGTTAACTGTGTTTTTGTCCTAAACAGCACCGATTTTTGTTCTACTTGTACTCAATGTCAAAGTCTGCCCTGTGTCGGGGTTGCTTTTCCTGAGGATGGATGCCACCCCGTTCTCAGGAAGTGAGCACTTTTCCATTGAAGATAAGTGCATAAAGAAAGTTTTTTTTTCTTAAAGTCAATAATTTTCGACAAATGAAATTGTTGGTTTTCAGAGGAAATCATTTTCTCAGAAGGTATTTGCGAACAATTGGAAAATATTTATTTGATTGAAAATCCTTCTAAAAGCAAAATTAAAACTTATAAGCGGTGAAATAAACCTACATGAAACCACATGAAACCTACATGAAATAAACCTACTTGTCATCATAAGTTATCAACTTTCTTATGAATGAACAGTGAGGTCTACAGTGTCTAAACCTGACTGTACAGTTGGAATGCTTGTGTTTGGAGCTCCACGCCAACAAAGCTGGTTGGATACGCCTCCTGTGCTATAATAGGCTCTCTGGTGAGATATCATGCTAAACAAGTCATCTCCGAGAATATATTGTTAACTTAGTTATGATCCTTATGTCTACCCAGTTCAATATCCAGAATTTAAAATATCCTCAGATACAACAAATAAAACTATAATACTATAATTATCAACTGTAGACTATGGACGTGATAACTGGTTATACCTACAAAACATTGACTTAAGGCTTAAGTAGGACCTTTGACTATTAATACAACAAGTCTTCTTCTGTATCCAATAGTCAATGGTAGGATTAAGCTAAACAACATGATACCATATTTTTGTTTAATTTTTTCATAAAACTGTTTACAGTGTTTTTTCATCGTCGTATCAAAATCATTTAAATAGATATGAGATTTAATTAACAATGATCTCAGTATATTAAATCCATTATATCACTTCCTGATTGTTTGATCTGACTGGCCAAGACCTAACTAAGCGTAAGCGACACTCACGCTTGCTGTTGCCACACACGCAGCTCATTTACTTATAATAATCAACAGGAGAAAATGGCAAATCACAATTTGAGCACACCTTTTACTACACAAGATTAGCCTAAATTTACAGCCAATTAATCTTGACAAGAAATCGGTGATACACAAAATTTCCCCTAAATTAACTATAAGTTTACATTACTTGCTAATCACTAATCGTTTATTGATAGAACCGTTATGATGTTGCAATAACATGTTTATTTACACAACATTTCTACACTCCGCGCACAGCAACTTTAGAAAGCCTTTCTAAGTACTGTGTCTAGTTGTGTCAGGTTTAGAAATATTATGAGATAAACAAGTAAACAAAGTAATGCCACTATCCAATTGTTATAGAAAGATAAAATTGGTGATTTTTTTTAGATGATAAATTGATCGTGAGACACAGTTTTATCAACAGATTTAACAAGATTTTCACAACCGTGTTTGTCATCGTTAAGAGAGCTCGTAGGAATTAGCATATTATACGTTTAATTTAATCTCATGTTTTATTTTAAACTGTAATGAATAGCATAGCATGATAGCATCCTAGATCATATAGGCCCTACGTCTAAAGTGTTTCACATTTAAAAACTACAATATCCTTGACCAGTCCGTCCATGTTAACCACTCGTAGACGCACTTTAATGTTCCGTTGATAAGTGAATAGTTTTTAAACTATGTAATTTTAAGATACTAGAATACAACTACAAATCATTTCTTCAAACACATTTTGAAACATACTCCACATGATCACGCGACTTATTGAATGAACGCTGAGCAGTATAGTCTAGTTACTAAAATTATTGAAAACAAGGTTGAGTATAATGTATCTTGAGCATTGCATTGATACAGATATGTGAGAGGATTACCTGAGGAGGTCCAACAGTCCGTGCAGTTCTGACACAGCGTGTACCAGTCCTGCTCCAGGTCCTTGTACTGAGGCACGTGCGCCGGCATCGCGAGGCAGAAAGTCTATATGTCACCGAATACGGCAAACTAAAACATTAAAACACAGTCTGCGGATCGAAAATTTTGCCTAACCGAAATTTCAAACCGCGACACACGGACATGAACCTTCGCGAACGAAAATCATTTCCCGAATAAGACGACTTTGCCTTATCTTATCTTGGGGGCGAAGGTCGAGAAGCGCTGTAGTCATAGTCCTGTCTGGGCAAGATGACGATGTAACGTAATTGTCCTGTAACCAGCTGATCAGTCCGCACTCACTTGGATTGTTTCGAGGTCACAATAGTTTAAGTATATTTTAAAAAATCTGGTTAACTCTATTCGTAGACATTTAAAAATTACTTACAAGCAAAATACGTCAATAAAACCAAAATGCGATAATATTTGCTGAAATAGTTGCGAGAATATACGTTTACGTTTTTAACGTAATCAGAACACCCCTAAGTCTAAATACATTTTTTATCGAATTTGCTAATTCTATCTTAATATTTTGAGTTAACCCTATAAACCGCAATCCTGTTATTTAACAAAGTTGGTGCATCACTGCAGTATTAATTTACAAATGTACACAACACAGTCACAAACACAGATCGTATCCACACACGTGCCAGTTCCAGTGGAGAGGCTGCGGCGGCCCAACGATGTTACCTCCGCGCTGCCCGAGCCGCTTGTGTCGAGAATCTCCTCTCTCACACTCACAGCCACAGCGGCAGCCGAGCCAAGGGGGCGAGGCACCTGACCGACCACTCTCCATCTCATCGACCTTGCCACCTCGGGAAGTGTGGAGTAAACAACGCCAAACCTGACTGAACTTTCGGAACGATATATGTTTACATTCCGGAGTATCAGTTGTTTATTCCCACGACACTACACGCCTGCATACCATCACAGACGCCCACCGCAATCTAAGTTTAAAGTGTAACTTGGCAATAATTACCTACACTCAGAAATAGTTTTTTTTTAAGTTTATGTGATGGAAAATAATATGGGTTTTACCATACATCAATAAAACTTTAGCTTTCAACAAAATAAACAAAGTTTTTAATATCACAGAATACCTAGTGAGAGAGGTACCTGTTTTCGGTGATAATGTCATTATTGACTCCAGCATAAACGCGACTGTGAGGTTTATTTATCAGGCAAACAGTCAAACAAGCACTGTTTATACTTATACATATTCGCATGTTCTTTAAATAAGATTAACAACGGTTTTGTGCAACATAGATTAGTCTAATTGTATTCACCAGTGTAAAAAAACATAACTAAATGTACTGTTTCACAAGATAAACGAATATTATCTTGATAGATTATGCCATATAATGAACATTTAAACTTAATAGTGAACAGTCAAAGGGAGTTGCGTACTAATTGTATCAACTATTGCGAGAATACTTCACTTTACATTAGGACCAACTTATATATTTGTATTTCAAATGCAAATTAATGACACGATGTTACTGAGGCTTTGATTGATAACATGTATCAATGCGCTGTCCTTTTGTATCTATTGTGGACCTTAATGTTCTTCAATAACACGAACATAATTCGAACACAAAAGATAAAACTAATAGGCAATTTTAAAAGGCCCAACTTAATTTACTTTGCGAAAAAATCTAAACAGAGTGTAAAATGAAAAACTCTTCTACTGTGGTTTACTTGCCATGTATTATTTGCGGCTCAAACTACCTCTAGTAATGCGGCTTCTCATATCCTTCATGTTATATTATTTTATATTTCCATGTAAATGAAACTTTGGTTGGCACCTAAACAGGTTTAACAGGGTCGTCTTCCGTATTGACACCTCCAGTACAGTATAATGCATCCTCTGACTTGAGGAAAGGTGGTTTGAACATAATAATGTGCGAACACGTACACATTGTACAGAACTCTTGGGTCCTCATGCAATCATAATGATGCAAATAACACAATAGCAGGACTGTTAGAGAGTTAGTAGAGTTGGAATTATATAAATGTACAGCACTGACATCCTGAAATGGTTACCGGTAAACTATGTGTGAAACAAAACTCTTTAATGTGGCTGGAATAAAACATAGTGATAGACTATCAAACAAAAGTGTATACAGTAATATGAAATTAAACTGTGTAAAAGGAATATAATATAGTTAATTTTCTCAAGGAGAAGATACGCGAGGATTTAAAGATCATCATGGCGAGTCGGATATTTGATACTTTGAATGAGATTGTTTTACTATCAGTCGTATTTAGAGTTATCTTTATGGTTTATTTGTGTTACTAATAGTATTTAATGGAAAATAATCTGAAGATTTTTAGATAAATAATTGGTAAGTGTTTAACAGAGGGAGCCACTGTCTAACGAATGAAATAAATAACTACCTTAATAGTAACAACTAACAACATATAACCCATAATTACGTTACTATTAAAACATTTGAAAAGAATTATACGAGCTTAGTCTTTGACGTTCTGTATTTATGTTATTTACTCATAGAAATTTAAAAAAAGCCTGCAAAAACTATTACAACAAACAAATACGTCTCTTTCTTTGCTTAATAAGTATCAATAGTTATAGTCCGTCTAACCACAGAGAAATAAGAACTGTGGTCTAACAAATTCTTTATGTGTATAAAACATAACGCACAGACATAACGATACGAAACAATTTGACCGTCGAATTGACAGAGGTGTTTCTAAAAGCTAAAATTTAACTACGGAGGGGCAAGATCCTCATAGAGGAGGCTCTAGACTTGTTATTCATCTTGAAGAGATTTGCTTCGACTTTATCCGATAACTACGTCGAAACTTTGTAGTCATCACTAAATAGTAAATATCTATTATTGCTCCTACACGCCTCTCAGAGACTGAGTGGGTATATACTCCACATTGGTTGTTACCATACATTTACAGTGACTTCACCACTGCTCCAGTACTAGGAGACTTTCCCCGCAACACACAGGCAAGAAAATGTATCAGTGAAGTACTACTTCTTATTGCGCCCTTTGCCCTGACCACAGACACAGAGCACACGCGGAGGACCTCGGGCGCCTTTCTAACTGCCCTGGGACCACAGCCACAGCCTCCTCGCTGCCACCAGCCGTCAGATGAGTGTTTCTCTGTGTAGCGAGGCGACATTTCTTCTCTGTTATGGAAATGTAATTCCCCAGTGATTTATATGGACTGCGGAAGTTGCCTAATTTTGTTACAAATTTTAGAGAGAATTAAGCCAATGGATCTTTAGTTATAATGATGTCTTCGTGTACAGTAGATAAACAATCTCAGAATTACTATGCATTTTCATCTTATTTTACTCCTACTATACCGCATAGTTCACGTTCATTATATTTATGAGATGTTGTGTTTATATTGGCCATTCACTACAGTTTTTATGTGATTGATGTTTCTATATCATTTTATATATTTGTGTTGGATCCTTGGATATATACCTTTTACATGCTACGAGGGCAAAACTGCTAGTACCCACAGAGAAGTAAGATTTATCTATTAGGTGCAGTACCCTATAGAAAATTACCTTTTTTTAAGGGCTTTTGAAAATGTGTGTTTTTTTCTGTCCAATATAAACTTGCATTTGCTATTAAAGCGTGTCTCAAAAGCCTGTGTGTGGATTGTATATGTATGTATAAAGCAAAGAAAGGGATAAGCCAAGAGTACACTGTTCTGAGGCGGCCTTGGTACGCGAACCCAAGTCATCAGTAGCTTAGTTCCATAGTCCGTCGCTATCTACTGAGCCACCAACTTACTAAACACAGAGGGAGTTTTAACATTTTCTATGAGCAGCTTCATGATAAAATATATTATACTCTAAAATAGATACTATGTAATTGGATGGGTATATTATTGTAGTTGTATAATAAATCCGCAATGTAAAAGTCCTGATCTCTTGAAAGCTCTCACGAGTTGCAGACATCACTTGGACCTACACGTCGACCCTCAGCACGAACTCTCACCTCCGCTATGCCGATGTCCTCCCTAATTTCGACGCATGTCATAAAATACATTATCATGAAACACAATCGACTGTCGTTTTCTCTCGTGGCAACTCTTTTATTATCTTTGAGTGATGACCGATGACCTAACAGCTGAATCGGACACCTTCTGTGGCTGGTTTATTCGACACGTCATGCCGCTGTCTGTGTCTGTCATGCAGCTATTGCCATTGTTAGCTGACGAAAGATAATTATATAATATTATATGCGAAAATAATAGAACCATGTAAAGGTAAAGTGTATTTGTATTAATATCTTTAATTTGTACACCGATATGTGACCCTAACATCAAATGTCCTATTTTGTCCGTAAGGGAAATGGGAAAATGAAAATAATTTGCAGCTTCAAAACATCCCTTATTACACAGTATTTATCTCATTAGTAATTTTCCAATTTTTTTAATACAAATTGTGTTTTATATTTTGCTGCTGATTGATTGCTGATATTCATACACTCTTTCATAAGAACGATCTAATTAAGACTGCTTTTTTATGAATATTATTGAATATTACCCATAAAAATAAACAGATTGTTGCTTATTTCAAAGTAATAATGAAATATAAATTTATATTTTACACAACACCATAATTTGTATAACTACTTTTTGGAAGCCATATTGGCACTTTAGTAGAGTACTATATATTTTGAAGTTTGAGGAATTTTATAGTTTATGATCAAAACCCCGTAAGTACTCAACAGGCAAGCTCTATATCTGGCCAACACGTTGTCTTATGAATCATGCCACAGTTGCCAGTCATTCTATCATTTAAAGGTTCTTGTTCTTTGACAACTGAATGTTCACCCAATTCTACCAGATAGTTAGTTTCATTATAGTTTGTATAAGGTTATTGTAAACCTCGCAATTATAACTTTCACTAGAAGACCTTGAACTTAGAATGGGACCTTGTTTGTTTTACTGACTGGCCCTATATAGTGTTAGACCCCCGGTCTTTTGGTTTACTAACAAATTTGCTTAACCAATGGTAAATTTAGCAGTATAGTTGAATTGTTACTGTTTATTTATTTTTTTTACTATTTTCATTTATATGTTCTTGACAATATAGCCTAAAGGGTCCAATGGTTGGATGTTTCGTTTATATACCAGAACAAAAATGAATTATTTATTCCAAAAGTATTTTTGAGGCAACTGACAAAGCTGGGAGATTACAAGTGTGATGATTACTACAAAGTCTTCGATCGATTGGCGCCTCCCAGTGAATATGTCAAGTTTTATGACCTGTTGTCAACGATATAAAATGTCTCTATCATTACCCCTAAACAGTTGAGTACGCCATCAATAAGGGTCGAATCACTTTCTTCCTGAAGAATTTGTTGGACTACTTAACACACAGGGCTACTTACACATTATACTTCATGTACTGACATGATGATGATTAATCAACTATTAAATATTTTTACATCACATTTTTCGTAGTCTTGATATGGTACATCATAAACCCCGTAGTCTACCTACAAATACAAATGTTACTATATTCTAACGTAGCACACGTGATGAACTAATGTATTGAAGCATAGAGAGAGTGTGACAAAGTTATTGACATTTAATTGCCATACCTCACCCACCACAGCAGCATTAGACAATCATTGTCATGGCAAAATTATTATAGACCTATCCCAGTTTAAAATATAAACAACAAATTTCAATCCAATCAAATTAATTTTAGAAACTTCTTCATGGCTGTTTGAAGAATAAAAATTAAAAGTCAAATGAATGCCGGGTCCGTCGCCAAGTGTACAGCACTCAGACGCTGTCGTGCAGCGCTGGTGTCGACTGTGTCATAATGTAAATTGTTTTCAATTACTGGCTGTGTTTTGTGGCTTATTGTTCCCACCGTGCAAGAGCCATAACTGCCATCGTCTGGGTTTGTATTGTATAGTTCGTATAGTAGTAAATGGAGACTATGCTGGTATTTCATCTTCACATCACTGCTGTACTAGGTACAGATCAAATCAATACGATATACATGGATATTTATTCTAATCGCGGAGAAAAGTAATAACAAATCGCTAAGGTTAAGTTAGGTTGGCTGGGTTCTAGGGAGGGTGTGTAAAGTTTAATATGAATAGTTTTTGTTACGTAAACTACAGATAAAAAATATATTGATTGATTTAAAATTGGTAATAATAATATGTCTAGCCTTTCTAAAAGTGTGATGGACTTTTCCTTTGATCAAGTAAGCTGTTCCTATGACCTGACTGCTCGCATTAACCCATCTGATCTTATCTAGCGTTCTATACAGTTATAATCTAATCTAAACGTAGTTTTCATAGCTTCTCAAAATACAACTGACTACCTAAAAGTTCTGAAGGTATCTTCAAAATATAAATATTATTATTGATACGAGTATGCTAATGAGTCTCTTACTAGTTAACTATCGTGAATGAGATGTTCTGCTGTAACCATTCACTTGGTGCTAGCACATAAGAGTAGATTGGATACTCTTCATTCTATGATAGTTTGATATCAGCCCATCGGCAGCGTCTCACCACACGATTCCCGTCATTTTTCACATGTAAACAATCGGTAAACTTTCCAACCGAACCTCTTGTGAACGAATAACGAAGTCCACGCCCACTTGTCGACCAGGAACTTCTCACGGAAGAGCAAACAATATCTGGAGCAGCAGCTGAGGGAGAGAAGACGCGTCAGTTCCCGCCGGTCGCCAGTGCACGTCCCAGCGGCAATAACTAATTAATATAATTATCTGCCACGGAGGTGGGTTATTGTTATTGGATGTAAGAGCTCAGATTGTGCTGACCCGCGCAACAAAGATGTGACGGTGAACTAGGTCGGGGTGTGCGGAACAAGTCAACGGCCTCTCGTGGTCGGTTCTTGGAGTCCTAACATCCCTTCATGTCCTAAAGGGTCGTAGTGGGGCCACTGTTCATCTTGTTACAAACTTTATAGGCATTAAAACTACAGTCATTTAAATGGTAAAAAAAGGTAGGCGGATACATACAATTACGGTATAAATTACAATCGGATTTAAGTTACTTTATTAATAGCCTTATTGTTGTCTGCAAATTGAGTTCCTGCTGAAGTGAGAGACAAAGATCCTGCACTACCAAAACGTCCATAGTAGAAAAAATATTCAGTTATTGCTATCAAATTTTCTATGTTTTTACATTCACGAGTCTTAACAGTTGAAAAGAAACAGTGATGGAATGTTCGTTAGCAGGACAGTATATCGGCCCGTATCGAGCTCAGAAGCAAACTTAAAACTAGCTCAAGCTATAGAGACCTTCACTTATGAATAGCGCTCGTATACTACTACTAGTATGAATAATAAACTACCTAAAACAGATAAAGTTCTTTGAATTTACTTTAACTAATTTCTGAAACTATATTTATTACCGTTGTATTTTCAAACAACGGGTATATTAGTTCAAATTAAATCAAATATTGTTTTATTTCAAAAGTCTTGCGATGTATATACTGATTAAACATACGACAACTAGCCCCCCATATGCCATGCAAGACCAGTGCGTGGGACGAGTTCCACTACAAAAGTTGAAATTAATAGAAAATAAAACTAAATTAAACAAGAGTATTTCTGTATCAAGTTAACTTGAACTAAACTCGTACTTAAATAGAAAACGGGAATCTTATGCATAAAAAAACAACTAACAGATTACCAATAGTAAAACTTCAACTCTGAGGTTAAACATATTGAATTTAAACACTTAACCCATCGGTAACCTAAAAGAGCATCAGTTCCTCGTTTTTGTTGGTTTTTGAGTTTTGTTCTGTACCAAATACAAGACAGTTTTTGTATTTAATCAATTCATTCATTTCCGAAAACCTACCTACAGAGCAAGAAGATTAATTATTTCGGCCATTCAATACATTACGGCTGTAAAGTAACTTGCACCCCCCTTTAATGTTTTACCTATTTGAGATATTTGAAATCTGCTTGTGGCAACCTTTTTAGATATGTGGGGCTGCAATAGTTATGGTTAAAACAATAGAGGTAGTGGGGGTAGGGGGTACCGGTAACTAAAAATTTTCAAGTGGGAAGTATTGTCGACTTTACAGGTTTTGATAATTAAACAATTGCCATCAAGAAAATAAAAATCGAACCGCTAATAGAATGACGCTCTAAAATTAACCCTAAAACTTAAGAGATTACTGATAACAGCAATTTGGGGAGTTGGGGATTTTCCAGGCACTGTTTAGTGTTTACTGACCACACTGATGTTATTAGCAATTACTGTATATGAATTAGAGAAAATGTTTCCTTGATATAGATTGAAAGTTAATAACAGAGGCTAATAATATTTTTTTACGACCACAATACAATGATGTTTAGGCAGGTTATGAGGTATAAAAGTAGTTTTAATTGCCATTTTGTTATTAGTTGTCCGATTTTTATTTTATTCATGTTCATTGTTTAAGTTAAGTTCTGATACCCTCCCTAAGTCATAGCATCCTATATACAGTACAGGACGAATGATAACTCTGAAAAGATAAATTTTCTTTAAGATAGGTGAATTATAATTTATCATCTATGGGGATAGTTCGAGCCCATATGACCAGAACACATAAGTATTTGGGAAATGATGGGTATGCAACGAATTCTCTTAGGGCAGTGCAGTTACTGTCGACATCAACACTCCTTATCTAGCTTGCGGACGTTGTATCAACAAGAAAAGGAAAGAGAAAGTATAACATCCACAGGTAATACCAATCGTAAAGTATTACAATACAAAATGAAACATCAGCATACAATCCTGGGACCGACCGGTAAGCCATCACCCGGTCCAATAACAATCAGCTGTTTTTGTCCAGATGTTCTTACACATCAACAATCAGCTGATAATGATTGTTAACAGAGACGAGCCGTCGAATGGCCACTGTGCGACCTTCCCACCGGTTTCTATCGCTCCCATCACTTTCGTTTTTAATTGCACTTCTCCCTGTAATGAATTGCGCCATCAGGAGTACATTAGGATATGAATATGTAAACGTACTTGAGAGATAGGTGAAAGATAGGGGAAGGAAGGGAAAGAGTTTGTTTTACAAGTTGGTTTTAGGGAACAGTTCCCAGCTGTGCCACGGTTAGTTTTTAAATATTAATATGCCTCGTTCCCTCCTATTATGCTTTACTTTACTTTAAACACTCCTGAATTATCAGAAAAAGGTATTATTATTAAAAAGCAATACCGCAGGGAATCAGTAATAAAGAAATACTAATAAGGTTTACAGTGAGCAGAATTGATGAACATCATCATGAATATGAAGATCATCGCAATAATTAATGACCTGTTTGGCTGTGTACATTTTACAGAATATATTAACTATGTAGCAATGTTGAGCTAAGTAATGTCAAGGTTCTGTACTCATTGGTAATGTGTAACGACACCACGGTTATACTACGTACATATGGCAGCACTTTTATTGATCGCTTCAATTTTGAGAGTTACTTCCAGTCATATCGTACTATAACCAGCATCATAATCCCCAACGATCGTATGATTGCACGAGCTTTCTCTCGTCGCAATTTTGACAAATCAACGCCAGCAGACGTGTTTCTACTAATGCGCTGTGATGTGAGGTGTACGATGTACGATGCGCGTCTGCTAGAAGTGCCTTTCTCTCGCACTCACACATCTTGTCATTACGTGTTTTTGCGCTGCAGACCCGTTAATTAGAGATAACCAGGAGGTCTTGTTTGGCCTCTCTCTTGCTCTTTGCCTACATGAGATGAGATGTCGCCGTGTGCGGGTGTGCAGTGTACGGCGTACCTCCACCAAACAGGAAGAAGGTTTTCTCGACGAGGAAGAGGTTCGTTCTCTAAACGTGGTGTAGTTGCAACGTGGTGTGTTTTGATTACCCAATGACATCAAGTGGTGGAAAAAAGATAAGTTTACTTAAATAATGAGTTGGAAATGCGGTAACCAATTAAGTCCAGGTATCACAAAATAAAAACTCCTTATAGATAACGAGAAACTTAGAGGGTATAATGCTTCATGAAAATAACGGTATTGATAGAAGAAGGTTTTAGAAGGTTTTTAAAAGAGAGAAGGTTTTAGGATATATTAACTTTTTTTAAATTTTTTATATAGAATGTACCAATTAATTTATGTGTACCGGTGCCATATCTAATGCACGTAACGACGTCCTATTTAACATAACAAATCAGTAATATGTTAAAATGCGTGATATGAGATCCAATCAAGCGTAAGAAAAGTGATGTACGAACTCAGGGTGTATTATTTATTTGCACGTATAATGACTGTCCAGATTCGGCTATGTTGCATTCATGCATAAAATAATTATAGAGGTTGAATTATGATTGTAAACCACGATGAATAAATACTTGAACAGTTAGAAGCTATTTCCATGATCTTAACATGTACATAGTATTTAGTTTTTAGGTATGTAATAAATATATTTCGATGGAAAAGAATGACAAGCATCCAACTTGTACTAAGTCAAATACAACAGAAATTTGTTAGTTGCTGGTAGTGATGATGTATACTATTAAATTAAGACAATAAGTAATATTATATTCTGCTATACTAAAATATTGGGGAGGAAATAAGGCTACTCTTAAGTAAAACTATAAACAAATCTCACTACAAAACAGTAAATCAAATGTAATTTGAAATTTAATAAACCATCTACAGATCCAAAAGTCATGCATTTTACAGAAATCGTCCTAATAGCACAAGCACACAGTATACAGCCAGCATACAGCATACAGCATACAAAGCAGACATCTACTTCAGATACCAGGGAAGTATCGGAGACATCAGCAAAGGTAGAGAACAAACTGACCTGGAACAGAAAATAAACGTTTAAAAGGCTTATAATGGCAGAATGATACAACTAGCTAACAGTTTGTTGCAATAAGGTAGATAAGCCTTAGAAATTAAATACGAGTACTATTTCACAATAATAATCCTTGATATTCAAAATCCATTACTCAAATCGCCACTTCTTGGTCCTTTTTCGCAAAGTTTTCTGGGAGTTGTCCAAATCTGAGAAGCTGGATTAGAATTGTTCTGGTTCCGTGGACGTGTTTCCCACCTACAAATGTCACATTGGACGATAAAGTCGCCGTCTTTCATCACAAATGCTCGTTCAGTCTAGACACAGTAGCTGCATATTTTCCCACAACACGTAACACTTGTGCTGTGATACTCACGAGTGTTGTACATGCACCAACTCTGACCTGACCTGATCCTCTCTACCACTACCACAACGTCTATCACGTTAATTAGGCAACCTCCCGACCTGGACTTGACAAGCACGTTCCTATATACACTGAGAGTTATCAAAATAACAAGACACTCTTCCGCGTTCTCGCCTTCTTGCACACTCTTAAATCTCCTGAAACACGCATATACAGTTTACCAAGAAAAAAATTGTGGCCGGTTCTGCGTTCATATAGTGATTACAGCATACTTATGCTGTGTAATATAGTTCAAATATATTGACCAAACAATAATGTTTACGAGTGTTGAATAGATGATATGACATTCTGGTTACTGACTTAAGATCAGTTTGAAGATAGAATCAAATATTTATTGCTGCCATCTTAGTCCCTTAATGCATCCCAAAAAACCACCAAATATTTTAACCACCACATAACCCATATTCAGTCTAATCGTAAACTGCCCTAAATGACTCATCGCCTCGCTGAGCAGTTGAAAATGTACAAATGCATTACACGTAGAGTTAGAAATGATGTAGTATAACTACAGTACGAGAACGAACAATGTGAACATAAGTATTCGTAAAAGCACATACAGAATGACAACGATATATTGAAGGATACACATATTGCATGTAAGCAGCTGATTATTTTTACAAGGCCTACAGCAGCGAGAGCGAGCGTGTCTGGGCAAGTCTCTCCAATCTCGCATTTGCATTATACTGTACACCTGAGAAACGGTCGCCGCCAAACAGGAAATTTCTTTTCATTTCCGGCGGGCTTCCTGCAACAAAAACATCCTAAACTAATTTTGATTTTGTACGCACCTTTAATTACGTCTCTATATGTCTATAATCGCCAGCTAGAGTTAGGTAAACACAGACATAAGCCGCTTGGTCGACATAAGCCTGCAGTGATGACGGATGTGATGCGTTACTTACTGTAGCATTGCCATTATTGTTATGGAGTTCATAGCAAACAGATTTTGGTGAAAACCACTACGAATTTGTGAAACTTCGCATACTAAGTTGATACGATCACATAGAATGAAAGAAATATATTTATAAACATTCAAACCTCATAAATATTGAAACCCAATATTGTAATATACAAATGTTTATGTTGTTTATCTTATTCATAAAGTTTCATTCTATATAGTTGACTTGACATTTAAAATTGTAAGATCGGTTTTACAAATTAGCGTGGATCCCGTTAACCTTAAATCTCACCGCAACTTCTCACAGTTCCAATTAACCCGGTACAGATGTGTTCCATCCACCGATCTTCCGCCCCGTTAACTTCCCAAGTTAATTGTAGTTAACCGCGAGACAATAGGAAGCGGTCCTCCGATTAGGCGGTAACTACAGCTACTCACTACTGGGCTGCTGGGCTTGTGGTTCACACACTGCCAGTGAGTAAATATAACCTTCAACTTGGCTAAGTGTCGTGAGAATGCTGGTACGCCGACAGTGATACTGTAGACTAGAGTGTAGAGGATGGGAGTTATTTACCAGAGTGCAACATAAACTAGAGTTAATCATTAGTTTGAAATTAGGGGAAGTAGTTCAATTTTACAAGTCGAAAACAAACACAAACATAACGCGTATTATCCACTGAGAGTGTGTATCTACTGCCGTACATTACCGACTTCTTTCGAAAAAAACACCTGTTAAGGCCGACTTATTGTTAACTATAGCACCTTTAACATCATATATACTAGAATCAAAACTAAGAGAGAAAATATATTTGACATTGGTCGAAGTAATGCGAAGTTCTTGTTCAACTACATGTTGTTTAAATAAATAAAATGGACTATAGCTAGTCCAAACAGATGAAATGTCTACTTCACTATCAAGAGTTGGTTCCTTCTTTGCGATGGTAAAACATCATTGATTACTACGTATAGCGCGTCAATTATCAAACTTGAAATAAAACACCAATTGAAATTATAAGATGTGTGTATTAACCAGCGAGCACAGAATATAAATATTTCTATTCTATGCTCTCTGGTATTAACAAGACTATATGACGGGAATTGCAACAGTTTACAGGTATGAGAGGTGAGGAGTGTTGAGTGGCGCGTCGCGGTCTGGTGACTACAGTAAACATCGGACAATTACAGTGATATCTATAATTACCACTCACTCACTCACACTATCAACAAGTGTGTGTGAACATTGAGCAATGCTTCAGCATGGAGGAAATTACTGTTAGTTTGCCTGATAAGGAAGGTATTTTAGTTAAAAGATTCCTTTAGAAACATACTTTGATCCTGGTCGACGGGCACAGGTTATCAATCAATCAATTATATCAATTATTTAAGATGGGGACGCCACTATGTGCGTATTTTTAACCCAAATATGAGTGAAGGATGAGTGTAGGATGAGGGGCGCGATGTTGTAGTCTGTGACTAAGGCCGACATGTTCCTTAGACACAGCTGTTAATTAATAGCCCAATACAGCCAATGTCAAGGGATCTACAGTTTAGAGTGGAATCCGAACCACATTGTTTCCTTGTAATCAACGAATTGGTCTAATTATCAGGATGGTACTGCGGAAAGTCGTAGTATCATTGACTACATATATAGTCAATGCTAGTACTCACTAGTGCGGACGTTAATTCACACCAGGGAGCATCACATCCACAGTGCATGCCTATAAATATCCCCAATACGTGACCTCCTAGTAGCTGGATTACCGGACGACGCCACTCCAGTCAGCAGCTTGAAAGTGTTGTTGTAACGACAATAGGTAACCAAAATTCAAGTGAAATACATCCACTGTCTTTCTACTGAATTCCTAGTACTACATTAAAATCTTATTTTCAGCTAAATTATTATATATGGTATGAACAGTGACATGCCTACCATTTCAAATTATGTAATTGAATTGAAATTGAATGAAATCATTCAGAACAAATTGAATGAACAAGAGCTAGCTACTAGCTTAATAGTAAACTGAAAGATTATTCGTATTACAGTCTTTATATACAAATATTACTCTATACTTGGGCTAGGTAACTACCGCGCGGTATGGAAGGTATAAAAATGAGCCAATTAACATGCGGTCAACAGTATGTATTCACTCAACAGAGTTCGGTGACAAAGATGTCATCTGTCATAACAATCAGCAGGAGCCTTTGTAAACTGTCAAAGCCATTGTCATGATAAACACTTCAACCTCATAACAGAGCGTTACGTCATGTGTTTTGGTTTGGTGCAAGCGTTGTCTATGTTTGGGTGTGAAAGTTATGTCACCGTCACCTGTAGTCTACAATCAACGAGGTGAAAAGTCGGTGCTTTAAACGAATAAAATGTGGTTTGCTGTCGACGTGACTGAACTATAGATTGTTTTGGAACGTTTTGTAAGTATTGTACTGTCAAATACATGTCCTTCCTTTTATGTCATGATAGATAATGGTATAATAGTTCATTATAGATGGTCACTAGCAGAGTACCCGTCCTTCGTACGGGGTTGGCGTAAATATAAAATGCGTATTGCAGTTACACTCGTGCTTTGCGTTTGCAATGGGAGAGTACAAGGTTTGAGAAGATTTGGTTCTTGTAATTTACGGTATGCTATAGTATAACACATCTACCATAGCCATAATGTTCTACCACTGCACCTAAGCAATATAGAAAAGAGTAAATTACCAAATATTCGCACAATATCACAAATTATTTATAGATCAAAACATAAGCATAAGTGTAAACAATACTACTTGGAATGTTCCCATTGTGTATCACAGTTATTTCTTGCTGCTTGGTTCGTTGTCATAAATGCAAAACATTATAGTACTGCAACCTGTTGGTAAACCCTACAACCTTTCAATGCTATCGAATATCACAGAACCAACTGTTGTAGTTGAAACAGCTGGCAAAATTATTTAATTTCTTTTAAATATGAATACTGGTAAGGTAAACATGGGAATCTCCCGAGCCACTGGGGCGGAGCCCGAAAGGATCTTTGAGATAAGAGTACTTCTATATGTTAATCGGGAACGTAAGCTATTATCATGCAAAATTTCAGCTCAATCCGACCAGTAGTTAATGCGTGATTGAACTTTAAACAAACAAACTCACACACTTTCACATTTATAATATCAGTATGATAAGGGCTTACATGAGATTGAACATTTCTTGATCTTTCCCTTTCAAGTTCACTAATAGTTATACATAAATACAATCAACTACTACTATTGAGTATGGCTTTACTCAACTCTTGCGTTCATTATGCTAATCAACGATTTTGAATAAAAGAAATTTAAGACCAAGTAGACATTAAGAAATGTTTCTTTTTTGCTATAAGGGAATTTTTAAAGAGACATAATTTATATTTCCAGAACCACAAATGCACGCAACGACGGATGTCATAATCTCAACTGCACGCCCAAAATGCCATCGACCTCTTAGCACGACCCAGCAACCAGACCTGAACTGATCCTGTACAAGGAAATGCGACGCCGCTACCTGCAACGTGTGGGGCAAAGCCAAGGTTTGTACAATCTATATCGAGTTTTAGAATCTAAACATATAAAAGTCAAAGCCTTCACTAATTATCCAACTTCCAGACTAGCGAGAAGGTTGTGCATTAATTGCGCTCAAGAGCTCCTTACCCACCGACCCAGTGAAATATTTTGATTAATTTAGACGATTTGCTTTTCATCTTGAACAATGTAAAATATGTTTACTAGCAGAATGCAGAATTGATATTTATATTTCCCCTCAATTATAAGATGGGCAGTCCCCGACTTAGTCAACGACCTTCCATTGAGTTTGTGTAATTAATTAGCAAATTGCGACGAATCTATTTATACAACCTTATGAAAACTGATGTAAATATCAGGTTGGAGGTGTTAAACAGTGTGATAAAGCACGATTTCTTTAAAGTGTAACAGTTGTTTTAAATAGTTTCTAAAGCTCAAAAAGTAGTTAAAGTAGTTAAGTAGTTAAAGCTCAAAATTTTAAAAATTTCCCGGGGGGGAAGAACCCCCGGACCACCCTTCTACTTTTAAAGGAGAAAATAGAGGTTTGATCACTAAATGAAAAGGTCGTTTAACTATGCATAGCAATTGGCTACATACAGCTGGTCCATATAGATGGGATGTCTACTAATGTGATTACAAGGTGAAGGTGGAGGTTGCTCTGCGCCGTCCTTGTCACTGGACACTGAGATATGTTCCGCCCGTGGACGACAACAATACGTCGCGTCTGCCACGTCACGGACGAGAACAGCGACGACAGTCAGTTTTAATATACATAACTGGAATTGCATAAAATCAGGCCAAATTGTAAAGCCGATAGGCCTTGTATTTCACTGCATCCCCTGGAGTTGTTAGCATAACGCGCGCTATCGGCCAAACTGTCACATCATGGATTGTCTTTACACGTTGAACGTTCTATGTTACTTAGATTAAAACGTTTCTACAATATAATCAAGCACGAGACGTTCCAATGACCTCCACTGACCCAGCCACAGCCTCGGGCACAACAGTTGATTACTTGGCCACAAAGCTCAGTAATAGCTTGGACGCGGTCATTATTGCAAAACAATACTTCATAAAAC
Source organism: Macrosteles quadrilineatus (assembly GCF_028750875.1). NCBI lineage: Eukaryota > Metazoa > Arthropoda > Insecta > Hemiptera > Cicadellidae > Macrosteles > Macrosteles quadrilineatus. The sequence continues at coordinate 100,294,768 of NW_026542594.1, read as the reverse complement.
AATACACAATACTACATTGCACCTTTCACGCTGAAGCATCGTCTCAATGGGTTTCTATTTTCGTTAATCAATTACAACAACAATAATAGCGTGAACTCGAAAAAAGATAGGAGTGTATTAAATTAAGCAATTACGCTGTCTATCCATTATAACTGTATTTGTACTTCAATAAACCCTATGTTGACAACATTTTACAATTAGACGATCAATAGTCAAAATAATGTTTACACAAAACCAATAATACAAACACGAGTTCCGAAACATGTAACTTCTAGAAAATCAGGGTGTCCGTTGTTCTCCGCTTACTGTACTGTATTTGTATTTGGACACAGTAACTTTTCTTCAAACACAATTTTGTTTGAATATTAGCTTCAATAAGAACTCAGACTAAAAAGTTTGACACGATTTATTCTGTGATAATACCAAAAAAAGTGTCACAAGCTAAGTAGGTAATTTCCCTCTATGTATTAACTCCACAGTAAGGTCAAAACATAGCTTGATTCGCTACAAATATATTAACTTGCTGTTTTGTATTCCATTCAGGAATTCATTTTACTGGACACTAAGAACTTGAATCAACGATTCAATGGTTGATAGATAGGCTGTTAGTAAATAAATCGCGCAAATAGCAAATATTGACTAACCATCAACAATATCTTGTCTAGACCATCTTTGTACTCCTATCATTATAAAACGTTTTTTGAACATAAGACTTTTGGGAAATAACAAAACGTCCTAACAGTAAAAATATAGCAGAGTAATTAAATACTAAGTTGGTAAACGTACCGTAATATGTTTATTCCAGTGTCTATTGTGCTCTTCAATCGTGACATTTGTCAGCGTAGTCAGCCACCTTCATTGCTTAAAGATTCAATATGGTAACCAACCTTGAAGGGGAAGGGGTGATCATTAAAAAATAATACAGTAAATGAAAAAAGATATCAAATATTGTATTAAGATTTGGGATTGTAGCTAATAAAAAGTTGGAATTTGATGACATCGAATATAGAGTATTGATAGCTAATTACACAAAGGGATTAGAATTCTGCAATTAAATGTGATATTGATTAAAACATTTCTACAATATAATCAAGCACGGCGTGGCGCGGCGTCCGAGAAGTTCTATTGACCTCCACTGACCCATCACAAATATTACAAAAAACCATATTAGCTCCATATGAGCTAATATGGTGGGTGAGGGGTGGGGGGCGTGAGAAAATTTCATGATTCTAAGAAGGCGTGAAGCAAAAATGGTCGAGAACCCCTGTATATTCACACCCTGAAACACGATCAATTTCAGCCAATTTTATAATCTTTATAGAATACCACTACTAACTGTACTGTATTATAAATTTGGGATTTATATATGGTTGTGAGACGGTGTTCTACCTAAACATTTAAGTCAACATCTTAAAGATATAAAACGGTGAATATATAGATGTGTTTATGCATGCCTGTACATTGTACACGTACACAAACATCCTTTAGGGAATCTATGGGATTTTTTTTGTAATTGGTGATGATAATTAAGTAAACTAAATTATTAGTTTTTATGTTTTAACAAGCAAAGTTGTACAATTATTTTCTTGTCACTGGCAAATCTGTATCGCTAGTTTATGAATTACATGTATCACGTAGATGGACATCTACATCATGCATGTATCGCGAGGGCAATGCACGGCCACCGCAGTCTGTGGTCCACACAATGCATGATCATCATCCATGCACCCATTACACGCCGCATTACCTCCGGTAGTTCATGTGCATGCCTTCGTCCTGGGTCATTGAACACTGAATTAGCCTGCTTTACTTTTCAGCTAAGCATCTTCTCTAAGCAAATATCTTCTCTAGATTCAAAACAATCAATCAAGACAGTAAGGGCAACGGCCATTGGTTGCGGTTTTGGTAAATAGTGGTTTCGTAATTTATTATAACTATGATTAAGAGTTATTGGAGGCTAACGGCCATCTTAGATTAATTTCAAACTGCTGCTCAAGGGTTATTTACCATATCCCAAACTTTTTTAATGCCAAAGTGATTGTAATTTAAATATCTAGGGAACTGTGAGATTTTCTTTGTAGTTTTGTAATTGTTTTATGAGTTGAAACGTGTAGGCACCAAGGGCTCGCTTTTGGAGTAGACAAAATTGGCGTATTCGAAATAAATCAGCTATTTTTATCACCACACATTTCGTGGTTTCATTCAACTAAGTTACACGGTCTATTGCAGTTTGATGTTTATGTTTTATAAGTGATTATGACAGTATCGTCCAAAAAATATCGTAAACCGTAAATATTTGACGAACTCTCCTGCAGTTAGTTCGTTGAGGAAAGCTACATTAAGTACCGTACTGTAGCAGCCGGGCTAAAGTCGCGCATTAATCTTGTCCAGGCCACAGAGCGTAAAACTGCTGCATTTTGTGTGTCTGCAGAGTTGTTAGTTTGTTCAACCGGCTTTAACTTTGCTTCGCCCTTTCATGATACTGTACAGTGTATCGATTTGTAATATTTTTAGGGCTCGTTATACCAAGGGTTCATACTGGTTATATTCTTTAAAAATAATACCATCGTGTTAACCGATTAATTTAGTTAGCAGTTAATTGTTGAAATACAAATACAAGCCACTTTTACCTTTTGAGACAAAAAATCTACCAAATAAAAAGTGAATAATCTAATCATCTTGATTCGTTTCTCAGAAACGCAATCGAAAACATATTAATAATTAACCTTTAAAATATATAACTAAGTTTTGACCCCATAGACATATAAGTGCCACAAAACTATCTCAAACCAATGAAAACCAAGAACTTGTTTAGCTGCGCTGCGCTCAGTAGTAGTGGTAACTATCCTATGTTAGTTAACATACGAAGTAGAACGTGTATTGTAGAACGCATTGGATGTAACAGAAAATGTTTGCACTAGCCATAGTGCCTCGCTGTAAAGGCCTGTGATTAAGTATTGTATATTGTAAGTATTGTAGTGTGATTTTGTCAACCGCACTGCCGCAGCCTGTATTGTGGAATGACGCAGAGTTGAAACGTACAGTTCTGTAGTCTTTAGTTTCTAACTGCACAGAAACGATCGATATTTTTGGAAATGATTGGTGTTGAATACTTTTTTGAAAACGAAAGGTAAGCATATGGTGAGACAGTTGAGTGACGTGGTTGATTCCGACTAACTAACACTGTACAGTATCTATTTTTGGACTTGTAACAAAGAACATACAATAAAAATACCCCTGCCGCAGCTAACCTGCTGTCAAAGCGAATTTCCATTTGGCTGAATTGATTTTCAATTTATCTATTTAAATAAAATTAGGTTTAACGAGTACCTAGGTTTGCTGCTACAAGGAAACTAATAAAGTGTGTGTTTTAAGTAAAATAATTATTGCTTAGTATAAAATGAATATATTTGCCAAGTTTGATCTAAAGATATCCATAAACAAGCAAACTACAACATTTTACAATATTCTCCATAAGAATAACATGGGAATTTTAAATTTACAATTTTTTTAGTTTTCTCCGTAACCTATAACCGTACAAAAACACTTTGATATACTGAATTGTTTGTTTTTTTTAAGCTCTTTAAGAAGGTTTAGAGAACAATTGGGAAATTTTGTGTTTTGAGGGTCAAAAATGAGAAAAACCAATTTTTACCCCATAAAACCCCCTATAAAACCCTGTTCCCATGGTCCGATCATGCTGGATCGCGAACTCATTCAAGTTTATCCCGCCTTACACCTTCAAACCAAATTTCATCAAAATCGGATAAAAATTACTCAAGTTATCGTGTTCACGGACACATATATATATATATATATATAAATCTATATATATATATATATATATATACATATATAAAAATTTGAACAAATGGTGTTTTTGGCCTCTGGGGACATCGAAATGAAAAAGTAAATCGGTCCCGGGCCTAAGTCTTACCATGAGACCTACGGTAATAGTTACTTTCCTATAGGGAAATTCGCTAACAGATCATGGTTACATGCTGATTCCAGCCAATACTTGAAGGTCAGAGACGTATTTCTGGCGTATTTGTTGGCGTACAATTTAACGGATTTGTCGTTTGTCAACATCCTTTTCAGTGACAACAATAATTTGTGGAGGAATCCGCAAAAGAAATCGCTACAGTTCGGAATTGCTGACCCTGATCTTGGAATCGTCGTGTTAGACATGAGCGGGCGTCACTAATGAGTAGTGAATGGACATATCACTTGTCCTCTCTCCTCCAAGGTCCATACTTCACTGGACGAGAGAGTCACTTGTCCTGCTAGGCCGAGCCGAGAGCCGATTAATTTACTTCTTTCACTTAGCCACTTTTTTACCAGAATGTTTCCCGTTCCATCCTCATTAAGATGCCTTTGTGTTTGTCTAATTGAATAAGAGATTAAAGTCGAAGGAAGCATAATGCTGTGGGATAATGACTAGAAGGATGTTTAAATGAGTAATGATGAAATGCGTTCGCAGTGGACTATAACGGTAGAATAAACGTCACTCAGTAAGTTAATTTTACTTCTTATCCTCTGATCGACAAACGTGAGACTTTAATTTAGCATTAGTGTTACATGATAAATATTGCGAATTAAATGTTTTTGCTCAACATAAAGCTCCAAATAAAATCTTTAAATTTCAAACAATAACAGAGGATTATCTTGAGAAAACTGTTCTTTCTTTTGAAAACAAATTTTCCTCAGGGTATGATGAGATACCCATCACAATTGTTAAAAAATCTATAATTTTTATTCGTAAACCATTGACTCACTTAATAAATTCTTCTCTTATTTCTGGTATTTTTCCTTCTAAATAAAAATTGGCTAAAGTAATTCCTATTTTTAAGAGTGGCAATAGTACAGATCCAACATGTTATCGCCCTGTTTCATTATTACCAGTTTTTTCAAAAATCTTTAAACGTATCGTATATAACCAATTTTCTAATTTTCTTGAAATTAACAATTTGCTAGATAGGGAACAACATGGGTTTCGATCTGGTAAATCCACAATTACTGCCGCTGTTGAATTTATTGAATCCATCATAAATGCAATAGACAAAGGTGAAAATGTCATTGGAGTATTTCTAGATCTTAGTAGGGCTTTTGACAGTGTATCACACTGCAAATTATTAGCTAAATTGGAGGAGTTGGGAGTTTGTGGTAAGGAGCTGAGATGGTTTTCTTCATATTTTGACAACAGAGAACAGTTTGTTGAAGTTGATTATATTGTCGAGAGTGATAGGGCTCGATACCTTGAAAAATCCAGGTCTCAGTGTCAGACACTGCGTTACGGGGTTCCCCAGGGGTCAATCTTAGGCCCTCTGCTCTTTCTTTGCTACATAAGAGGCATGCCGGAGATGATCCCTGGGCCCGATGCATCAATGTGTCTGTATGCTGATGACTGTAATATTCTGTTTTCAGGAAAGTCACATGATTATGTGGAAAAATCTTTGAATAAAACAGTTCAGTTTATCCATGAGTTCCTTGATCAAAAAAATCTATTAGTAAATAAAAAGAAAACAAACCTAATATCATTTTCAACCAAACAATCAAAAGTCAAATTTGAGCCAAATATTTTCTTAAAATCAGATAGAATAGATCAAGTGGGCCTAACTAAATTTCTTGGTTTAATCATTGATGAAAATCTCTCATGGGATGATCACATCAATCACCTAGTAAACAAATTATCTTCTGGTATCTATGCTCTGAGACAGATGTCCAGAGTCTGTGATTTGGAAACTTTAAAAATTATTTATTATTCATTAGTTCAATCCCACATTTCATACAGAATCACAGTCTATGGTGGAACAACAAAATCAAATCTTGATAAAGTACTTAAACAGCAAAAAAGAGCAATTCGCACTATTATGAAATTACGGAAAACCATCTCAGTGAAGAATCTTTTTCGTAAATTGGACATTTTAACTGTGTATAATTTATATATTCTTGAAACCATAATCTTTTTGAAACAAAGGGAACTAACAACACCCTCCAATCCCGGGCATAACTATAATACTAGGTTAAAAATTAGATTGCCTCAGCATAAATTAGAATATTATACAAAGAAAACCACCTATGCAGGATTGAAATTTTTACAATATTTACCAATAAACATCCGGCAGGAGACAAATTTCAAAAAATTCAAAAAACTTTTAAAAGATTTCTTAGTAAAAAATCCTTTTTATTCATTACAAGAATTTGTAGATAAAACAAAATATTTCATTTGAATTTCCATTTATTTTTCACTAGTGAACCTGTGCTGCTCAATGCCCCGCAAAAAAGATATTAATTTAGAAAACGAATTCATCGTGTTATATATTGACTCGACGTCGAAAATTAAATTCAGTAATAATAAAGCCTTAGAAGGGAAGCAGTCCAGCCATTTTCTAGCTGTATGCGTATTCTATTTATTAATAAGTTCTCAAGGTTAAGTATGTTATAGTGTAGTTATTTTTTTAAAGATTTTTAAAAACAAATTTAACTAAACATTTTACTATTGCAAACCAATTGGCCAATGTAGCATATATTTAGGGTCATAAAATGCTGCTTGAAGAAAACACTTTTAAAAATAAACACTAAAAAAACAATATTTTTATTACAAAAGCAGTTCCATGAATACTACGATGTTAGTCTTAAAGTTACCTTTAGGGATATTACCCTGGTCAGAATTTTCCGTAATGAATATGTGTATCCTATTAAAAGATGTAGCCTTACTTAAAACAACAAATATATATATATATTTGCTCATGACTGAAATTGGTCTGGCTAAGAACAGTACTGCTTTCTTCTAAGAACAGAAATTATCATTCTTTCCATTTTAAAAGGTAGGTTTGTTTCAGACGGGCAAATTTTTATCCTAGAAATCAAATATGTCCCTACTCACTTGTTCCAGTTAGGACTTTACATTTTACTTTACATTGTTGTTAACCGTTCTGATCACATGAAGCCTTGTGCCATTAATGAGGCCCTTTTTTATGTATTGATAAAATCAATAAAACCACTGCCCCCTTTTATTACTATAATCTGTGTCTTGGCAATCCACTGACCTCTATATTTAAAAAACTCAGTTGGATTTTCTAGATGGGTGTCTCCACCTTCGTCTGTTTTCAAGGACCAACTCTTCTTCCCCTTGGTATACTGACAATTAATTACCTGACTTGTCAAGTTCATGTAGTAATTCATTAATACTGTTAGTTTATAAAGAAAATTAGATAAAAGTTACTTGACTTGGTGCTTTCATAACTGCAAACTCAAAATACACCCACAAGTAAAAAACAATCAAGATAATGGTTAAAAAAAAAACTATGTTTGTGTAATAACATTATTCACATGAAGTAGATGATTTGTTTGATTTCTCGATCAGCTGTTTCGTTTCTAATGAATTAATAATGTCAAAGATTTGTGATTTTAAATACATCAATTATTATAGTAAAGTTTTCTAATTATGTTAACTTATTCTCAACTAAATTGTACTATTCCCAGCATGAAAATAAAGTAGTGAGATCCATTATGAGTAAAGTTTAAGGCACACAATCCTTGATGGAAATATAGTATACATTAACAGTCATAATACACAGCAATTATTATGTAGTAGACTTTGACTATTTTCAAGTAACAAACATATGTTTCTGTAAATAACAATTATCTCCCTTGTTATCCTTATGGAGAAATACGAAACTTTAAAGGGCCCCAGGGCCTCACTCTCTAATTATTTCCTTAAAAAGAAGGTTTCCTGCACAACTTCATGTTACGCTCTTTCCAATGACACCAAAAACATGTCAATCGGTTCAGTAGTTTCGGAGGAGTAATTGTCACAAAAATCGTGCTTGCGTATTAAATAAGTACGAGTAATGTCCAGTGGTCGAAACTCGACCAAAAATATGTAATGTACTCACTTATGTTAATGTTTCACCCCACACTGTAAATAAAACATGTGATTGGAGTTTCTTCCATTTGTTTTGATTTTCTGTTTATATTTCGTTGTTATTTCGTCACCAGCATGGCAACGCATAAGATCCATGTAAATTTTTTCAAATTTTTAAACTAATTTTTTGCGCTTATCTTTGAGCCTATTTAAATTTATAAAGGGATTCTGCACACCTACAGGAAAATAGCTTTCTAACGGTATGCGTAGATTTTCCCTACGATGCACACGAGCTGAGAAAAAAGGTTTTAAAGAAACATGCTTGCCTATTAATATATAGATAGATAGATAATGGACATTTGCGTAGATCTATGTTTTAATGTGTATGATTTGTATATAGATTTTGACTCTATTCAGATACATGTATGTTTCATATATGTTATATATTGAATAAAGACTATTTGAATCTTGAATCTTGAATCTTGAATCTCTTGGTGTGTCAATGCTTTGGGAAATAAAACATTTAATATAAAGATTAATTAATAAATACTGTACTATAAATAAATTGGTTGACTTTACAAAATCAATAGTTAAATTTGAATTGCTAGGAAAAGTCGGTTGGTTGTCGTGAACTAATTATGTCTCATTCGAGGTCGTGACACAATATTTTAGAGCAATAAAGTTTTATGTTTTTCCTGCAGGAATTTCATTTAACATCAGTAAAATGCACAGAGCACTAAATAAGAATTCTTATTTAGTGTTCTGTGGTAAAATGATGTCCAGAATAATCTTACAGTGTAAACCCCCCTTGAATTTAATTGCGCATACAACGTTTGGACTATTTATGGTACGGTAAGTACATTCTCCATAGCTCATTAACTTGTATGCTGTATGTTTTATTCAAATTACAAATGTGATGTTTGTTATAATTATGTGTTGCTAAGAGTGTTTTAACACTTGACACACGAACAGCAGGTCTATAGTGATCTGCAATTAGACACCTGGAACTCGACTTGGCTGGCGGCAAAGGACACATACCACGACCACGGCTCTGATCACACTCGTATAGAAAGGAGGGGTTCATTAGCTGGCTTATCATTGTTTGTGCTAAAGGTGAAAAATTTTCACCATGTACACAAATTATAGTCTGTAAAATCGACAGGTTCTTGGTCCAGCGTCACCGCTCCACCTCTTAACAAAGGGCTTAAACTACACCCTACATATCCTTCTCTTCAGTAGGTCGTTGTTGTAAATAAACATTTTATCGTTAAATATTTCTAAACTGTTACAAACTGTATAGGCGTAGTAGGCAAACCATTCTCCAAAGCTAGCCTTTCGAGGACAAAAAGTGTTTATTGGCTGTTTATTTAATTGTGCCAGGGACATTGACAAATGGGTTTCTTCGTGCACGTTTTAGTGCTTTTCATGTCGGTTACAAAATAGTGTTGAATGTATCCTAATGTCTTTTTATTGATTTATTTGTAAAATAATCGTTTGAGTAAATACATTTAATCATATGTACAAGTATGAATTTATTTTTATTTTGTGTCTTCGCTGTTAGTATATTAAACTATATTGTTTTACTCTATATGTCAGACCCATCGGTCAGCATCATTCTCGCAAACACCATTAGTCAAAATATGGTTGCATAAATATAGTTTACAATCAGCAACGTGGCTGTAAAGTATATCTCATTATCTGATGGCGCGATACAGGGGCGCCCCGAGCACACCAAGTGCGAAACAAAGGGGAAAGGCAGGGAAAGGCGAAAAAGGGCAGACATTTATCATAGGTAGGTATAATAATTGTGGCATGTAGGGCAGAGAACGGGGATCGTGGTAGAAAAAGATACTGTTCAGTCCGTGACTTTCTAAAGCACTCGGGTCCGGGAATAGTTAGTCTGTACGGTGGCTATGTAGAGTGTTTACTGTGTACCGAAGAGCGACGAGTGGTGGGAGAAGAATATAGCATGGGCATATTGTATAGAAGAAAGCTAAACCAGTTTTGATTCTTGTATGATCAATTTTAGATTGATTTTCAGACTTTTAACACAAAATTACGGAAAGTTTTTTTTTTAAATAAAGAACGTCGGAAATAGTAACTGACACTTACGAAAGCCCTCTAAAATGCTACGAAAGCTTCACTTGTGTGTATAGAAGGTTTAAAAACGCAAGTGTTGTACAACGTGTGGAACTTGCCGTCACACACCTAGGTAATGGATATTTTAGTTCCAGGTTTGAAAAGTTAAAATACAGGAAAATAGTCACAATAGGTATCAAAGGTTCAGGCCGGCATTCGGCAAAGCTCATTGCTGATATCCGACGTGGAACACTTTAGTTTCGTGTAAACAACTGATTTTTTGGGGGTTTGGAGTCATCTACACAAGAACTTGTAAAACTTATTTTGTCTTGGGTAGATCTGATTTCCTTTTTCGGACCGCAGCTGATAACGGCAGACAAGTACATTCTCACGATGATTTGGAGGAACAATAAGAGACAATCACCTGCGGGGAGCAAAGAAAGTTGGCAAACACAACACAACACAGCCTCAGCTACAGATTACAGCGTACTGCGTCACAACACAACATGTGATAGAGACAGGACTGGGAACTGAAACTGAGGATAATATACAGCCTACGACACTACAACCACATCACTCCTCTTATACTGTAACAGTGAAATACACAACAGCCGCCTGATCATCGATATCGGCATCGGTCTACGTGGGAACCCGCCATAGTTCATGTCATGCCATTACGTCAACTAGGTCTCCTTAGAACATACTACACAGTTAGAGAGTGGATGAACTTAGGCTCTTTTATTTGAAACATGAGTTTGCCGTAAATCTTGAGTCTGTGAACTCTGATTTCTATACCCATTAGTTTGCAGTGGCGGTAAGCAACCGCTCGCTGTGTGTGCCAAATTTTAAGTAAATTTTAACTAATTTCAACTTCGTGCAACGATCAGTTGAACTTTTAGGTAACAAGTTTTTCCGGTATTAGTGGTGCCTGATAATATGATGTACTTCCACCGGAGCCGCCCCCTTACGGAAGTCATTTCCAACCCCCAGATACCAGATACATCGTGTGTCGTGTCCTTTCCCGCTCGAGTTACCATGGCTGCCTATCTCTACTCTTCAACGGTAAATGGCACCTCATTGTATTGTGTTCAGATCTGCAGGATCGCCGTTTTACTTTCAGCACTTCTTCCGGTCAAGTTTGACTTAGCCGCTCACGTATTCGTGACTCCTCTCAAAGGTCAAAGTTTCAATTACGTACTCCGACGTCGTGCGGAACCCCGACGCGCCGCCGCTCTTACGGAATTTTAAATTTGCACGCTTTTGAAGCTCGAGGATGAATGGCGCTATTAACGCTTGTCTTGTCAACTCGGTGGAGTGTGACGCCCCACAATCGATAATCACTTGGCTGGCGAGCATACGTTATCTTATATTGAAAGCATTGCAGAGTATGATTCCGGTAACTACCTTATATGTGTTTAAACTACAAAAACTCTGAAACTATGATACCTCACTTCTTTGTCACAGGGTATGTAAAACTTCTTCTCTCTAAACTCTAAACGATATTTCAACCCCACTCACAGTTCGTCACTATATATAGTTATATAAAGCAATATTAAAAATACAGTTTCATCGGAATACACATCGAATGTCCTCAAAGAAAAACTTCACCGCACTAGCCCTGTGCTTATGTTGCAGTCTCTGGCTTTACTTATAGGTTGTACAAAACCTATACATTCTTTATGACCCAATTTTTGTCCGGAATGAGGACACCGGTTATGTTATTACATCTCCAGATTGCCACTGGTGGATGTTGATGTTGATCCTCTTCTCCACTCGGACACTCAGTTATTCCCAACATCCGCTGCCGCCTCCAGGATGAGGACACCGGTTATGTTATTACATCTCCAGATTGCCACTGGTGGATGTTGATGTTGATCCCTCCTCTCCACTCGGACACTCAGTTATTCCCAACATCCGCTGCCGCCTCCAGGATGAGGACACCGGTTATGTTATTACATCTCCAGATTGCCACTGGTGGATGTTGATGTTGATCCCTCCTCTCCACTCGGACACTCAGTTATTCCCAACATCCGCTGCCGCCTCCAGGATGAGGACACCGGTTATGTTATTACATCTCCAGATTGCCACTGGTGGATGTTGATGTTGATCCCTCCTCTCCACTCGGACACTCAGTTATTCCCAACATCCGCTGCCGCCTCCAGGATGTTTGCCGCGTGCTCCTTATTTCTAATAACTTGCTTGGAACTGCTACATTTACTAAATAACATTCCTCACGGGACAACACATGTTTTGCTTTTGCACGCGAAATGCCAATTAGTGAGCGTTTTATTGATGAAGCAATGCCATGAATTAATTATCCTGAATTATACGGTGGGGCACACGGAAGATTTCTCAGGTGCCGTTTGACATCACTAACTGCTGACGTCACTAACTGCTGCGTCTGAAGAAACAGACAATTTTATAATTTTCTATTATTAAACTAAACTGTCATAACCTAACCAAACTAACCAAACGTGCTGATAATGGAAAAATCGAATAAAGGTTTACTAATCTAAAAAATAGTTTTGTTCATAAAATAAAATTATAATTGCCTAAAATCCAATTTTATAATTTTTTAATTATAAAATTAAACTGTCATAACCTAACCAAACCAACCTAACTTGCTGATATGAAAAAATTGATGACAAAAAGTTAGAGCCGCCGGCGGGACTCGAACCCGGATCCTTCGGATTATCAACCCGCAACGCTATCCACTGCATCACCGAGGCCGATGGCTCAAACCGTATCGTTGCGGTATTGGTGTTCCCTCAAAGTGACGTCAGCAGTTAGTGACGTCAAACGTTACCTGAGAAATCTTCCGTGTGCCGTTTCGCTGAACGGTACTAAAATATACATGGTATAAATTATTGATTAACAAAAAAAAATTAATAGATACAAACTGTTTCCATTGTATGATAAATAATTATGATTCTGTAACCGCAGCTGTATCAACCTACCTTTGCCCCAAATTTTTTCAAGTTAAGCAATAATTCATTATTTTACTAGAGTTCTGTGGAACAGCTAGAAAAACTACATTGTTTACATGTAATTATACTTTAAATAATTGTATTTTTAGATTTTTGTTAACGACGTTGAACTGCTGTACATGTGTTTGGATAATATCTTCAAATATAAATGTGTTTTTTTTACAAAGAGATACCCTCACTGTTCATTAAAAGTAATAATATAGAAAATATATCATTTTGTAATGATATTTTTAATTACCACCACAAACTCTAACATTGTCTTAAAAGCGATTAGGGATATTTAACTATTTCCTAATGTAGACTTGACTTGAAGAACCAAACTTTTACCCTTCCGCGGCCCCTCTCCGTTGTAAAGCACTGGTATAGCGGCTAGTATTGTATAAAGTCAATGGTAGTATTGGCCAAAGATTGGTTTGTTTCGGAATCGTATTTAGTATTCGGAACAAAATACGAGATTAATGTATATAAATAAGGTGGATATTGTTGTGAAATGTGTTTTAACACGTTCGATGCGGGTGGGTCAGTACTGACCCACGGTGATCGCATCGCTCATGCTGCCGGGTCAGTACTAACCCACACTGCAGTGAATCAATATGTTGCTCAGTGCGAGCCTAGCGTCAGTCGAAGGTGAACCTATACCACGTTAGCGTGTAGTGTGTGACTTGCTTTGTTCACCGTTGAGTTGGTTCCCGCGGCTCGCTCCCGCCGTGGCGGCTGGGTCTGTACTGACCCACGTTACTGTAAACGCCCCTCGCTGTGCTACTTTTGTGTGCTTTATGACGTCATATTTAATTTCAATCAACTTTTAAACTATTTTATTTTAATAATATTAACATTTTAAATCTTTTATATCTTTCATCTTTGTCAAATATTTCAATTTTTTTTACCCTGGTTCTTGATGGGTCAGCACTGACCCATTTATATGACGTCACATTATGAAGTCATAATCAATTCCAATCAATTGATATACCATTTTATGTTGATTATTTTATGATAATGGCTACATATATCTTTGGAGCATATATTTTTAGTGACATATATAATGTATTCAGTGACATTTCCATTTTTTTCTGACTCTGGCTCATTTTTTTTTGGCGTCTGGCTCTGGATTTTTTTCTCCTGATGGGTCAGTACTGACCCATTATTATGACGTCACTTTTTGACGTCATATTCACTTCCGATCGTTTTATATAATATTGTATTTCAATAAGGACACAAAAAGGAATGTTATACAACAATAAAGTTTTTTAGCAATACGATTCGATTTTTTAATTTCCTTTAGCAGTGAACGTGTTAAGATTGTAAACAACACATTGGCCAAACTTTCGTGCATAAGTTTTGGTCTTGAGTCGTTAAATTAAAGGCAGATAAATTATTTTCGTTAAAACAACACTCATCAAATGAAGACCACGTATGGTAAGCAAATGTTAGCATCATACACCGGAAAGCAGCAGGAAGATAGATTTGGCGATTATGTTGTATAGCTTTTTTTCTACAGTTACTCTTCATTATGGGAAACTTGAAACCCGCCGTCTCAGGAAAGTAAAAGCTCGGTATGATGAAGTAAGACCAGAAGGCCGAGACCTGCTAATTAATTGACTCTGGCCAACGACCCTGGCAATGGCGAGAGGTGGAAAGTGAGGCAAGTCATGTTTAACAAATTGTGGCCAATGGACCTGTATCAGCTGGGGGCTGGGAGGCTCTGGACATGTACCCAGTAATGATCCAATAACTCAATACATTAGTCACTTGACTATGATTACCGGGTGCCTCAATTAGCCAAACGAAAATTATTCTCAACTGAACAATTTGTAAGTAGCACGACTGCATGCTAAAAGCGTTGACCTCCCTAGGACTATTTACCATACCGGATTGAATAGGCTAGTATTTACTTATCTGGTACTCCTATAATACTCTTTAACATTTTTATAACGGCACAACACTGTGTAAATGCTTGTATTCCAATCGCTGATCGAGTGAAGCTCAACAGTTCTGGATCCGTCAAATCCTCAGTGGGGTTTAACATGAACTTTGTCCTTTGATAACAAGCCTGATATTCAGTCTAATGATATCGTCGCCGTATCACTTGGAGGGGCTTGGAAAGTGAATACTGTATTTGTAGCTATTGTGTGTTTTTGTTGGTGCGTGATCTAAAATCAATTTATTTCGAAGAAAACCAGCTCAAGTCAGCCAATATCACCAAGATGTCTTCTTCGGCACGTTATTCAGGTTATGTTTGGATTTTGTACGAGTCCTGTACCAATGAAGATAATTAAGGGTCAATAAAAAATCTGGTCCATAAATATGTTTTTACACAGGCATCGATATAGGAATTAAGATTGTAGATGCGAATTTGATATTTGTAGGAAATGCCAATAGTCTAAGGTATTTTGAACCTTAATTTAAATTGTTGTTCTTTTCGGATTTTACCCAACATAAATTGAACAAATATTTCAATTTGAAAATATTCCAGGAAACTTTCAAACAAATATTTAAGAGAACATTAATGCAACACTAAAATGAATTGAAAAATTACAAGCGTGGCAGTCTTTTGTGAACTCATGTGTACATTCTATTTTGTAGCCATAACTTTTCAGAATTTGTTTGCAATTCCCTGCAGTACCAAGCCTATTAATAATTTCAACTTATTAAATACTTATCTATCTATTACATTATTACAGTAGATTGATAAGTCAAAGTCATAGTTTTGAGTCATTTTACCAAATAAAAAATAGGCATATGACACATCAAAATAGGGCTTAAATTTTATAGATTTCCGAACATCACTGTTACATTGTATCAACAAACTCCTGCTCTACCGGCCGATTTCCGAAGACTCCGCTCTAGCGGCTAGTCCCTGCCCACCAAATCTGTTCGGGAGCGAAACTTCTACCCTCCCTCCAGCTGAATTTTTATTCCAGGATTAATTAGTTTTGCCAACAGTGTCATTTGGAGGCTTCTGATTAACTATCATGAAGGTTTACTAATTGAAAAATTAGTTTTGTTCATAAAATAAAATTATAAATGAAATTAATGAAATTAAACTGTCATAACATAACCAAACTAACCAGACTTGCCGATAATGAAAAATCGAATGAAGGTATAGTTCTGTTCATAAAATAAAACTATAAATGGCTCAAATTTAATTTTATAATGTTTTAATTATAAAATTTAACTGTCATAACCTAACCAAACCAACCAAACTTGCTGATGATAATGAAAAAATCAGAGACAAAAATATAGTGTCTCAGGTGAGATTCGAACCCAGCTCCTTCAGATTATCAGCCCGGCACTCTATCCACTATACCACCGAGCATCATGCCGTATCGTTGCGGTAATGGTGTTCCCTCAGCCAATCAGAACAGCTGGAGGGAAGAAGTTTCGCTACCGAACAGATTTGGTGGGCAGGGACTAGCCGCTAGTCCGCTACTCATGCTTCCAAAGTTTTCATTGCCTGTATTTAACTAGTAGTACGCTTATTCTGCGCGTAACAGGATGAGTGAACATGAGCGCAATAATGAAAAAGTTTACCCACACCTAGCACACTTACCGGTGTCACTGGTGTACACAATAATGTTATTTGTATGGGCAAATCAACCCATGAGTCGGGGCAAATAATGGTGAGTCGGTGACTCAAGTTGGTAGCGTCACGCGAACTTCGGGCCCAAGGCAGCGATGTCGTGAGTTCGGATCCTGGTCACTGCCACTAAATTTTATCAGTACAGTTCACCTTTGTACTGTACCGGCTCACCAATTGCTTTGCTGTAAACGATCCACGCACGGGCGAGGTTAAAAGAGGCTGGACCAACCTCTAAAAAAAAAACCAAATCTCAGTCAACAACAATCCTAACTTC